>NC_061514.1:114444161-114716430 GCF_022539505.1 Lolium rigidum | reverse complement strand
GGTAGTCCAAGTTAATTAGGACAAGGTGCGGGCACTATTAGTATACTATGCATGAGACTTGCAACTTGTAAGATATAACTTTCATAACTCATATGCTTTATTACTACCGTTGACAAAATTGTTTCATGTTTTCAAAATAAAAGCTCTAGCACAAATATAGCAATCGATGCTTTCCTCTTTGAAGGACCATTCTCTTTACTTTTATGTTGAGTCGGTTTACCTATCTCTCTCCACCTCAAGAAGCAAACACTTGTGTGAACCGTGCATTGATTCCTACATACTTGCATATTGTACTTGTTATATTACTCTATGTTGACAATTATCCATGAGATATACATGTTACAAGTTGAAAGCAACCGCTGAAACTTAATCTTCCTTTGTGTTGCTTCAATACCTTTACTTTGATTTATTGCTTTATGAGTTAACTCTTATGCAAGACTTATTAATACTTGTCTTGAAGTACTATTCATGAAAAGTCTTTGCTTTATGATTCACTTGTTTACTCATGTCATCACCATTGTTTTGATCGCTGCATCCACTACATATGTTTACAAATAGTATGATCAAGGTTATGATGGCATACCACTTCAGAAATTATCTTTGTTATCGTTTTACCTGCTCGGGACGAGCAGAACTAAGCTTGGGGATGCTTGATACGTCTCCGACGTATCGATAATTTCTTATGTTCTATGCCATATTATTGATGATACCTACATGTTTTATGCACACTTTATGTCATATTCGTGCATTTTACGGAACTAACCTATTAACAAGATGCCGAAGTGCCGATTCTTTGTTTTACTGCTGTTTTTGGTTTCAGAAATCCTAGTAAGGAAATATTCTCGGAATTGGACGAAATCAAAGCCCAGGGGCCTATTTTCTCACGAAGCTTCCGGAAGTCCGAAGGAGAGACGAAGAGGGGCCACGGAGGGGCCACACTATAGGGCGGCGCGGCCCCCCCCTTGGCCGCGCGGCCTGTGGTGTGGGGCCCCCGTGCCGCCTCTTGACCTGCCCTTCCGCCTATAAAAAGTCTCCGTGACGAAACCCCCAGTACCGAGAGCCACGATACGGAAAACCTTACTGAGACGCCGCCGCCGCCGATCCCATCTCGGGGGATCTAGGAGATCGCCTCCGGCACCCTGCCGGAGAGGGGAATCATCTCCCGGAGGACTCTACACCGCCATGGTCGCCTCCGGAGTGATGAGTGAGTAGTTCACCCCTGGACTATGGGTCCATAGCAGTAGCTAGATGGTTGTCTTCTCCTCATTGTGCTTCATTGTTGGATCTTGTGAGCTGCCTAACATGATCAAGATCATCTATCTGTAATTCTATATGTTGTGTTTGTCGGGATCCGATGGATAGAGAATACTATGTCATGTTAATTATCAAGTTATTACATATGTGTTGTTTATGATCTTGCATGCTCTCTGTTTCTAGTAGAGGCTCTGGCCAAGTTTTTACTTTTAACTCCAAGAGGGAGTATTTATGCTCGATAGTGGGTTCATGCATTGACACCAGGACGGTGACGAGAAAGTTCTAAGGTTGTGTTGTGCTTGTTGCCACTAGGGATAAAACATTGGCGCTATGTCCGAGGATGTAGTTGTTGATTACATTACGCACCATACTTAATGCAATTGTACATTGTTAGCAACTTAATACTTGGAGGGGTTCGGATGATAACTCTGAAGGTGGACTTTTTAGGCATAGATGCGGTTGGATGGCGGTCTATGTACTTTGTCGTAATGCCCAATTAAATCTCACTATACTTATCATGTCATGTATGTGCATTGTTATGCCCTCTCTATTTGTCAATTGCCCGACTGTAATTTGTTCACCCAACATGCTTTTATCTTATGGGAGAGACACCTCTAGTGAGCTGTGGACCCCGGTCCATTCTTTAATCTTGAAATACAAATCTGCTGCAATACTCGTTTTTACTGTTTTCTCTGCAAACAATCATCTTCCACACAATACGGTTAATCCTTTGTTACGGCAAGCCGGTGAGATTGACAACCTCACTCGTTTCGTTGGGGCAAAGTACTTTGGTTGTGTTGTGCGGGTTCCACGTTGGCGCCGGAATCTCCGGTGTTGCGCCGCACTACATCCCGCCGCCATCAACCTTCAACGTGCTTCTTGGCTCCTCCTGGTTCGATAAACCTTGGTTTCTTTCTGAGGGAAAACTTGCTGCTGTGCGCATCATACCTTCCTCTTGGGGTTGCCCAACGAACGTGTGAAATACACGCCATCAGCCGCCCTCGGCCGGCTTGTGCTCAGCCGGCTTGTTGTTGTCCCGTCTTGCTGGGGCTGGTGAAATATCAGCCGGCGCCTTGCCGGCTTCCTCTGCCAGCGCGTACTTGTCTGCGATGACCATCAGGGCGGCCATCGTCTTGGGCTCGCTGCGGCGTAGCTTGTGCCACGGCATGGTGTTGGGCCGGCAGCCTCCCATGAAGAAGCTGATGGCTTGCATCTCGTGCACGCCCTCGCAGGAGTTGCGCATCTCGCACCAGCGCGTTAGGTACGCGCGATCCGTCTCGTCCGGGCCCCGATTGCACATCTCAAGCTGTTGAGGGCGACCCGGCCGGCGATAGGTGCCGGTGAAGTTGCCGATGAAGGCGGCTTCGAAGTCCAGCCAGCCGTTTATGCTGCCGGCTGGCAGGTTGTTGAGCCACGTGCGGGCGGAGCCGAGCAGCATGAGGGGGGAGTAGCGCACAGCCCGGCGCTTGTTGCCCTTGGCGATGCCGACTGCCGTGGAGTAGTCCAGCAGCCAGTCTTCCGGCTTGGCGGTGCCGTCGTACTTGGGGGTGTCGCGTGGGAGCTGGAAGCCGTCGACCATGGGCTCGTTGAGGATCCGCGGCCCGAAGCACTTTGGGCCGGGTGGCCCTTCTTCTTCCGCGATGCGGGATTGAACCAGCCGGTCGAGGCGGTCCCGGGCGTCGGTTGGCTCGATGCGCGGGCCCGGCCGGGAGTGGGCCGGGCTGGCGGCGCCGGCCGGCTACGGAGCCGGCCGGTGAGGGCGTCGAGGCTCGGAGTCTTGCTCCTGGTTCCGGCTCGGTGGGGCCCGGCTGCGGCTGCTGCCGCCGCCTGGTTGGTGGCTCGGCCGGCTTGAGGTTGCGTGCGTGGCGCGGGAGTCGTTGCGCCGGCTTGGTGCCGGGGAGGTGGACTCGGCCGTATCTCTGGCGTTGCCTTCGGCACCACGAGCGTGAGAAGCTCTAGGATCTCGGGCGTACCTGGGGTCTTTCGACTGCCTGTTAGCAGCCTTCACCAACTCAGTCACCCGCGTAGTCTGGCGGCGTAACTCTTCGCCTTCGAGGCGGTGCAGCTCTTCTGCGGCGGCTTCGGCCGCGAGCATGTTCTTGTCGGGGGTGTTGTAGATGGGCAGCTCCATTGATGGAGCCGGCGCGTCGGCGCCGTCGCGGTCGATCTCGGCGCCTAGGTCGCGGCCTCGCGACGGATCCGGCCGGCTCGGGCTGGGGTTATCGCCGCCGGGGTGAGGCCGTGGGCGCGGTTGTACTCGCGGCTGGGTGATGTCCCACGGCGTTTAGCGGCAGCCAGCTCCTCGGTCTGCTTGAGGAGGAGCACGCGGTGCGCCTCCAGGTCTGCCTCAACGGCGGCGGCGTCGGCGCCGTTGCCGGTGGTGAGCGGAGTGCTCAGCTTTGCCCGGACTTGCTCCAGCCGGGATGGTGGTGGTTGCGCCTTTGCGCCTGATGCGGATGCGTGCCCGCCGACGTCGCGCTCCAGGTCGGGGCCGCGGACGCGCGTGGACTTGGAGGGGAACTCCTCGCCAGCCATCATGACTTGCACGACGGCGGGGCTGGCGGGAGCGCTGCTGCCTGCTCGTGGAGGAGGGCTAGCGCAGCGCAGCACCTGCCGCGGGTAGCGCGGCGGTGCAACGGTGGCGACGTAGACGTCGTGGCCGCCGAAGGAGATGACGCTGCCGCCGGCTGGGAAGGGCCGGTCGGCGAAGCTGCCAGCGTTGTCGGCCGCGCGGTCGAGGAGCCGAATCTCCGGATCAAGCCTGAGCGACTCGCTCGCCGGTGGTGATGGTGAGGCCCGTCCGGATGAAGACACCGGCCGAGGATGCTCGAAGGCCCCACGGTGGGCGCCAAATGTCGTGGTATCGTCACGGCATATGCCATAGGGTGGCTAATCGAAGGTGGTTCCTGAGAGATCTCACGACGGTATCCGGAAGCGGGTATGGGCACGAGCGACACGGCGACGTACCCAGGTTCGAGGCCCTCCGGTGGAGGTAAAACCTCTACTCCTGCTAGAGTGTATATGATATCACACAGTACAATGGTGCTCCTAGAGCTGTGTCCGGCTGCTCCTGGGAGGCTAAGGGAGACGATGGTCTCTCTCACGGGGCAGCGCTAAGGGTGGAATGAAGTGAGAATGATCGATCCCCTACACGAGAGGGGGTAGTGCGGCTTATATAGGCACCGACACTTTACATATAAGACCCTATAGTTTGCGGCCGGCTTGGCCGGCTCCGGCTCCGCTCCTTCCCGAGCGGTGACGTCGGGAGCCGTTGAGGCGTAGTGGCCTGTCCCATCCGGCTGCCCAGGTCGGCGGTATGGAGAGGAGGTGTCCCTGTCGCCGTCGGCCACGCAGCGGTACGGATCGTCGTTAGCCATGATGGCCTGTCCGGCGCGTGGCCTCTGTTGCTCCACGGTGCCCCGCGCTTTACGGAAGATGAAGTCGGCGTGGACTTTGGGAACCCGGATCACCAACCCGGTTCCTTCCGGTGCAAGACTCGCCGGCCCTCGAGTCGGTCGAGGTACGAGACCCCGGTCGGATATGGCTTGTAGAAGCCGGCCCGGCTACGGCATTGGCGGCCGTAGCCGGGCCGACTAGGACCTAGAGCCAGCCGGCTTCCGGACCAGCCGGCCACGGCGCCAGCCGGCTGCTCCTCAGCCGGCCTTTGCCGCGAGCCGACCAGTGGCCAGCCGGCTGCTCCGCGTCCATTGCCCTACCCGGGGTCTTCCCCCCGACACAGAGACGCTTCCTCTCCATACCGCTGACCTCGGCAGACGGATGGGACGTGCCTCAACGCCTCAACGGCTCCTGACATCAACGCATCGGGAAGGAGCAGAAGCCGAAGCCGGCCAGCCGGCCACTAGGTCTTAGGGACTCTTATGTAAAGTGCCAGCGCCTATATAAGCTGCACTACCCCCTCTCATGCGGGGGACGATCGATCAATCTTTACTCATTCTAGTCTTAGCGCTGCCCTGTGAGAGAGACCTTCGTCTACCTTAGCCTCCCAGGAGCAGCCGGATACAGCTCTAGGAGCACCATTGTACTGTGATACATCATATACACTCATAGCAGGAGTAGAGGTGTTACCTCCGCAGGAGGGCCTCGAACCTGGGTACGTCGCCGTGTCGCTCGTGCCCATACCCGCATCCGGATACCGCCGTAAGATCATACTAGGAACCACTCTCTTTAGCCACCCTATGGCATATGCCGTGACGATACCACGACATTTGGCGCCCACCGTGGGGCCTTCAGCGTCCGCGTCCGGTGTCTTCATCCGGACGGGCCTCACCATCACCACCGGCGAGCGAGTCGCTTTAGGCTTGATCTGCAGATTCGGCTCCCTCGACTGCGTCAGTGACAACGCTGGCTGCTTCGCCGACCGGCCTTTCCCTGCCGGCGGTAGCGTCATCTCGTTCGGCGGACACGACGTCTACGTCGCAACCGTCGCGCCGCCGCGCTACCCACGGCAGGTGCTGCGCTGTGCAAGCCCTCCCCCAGGAGCCGGCGCCAGCAACGCTCTCGCCAGCCCCTGCATCGTGCAGGTCATGACAACCGGCGACGAGCAGCCCACCAAGTCCACGCGCGTCCGCGGCCCCAACCTGGAGCGCAACGTCGACGGCCACGCGTCCGGCTTGGGCCCAAAGCAGCCTGCGCCACCATCCCGGCTGGACGAAGTCCGGGCGAAGCTGAGCTCCCCGCTCACCGCAGGCGGCGACCCAACCACCATCGAGGCGGACCTGGAGGCGCATCGCCAGCTCCTTCTCAGGCAGGCTGAAGAAATAGCCACTGCCAAGCGCCAGCTGGAAATCACCCGGCGCGAGTACGACCACGCCCACGGCTTCACGCCAGGCGGCGACAACCCCAGCCGAGCCGACCAGATTCGCCGGAGAGGAGGCGGCCTAGCCGCCGAAATCGACCGCGACGGCGCGGAAGCGCTGGCTCCGTCCGCGGAGCTGCCTGTATACAACACCCCCGACAAGAACATGCTCGCGGCCGAGGCCGCCGCAGAAGAGCTGAACCTCCTCGAAGGAGAAGAGCTGCGCCGCCAAACAAGGCGGGTAGCTGAGCTGTGCCACGCCGCAGCCGAACAGGCAAGGGACCCCAGGTACGCCATTGCTCCCAGAGCTCCTCACGCTCGTGGTGCCGCAGGCAACATCAGGGACGCCCCCAAAGACACGGCCGAGTCCTCCTCGCCTGCACCAAGCCAGCGCCAAGACTCCCGCGCCACCCACGCAAGCTCCAGCCGGACAAGCCGGCTGGGAAGCGGCAACAGCGGCCGAAGCCGGCCTCCACCAAGCCAGAACCAGGAGCAAGACTCCGAGCAGCCGGCGCCCCGACGCCAACACCGGCCGGTTCAAGAAGCAAGTGGCGCTCGCCAGCCGGCACGCTCCAGGCTGGGCCCGCGCATCGAGCCGGCTGACGCCTGAGATCGCCTCGACCGGCTGGTCGAATCCCGCATTGCGGAAGAAGAAGGGCCAGCCGGCCCCAAGTGCTTCGGGCCCCGCATCGCCAACGAGCCCATGATCGACGGCTTCGTGCTCCCCCGCGACACCCCCAAGTACGACGGCACTGCCAAGCCGGAGGACTGGCTGCTGGACTACTCCACCGCAGTTGGCATCGCCGAGGCAACAAGCGGCCGGGCGGTACACTACTCCCACGATCTTTGGTCGGCTCCGCCCGCACCTGGCTCAACAACCTGCCAGCCGGCAGCATCAACGGCAGGCTGGATTTTGAGGAAGCCTTTGTCAGCAACTTCACCGGCACATACCGCCGGCCGGGTCGCCCTCAACAGCTGGAGATGTGCAAGCAGGGCCCGGACGAGACGGATCGCGCGTATCTGACGAGCTGGTGCGAGATGCGCAACTCTTGCGAGGGTGTGCACGAGATCCAAGCCATCAGCTTCTTCATGGGAGGCTGTCGGCCCAACACCATGCTGTGGCACAAACTGCGCCACAGCGAACCCAAGACCATGGCGGCCCTGATGGCCATCGTGGATAAGTACGCGTTGGCTGAAGAAGCCGGCAAGGCACCGGCTGAAGCATCGCCGGCTCCGTCCAGGCGGGACCACCACAAGCCGGCCGAGAACAAGCCGGCCGAGGGCACCTCTCATGGCAGCCGGTGGGACAACTACCGCGGCAAGCGGCACAGCGGCCAGCCGGACCGCCGGTATGGTTCCGCCCATGTGGCAGCCGTGTCGGACCATGCGGCGGCTGGCGGCAGCCGGCGCCAGAAGCAAGACCAGCCCTGGAAGCCGAAGTTCACCTTCGAGCAGATGCTCGACTCGCCGTGCAAGTACCACAGCGGCAAGAACCCGTCCAACCACACCACCCGCGACTGCCACTTCATGAAGCGGCTGACAAGCGGCGAACCAAGCCGGCGCAGAGAACGCCAACCTCGAGCACCACGAGGCTAACCAAGTGCATCATGGCCGCTACCTGGCCGAGGATGCTACCTACATCATCTTCACCTCTGAGCCCGAGGACAAGACGAGCCAGCAGAGCCGTTCCCTCGAGGTCAACGCGGTCATACCGCCGGTCCCCCAGTACCTAAACCGGGTCGAGCGAGGCCATCACATTTGATCTCCGCGACACACCGGCTGTCCTGCCGAAGCCGGGCAGCTACGCCATGGTCCTCGACCCCACCATCGGCACAACCCGGCGCAACGTGCGCTTCTCGCGTGTCCTCATCGATGGGGGCAGCAGCATCAACATCTTCTACCGCGACACGCCGCAAGTCGGGCATCCGGGAGGCCGAGTTGCGCCCCACCCCCAGCGTCTTCCATGGCATCGTGCCAGGCCACTGCTGCCAGCCGATCGGTCGGATCATGCTGGAGGTGATGTTCGGGAAGCCGGATCACTTCCGCACCGAGAAGATCGAGTTCGAGGTGGTGGACCTCGTCAGTCCCTACCACGCGCTCCTGGGCCGTCCGGCCCTGACCAAGTTCATGGCGGTGCCCCACTATGGGTACCTGAAGATGAAGCTGCCTGGCCCAAAAGGGGTCATCACCGTAGCCGGCGACTACCGCCGCTCCATGGACTGCGCCACGCAGAGCTCCAAGATGGCCCAGACGCTAGTCATCGCCACTGAGAAGAAGCTCATCCACGACGCTGTCGCCTTGGCCAAGGCCGCGTAGTCGGACATGCCGGCTGTAGGCAACCCGGCTGGGACGACTCACTTCCAGCTGACCAACAACACAAAGAAGATCCTGCTCGACCCGGCGCAGCCGGACAAATACGTCACCATTGGTGCCGGCTTGAGAAGCAAATAGGAAAGTGAGCTCACCAGCTTCCTCCGTGAGAATCGGGACATCTTTGCATGGTCTCCAATGGACATGCCGGGTGTGCCGAGGGAGTTGGCTGAGCACCACCTCTACGTCAGGCCAGAGGCCAAGCCGGTGAAGCAACCCCTCCGCCGCTTCGCCGAAGAAAGAAGGAAGGCCATCGGTGAAGAAATCGCCCGGCTGCTTGATACGTCTCCGACGTATCGATAATTTCTTGTGTTCCATGCCACATTATTGATGATATCTACATGTTTTATGCACACTTTATGTCATATTTATGCGTTTTCCGGAACTAACCTATTGACGAGATGCCGAAGGGCCGGTTCTGTTTTCTGCTGTTTTTGGTTCCAGAAATCCTAGTAAGGAAATATTCTCGGAATTGGACGAAATCAAGGCCCAGCATCCTATTTTTCCACGAAGCTTCCAGAACACCCGAGAGTCGCTAGAGGGGGGGCCACTGGGCCCCCAGACGATAGCCCGGTGCGGCCTAGGGGGGGCGCCCCCCTAGCGTGTCGTCGCCGCGTTGACCTTCCGACTCCGCCTCTTCGCCTATTTAAAGGTCCCTGACCTAAAACATCGAGACGGAAAAGCCACGGTACGAGAAACCTTCCAGAGCCGCCGCCATCGCGAAGCCAAGATGCGGGGACAGGAGTCTCTGTTCCGGCACGCCGCTGGGAGGGGAAGTGCCCCCGGAAGGCTCCTCCATCGACACCACCGCCATCTTCATCAACGCTGCTGTCTCCCATGAGGAGGGAGTAGCTCTCCATCAAGGCTCGGGGCTGTACCGGTAGCTATGTGGTTGATCTCTCTCCTATGTACTTCAATACAATAATCTCATGAGCTGCCTTACATGATTGAGATTCATATGATGATGCTTGTAATCTAGATGTCATTATGCTACTCAAGTGGGTTTTACTTATGTGATCTCCGGAGACTCCTTGTCCCACGTGTGTAAAGGTGACAGTGTGTGCACCGTGTGGGTCTCTTAGGCTATATTTCATAGAATACTTATTCACTGTTATGAATGGCATAGTGAAGTGCTTATTTATATCTTTTTATGATTGCAATGTGTTTTGTATCACAATTTATCTATGTGCTACTCTAGTGATGTTATTAAAGTAGTTTTATTCCTCCTGCACGGTGTAATGGTGACAGTGTGTGCATCCGTGTTAGTACTTGGCGTAGGCTATGATTATGATCTCTTGTAGATTATGAAGTTAACTATTGCTATGATGGTATTGATGTGATCTATTCCTCCTACATAGTGTGAAGGTGACGAGTGTGCATGCTATGTTAGTACTTGGTTTAGTTGTGATGATCTGTCATGCACTCTAAGGTTATTTAAATATGAACATTGAATATTGTGGAGCTTGTTAACTCCGGCATTGAGGGTTTGTGTAATCCTACGCAATTAGTGGTGTTCATCATCCAACAAGAGAGTGTAGAGTCTAGCATTTATCTATTTATTCTGTTATGTGATCAATGTTGAGAGTGTCCACTAGTGAAAGTATGATCCCTAGGCCTTGTTCCTAAATACTGCTACCGCTGCTTGTTTACTGTTTTACTGCATCTGTGCTTCTGCAATATTACCACCATCAACCACACGCCGGCAAGCACTTTTACGGCGCCGTTACTACTGCTCATATATATTCATACCACCTGTATTTCACTATCTCTTCGCCGAACTAGTGCACCTATTAGGTGTGTTGGGGACACAAGAGACTTCTTGCTTTGTGGTTGCGGGGTTGCTTGAGAGGGATATCTTTGACCTCTTCCTCCACTGAGATCGATAAACCTTGGGTGATCCACTTAAGGGAAACTTGCTCTGCTGTTCTACAAACCTCTGCTCTTGGAGGCCCAACACTGTCTACAAGAATAGAAGCTCCCGTAGACATCAAGCTATTTTTACGGCGCCGTTGTCTGGGGAGGAAAGGTAAAAGGCACTCATACTCCGGTCTCAGGTAAAGTACTTTTCTGTTGCCGTCGTGTGTGTGCTCGAAGCTATTTCCTTTAGATCCTGCAATTGCATCTTGTTGTTTCTTGTTTACACTAGTTTGGCATAATGGACAACAATGAGCTTCTTATTCTATTTCCTGATTTAAGACATGGATGGTTTGATGCAAAAATTAAAAAACCTATGGAATCTTATTTGCATGCTGGTAGTAATATTAGTATGAACGCTTTGAACACCATTGTTGATAATGATATAGAAAGTTCTAAGCTTGGGGAAGCTGGTTTTCATGATCTTTTTAGTCCCCCAAGCATTGAGGAGAAAATTTTCTTTGATGATACTTTGCCTCCTATTTATGATGATTATAATGATAGTGGTCTTTTGGTGCCACCTACTATGGAGAGTAAATTTTGTTGTGATTATACTATGCCTCCTACACTTGATGAGAATAATAATGATAGCTACTTTGTTGAATTTGCTCCCACTATTACTAATAAAATTGACTATGCCTATGTGGAGAGTAATTATTTTATGCATGAGACTCATGATAAGAATGCTTTATGTGATAGTTATATTGTTGAGTTTGCTCATGATGCTACTGAAAGTTATTATGAGAGAGGAAAATATGGTTGTAGAAATTTTCATGTTACTAAAATGTCTCTCTATATGTTGAAATTTTTGAAGCTACACTTGTTCTATCTTCCTATGCTTGTTACTTTGCTCTTCATGAACTTGTTTATTTACAAGATTCCTTTTCATAGGACGCATGTTAGACTTAAATTTGTTTTGAATTTGCCACTTGATGCTCTCTTTTGCTTCAACTACTATTTCTTGCGAGTGCATCATTAAAACTGCTGAGCCCATCTTAATGGCTATAAAGAAAGAACTTCATGGGAGATAACCCATGTGTTTATTTTGCTACAGTACCTCTATTTTATATTTGTGTCTTGGAAGTTGTTACTACTGTAGCAACCTCTCCTTATCTTATTTTTATTGCATTGTTGTGCCAAGTAAAGTCTTTGATAGTAAGGTTCATACTAGATTTGGATTACTCGCGCGAAACAGATTTCTTGCTGTCACGAATCTGGGCCTAATTCTCTGTAGGTAACTCAGAAAATTATGCCAATTTACGTGAGTGATCATCAGATATGTACGCAACTTTCATTCAGTTTGAGCATTTTCATCTGAGCAAGTCTGGTGCCATTTTAAAATTCGTCTTTACGGACTGTTCTGTTTTGACAGATTCTGCCTTTTATTTCGCATTGCCTCTTTTGCTGTGTTGGATGGATTTCTTTGTTCCATTAGCTTCCAGTAGCTTTGTGCAATGTCCAGAAGTGTTAAGAATGATTGTGTCACCTCTGAACATGTGAATTTTTGATTATGCACTAACCCTCTAATGAGTTTGTTTCGAGTTTGGTGTGGAGGAAGTTTTCAAGGGTCAAGAGAGGAGGATGATATACTATGATCAAGAAGAGTGAAGAGTCTAAGCCTGGGGATGCCCCCGGTGGTTCATCCCTGCATATTTTAAGAAGACTCAAGCATCTAAGCTTGGGGATGCCCAAGGCATCCCCTTCTTCATCGACAAATTATCAGGTTCCTTCTCTTGAAACTATATTTTTATTCGGTCACATCTTATGTACTTTACTTGGAGCGTCTGTGTGCTTTTATTTGTGTTTTTTTTGAATAAATGCTTGTGTGGGAGAGAGACACGCTCCGCTGGTTCGTATGAACACATGTGTTCTTAGCTTTTAATGTTCATGGCGAAGGTTGAAACTGCTTTGTTCATTGTTATATGGTTGGAAACGGAAAATGCTACATGTAGTAATTGGTAAAATGTCTTGGATAATGTGATACTTGGCAATTGTTGTGCTCATGTTTAAGATCTTGCATCATATACTTTGCACCTATTAATGAAGAAATACATAGAGCTTGCTAAAATTTGGTTTGCATAATTGGTCTCTCTAAAGTCTAGATAATTTCTAGTATTGAGTTTGAACAACAAGGAAGACGGTGTAGAGCCTTATAATGTTTACAATATGTCTTTTATGTGAGTTTTGCTGCACCGGTTCATCCTTGTGTTTGTTTCAAATAAACCTTGCTAGCCTAAACCTTGTATCGAGAGGGAATACTTCTCATGCATCCAAAATCCTTGAGCCAACCACTATGCCATTTGTGTCCACCATACCTACCTACTACATGGTATTTCTCCGCCATTCCAAAGTAAATTGCTTGAGTGCTACCTTTAAATAATTTAAAATTTATCACCTCTGATTTGTGTCAATGTTTTATAGCTCATGAGGAAGTATGTGGTGTTTATCTTTCAATCTTGTCGGGCAACTTTCACCAATGGACTAGTGGCTTCATCCGCTTATCCAATAATTTTGCAAAAAGAGCTGGCGCGGGGTTCCCAGCCCCCAGTTAATCAACCTTCATTAATAATTCTCTTCACATGTTTTGCTCTGATTCATCAGTAAGCAACTTAATTTTGCAAATAGACACTCCTTCATGGTATGTGAATGTTGGAAGGCACCCGAGGATTCGGTTAGCCATGGCGTGTGTAAGCAAAAGGTTGGGAGGAGTGTCATCCATAAATAAAACTAAAATACATGTGTAAACAAAAGAGAAGAGGGATGATCTACCTTGCCTGGTAGAGATAACGTCCTTCATGGGAGCCGCTCTTTGAAGGTTTGTCTGGCAAGGGGGTTAGAGTGCCCACTACCATTCGTTGACAACAACAAACACCACTCAAAATTTTACTTTTATGCTCTCTTTATGTTTTCAAAACCAAAGCTCTAGCACAAATATAGCAATCGATGCTTTCCTCTTTGAAGGACCATTCTTTTACTTTTATGTTGAGTCAGTTCACCTATTTCTCTCCACCTCAAGAAGCAAACACTTGTGTGAACTGTGCATTGATTCTTACATACTTGCATATTGCATTTGTTATATTACTCTATGTTGACAACTATCCATGAGATATACATGTTACAAGTTGAAAGCAACCGCTGAAACTTAATCTTCCTTTGTGTTGCTTCAATACCTTTACTTTGATTTATTGCTTTATGAGTTAACTCTTATGCAAGACTTATTGATGCTTGTCTTAAAGTACTATTCATGAAAAGTCTTTGCTTTATGATTCATTTGTTTACTCATGTCATTACCATTGTTTTGATCGCTGCATTCATTACATATGCTTACAATAGTATGATCAAGGTTATGATGGCACGTCACTCCAGAAATTATCTTTGTTATCGTTCACCTGCTCGGGACGAGCAGGAACTAAGCTTGGGGATGCTGATACATCTCCGACGTATCGATAATTTCTTGTGTTCCATGCCACATTATTGATGATATCTACATGTTTTATGCACACTTTATGTCATATTTATGCGTTTTCCGGAACTAACCTATTGACGAGATGCCGAAGGGCCGGTTCTCTGTTTTCTGCTGTTTTTGGTTCCAGAAATCCTAGTAAGGAAATATTCTCGGAATTGGACGAAATCAAGGCCCAACATCCTATATTTCCACGAAGCTTCCAGAACACCCGAGAGTCGCCAGAGGGGGGCCACTGGGCCCCCAGACGATAGCCCGGCGCGGCCTAGGGGGGGGGGCCCTAGCGTGTCGTCGCCCCGTTGACCTTCCGACTCCGCCTCTTCACCTATTTAAAGGTCCCTGACCTAAAACCTCGAGACGGAAAAGCCACGGTACGAGAAACCTTCCAGAGCCGCCGCCATCGCGAAGCCAAGATCTGGGGGACAGGAGTCTCTGTTCTGGCACGCCGCCGGGACGGGGAAGTGCCCCCGGAAGGCTCCTCCATCGACACCACCGCCATCTTCATCAATGCTGCTGTCTCCCATGAGGAGGGAGTAGTTCTCCATCGAGGCTCGGGCCTGTACCGGTAGCTATGTGGTTCATCTCTCTCCTATGTACTTCAATACAATAATCTCATGAGCTGCCTTACATGATTGAGATTCATATGATGATGCTTGTAATCTAGATGTCATTATGCTAGTCAAGTGGGTTTTACTTATGTGATCTCCGGAGACTCCTTGTCCCACGTGTGTAAAGGTGACGAGTGTGTGCACCGTGTGGGTCTCTTAGGCTATATTTCACAGAATACTTATTCACTGTTATGAATGGCATAGTGAAGTGCTTATTTATATCTCTTTATGATTGCAATGTGTTTTGTATCACAATTTATCTATGTGCTACTCTAGTGATATTATTAAAGTAGTTTTATTCCTCCTGCACGGTGTAATGGTGACAGTGTGTGCATCCGTGTTAGTACTTGGCGTAGGCTATGATTATGATCTCTTGTAGATTATGAAGTTAACTATTCCTATGATGGTATTGATGTGATCTATTCCTCCTACATAGTGTGAAGGTGACAGTGTGCATGCTATGTTAGTACTTGGTTTAGTTGTGATGATCTGTCATGCACTCTAAGGTTATTTAAATATGAACATTGAATATTGTGGAGCTTGTTAACTCCGGCATTGAGGGTTCGTGTAATCCTACGCAATTAGTGGTGTTCATCATCCAACAAGAGAGTGTAGAGTATGCATTTATTTATTCTGTTATGTGATCAAAGTTGAGAGTGTCCACTAGTGAAAGTCTAATCCCTAGGCCTTGTTCCTAAATACGCTATCGCTGCTTGTTTCTTGTTTCTTTGCGTTACTACTTGCTGCAACGTTACTACCATCATTTGCATCGTCCTGGGCAAAGCACTTTTACGGTGCTTGTTGCACTTGCTCATACTTATTTATACCACCTGTATTTCACTATCTCTTCGCCGAACTAGTGCACCTATTAGGTGTGTTGGGGACACAAGAGACTTCTTGCTTTGTGGTTGCAGGGTTGCTTGAGAGGGATATCTTTGACCTCTTCCTCCCTAAGATCGATAAACCTTGGGTGATCCACTTAAGGGAAACTTGCTGCTGTTCTACAAACCTCTGCTCTTGGAGGCCCAACACTGTCTACAAGAATAGAAGCTCCCGTAGACATCACTGCTCGCAGCCGGCTTCATCATGGAAGTATTGAACCCGGACTGGTTGGCGAACCCGGTCCTGGTCCTGAAGAAGAACGGCTCCTGGCGCATGTGTATCGACTACACCAGCCTAAACAAGGCGTGCCCGAAGGATCCCTTCCCCCTGCCGCGCATAGATCAAGTCATAGACTCGACTGCCGGCTGTGAACTGTTGTCTTTCCTAGACGCCTATTCAGGCTACCACCAGATTCCTTTGAATCCGGATGATCAAATAAAGACTTCGTTCATTACCCCGTACGGCGCTTATTGCTATACGACTATGCCGTTCGTCTTGAAAAATGCAGGCGCCACCTACCAAAGCTGCATGCAAAAATGCTTGCAGGATCAAATCGACAGAAATGTTCACGCATATGTGGATGATGTCGTGGTAAAAACCAAGGAGACGCGTACCCTCCTTGACGATCTGAGAGAAACCTTCACCAATCTGCGAAGATTCCGGATGAAGCTCAACCCGGCCAAGTGCACGTTCGGCGTGCCAGCCGGCCAACTCCTAGGCTACCTCGTCTCTCAGCGAGGGATTGAAGCCAACCCGGAGAAGATCAGTGCCCTCGAGAAGATGGAACTGCCGCAGTGCCTCAAGGACGTCCAGAAATTCACTGGTTGCCTTGCCTCCTTGAGCCGCTTCGTCAGCCGGCTGGGGGAGAAGGCACTGCCCCTGTACCAGTTGCTGAAGAAATCAGACAAATTCGTCTGGTCACCGCAGGCGGATGAAGCCTTCCATGACTTAAAGCGCGTGCTCTCAACCGCGCCCATCCTCGCATCACCGGCTTCAATGGAGCCGATGTTGTTGTACATCGCTGCCACCAATCGTGTGGTTAGCGTCGTCCTGGTCGTGGAGCGCAAAGAAGCCGGCAAGGAGCAGTCGGTTCAGCGCCCAGTCTACTACCTCAGCGAGGTGCTTTCCCAGTCGAAGCAAAACTACCCCCACTACCAGAAGGTCACCTACGAAGTGTACATGGCGGCCAAGAAGCTGAAGCACTACTTCCAAGAGCACCCCATCAAGGTGGTGGCCACAACACCCTTGGCAGAAATCATCGGCAGCAAAGACGCCAATGGCCGGGTTGCCAAGTGGGCCTTGGAGCTGGCGGCTCATACCATCCTCTACGAGCCACACACGGCTATCAAGTCGCAGATCCTCGCGGACTTCTTCGTCGACTGGGACGAGATGCAATACCTGCCGCATGTGCCTGACTTCACACACTGGAAGCTGCACTTCGACGGCTCGAAGATGCAAAACGGCTTGGGAGCCGGCATCGTCGTCACCTCTCCCAAGGGAGACCGGCTAGACTACGTCCTGCAGATCCACTTCGCCGCATCCAATAATGTGGCGGAGTACGAAGCGCTCATTCATGGGCTGAAGCTGGCCAAGGAGATAGGCGTGCGTCGCATCCTTTGCTTCGGCGACTCCGACTTGGTTATACAGCAAGCATCTGGCGATTGGGACGCGAAGGACGCCAACATGGCCTCATACCACTTCCACGTCCAGCAGCTGTCCGGCTTCTTCGATGGTTGTGAATTCCATCATGTGCCGCGAGCAAACAACGAGGCGGCTGACGCACTGTTCAAGATAGGCTCAACCCGGCAAGAAATTCCGCCGGGCGTTGCCTTGGCGCATCTGCGGATGCCGTCCATCATACCGTCACCGGACTTGGATTCCATATTCGTGCCGGCTGACCCGGGGGGCTCCTCAGTCGAACCCGGGGGCTTCATCGCCCAAGTCGGGGGCTTCTCAGCCGAACCCGCCGGCTTCTCAGTCCAACCCGGGGGCTTCTCAGTCCAACCCGGGGGCTTCTCAGCCAAACTCGGGGGTTCTCAGCCGAACCCGCCGGCTTCACAGCCGAACCCGGCGACCATGCAGTCGAAGCCGGAAGCTCCGAAGATGGAGGCTCCAATGGTCAACGTATTTGAAATAAAATGCGTACCGTCATGGGCACAAGAATTCCTCTCCTACCTCACCGATGGTGTGCTGCCCAATGATTGGGTTCAAGCCAGGAAGATTGAGAGAAGGGCCAAGGCCTATACCATCATCAACCACGAGTTGTACAAACGCAGCGTAAGTGGGGTGCTCCAGCGGTGCGTCGACCCGGCTGAAGGGATTGAACTCCTACGGGAAATCCATCAGGGAGAGTGCGGCCACCATGCCTCCTCCAGAGCCATAGTGGGCAAAGCCTTCCGGCACTGTTTTTACTGGCCGACTGCGCTCACAGACGCAGAAGAACTGGTGAAGAAGTGCAATGGCTGCCAGCGCTTCGCCAAGAAAAGGCACTCGCCGGCTTCCGCCTTGAAAACCATCCCCATCACCTGGCCGTTTGCCGTATGGGGCTTGGATATGGTGGGCCCGTTCAGAACTACGCGAGGCGGCATGACACACCTCTTGGTAATGATTGATAAATTCACCAAGTGGATTGAAGCCAAGCCGATCAAGAAGCTGGACGGCTCCACAGCCGTCACATTCCTCAAGGAAATAATCATAAGATACGGCTACCCCCACAGCATCATCACCGACAACGGCAACAACTTCGCCCAAGGCATCTTCTCTCGCTATTGCGAGGAAATGGGGATCCGAATGGACCTAGCATCCGTGGCGCATCCGGAGTCCAATGGACAAGTGGAGAAGGCCAACGGCTTGATCCTAGCCGGCATCCGGCCCCGGCTGGTGGAGCCGCTCGAGTGGGCAGCCGGCTGCTGGATAGAAGAGCTGCCCCATGTACTGTGGAGCCTGCGCACAACGCCAAACCGCTCAGTCGGCTACATACCATTCTTCCTCGTATACGGGGCCGAAGCCGTCCTGCCAACTGACATCGAGCACGACGCGCCAAGGATCAAGCTTTACATAGAAGCTGAAGCCAAAGAAGCTCGTGAAGATGGAGTCGATCTGGTCGAAGAGGCCCGACTGCTGGCCGTGTCCAGATCTACCATATACCAGCAAAGCCTCCGACGCTATCACAGCAGGAAGGTCCAGCCCTTAGCATTCCGAGAAGGAGACCTAGTGCTCCGGCTGATCCAACGGACAGCCGGACAGCATAAACTGTCATCCCCATGGGAGGGTCCCTTCATCATGAGCAAGGCGGTAGGCAATGATTCCTACTATCTCATAGATGCCCAAGAGGCTAAGAAAAACAAGTCGAACAAAACTGACAAGGAGACTAAACGTCCCTGGAATGTCAACTTGCTTCGCCCATTTTATACTTGAGAGAAGGAATGTATGTATCCCTTGTACTCCTTTTGTAAGCTATGAAAAAGCAAGCGCCAAGAGCGCCGATTTCAACAAGTTTTTCGCGTACTCTATTGCTTTCGCCGATTGGCTTGCACCCTCTCACGCGGCCGGCTCAGTACCGTGATCCGGTTTCCCGACAGCCGGCTCCCGATGCAGCTACAGACCGCAACCCGGCTGTCCGGCTGGCGGGGGTAAGTGCTTAAGGAACCGACACGCGAAAGACGGCTAAGGGAAAGAGTGAAGGCGAATTGACTCTTGTACAACTCTTCATAAAAGTGCCGGACTATCGAACTCGGCTCGTTCGACTGAAATACTATCGGCCTCACCCAGCGGCACGCTCTTGATCCGGCGACGGACCGCAAGCCGGACGTACGATCGGCAAGGGCAAAGCCAAAGAGTGGGGCGGATGGGAAAAAGCGAGCGAGCCGGAAGAAAGCAAGCCGGCACACAAATGATTAACAAACACATTAAAGTGTGACTTAATGAAAGGATAATAATATTGTCTTACATATGCACCCGGCATTCCGGGGATTTAACAAATTGTCTTGGCAAAAGTAAGTACATAAACAGGTAAATCTAAGCACCGGCTGGCGGAGGACCAGCCGGGGGAGCATCTGCCGAGCCGGCCGCCGGGTCCGCTTCTGGCACATCCGGCGCGTCCTCCATGTCTTCATCTTCGGACTCCTGCCCCACTGAAGGCGGATTCGGATCCTCGATGAAGGTGCCCTTGTTGACGAAGTCGGCGATGGCACAGGCACGGGCAAGCCGAGCGGTCTTACTCTCCGCGCTGAGCTTGTCCTCCACGTCGGCCCGCCGGTTCTCCAGCTGGTCGAGGCTGACCTCATCGTACCAAGAAAGCACGAAGGACAGCGCCATGTCGGCCCCAGCACGCGCAGCCGAGTCCTTCCAGTCGAGGAAGCGATCGGGCGCGGTCTCGAGCCACTTGATGAGCTTGGACAGCTCGCCCGGCAGCGTCTCCGTCGGCCAGAGCAGCCGGAACAACTCCTCTGCCGCCTTCCTGAGCTCCCAGCCAAGCATAGTAATCGGCTCGACGCGGGCGGCCATAGACACCAAGTAGTCATCCATGGAGAAGCAGTCGGAGCTTTGCTCGCCGGTGGCCTGTCTCCGGGCATCCCGCGCCTTGCCGGCTGCCGCTAGTGCCGCCGCCTGCGCCTCAGGGAAGGCCGCTGCAAAGATAAAAACATGTTAAGTTTTTTGAAGATCCGGCTGATCACAGCCGGCAGACCCTTACCGACTGCAATCAGCCGCAAGCCGGGGAAAGGACAAAAAAACACAAAAATTCGAAGTCTAAAAAAGAAGACTGGCGGCAGCCAACAAGAACCGCCTGCCCCCAGACTGAAGATGGAGATATCGAAAATAAAAAAGAAGACTGGCGGCAGCCGGCAAGAACCGCCTGCCCCCAGCCTGAAGATGGAGATATCAAAAGTAAAAAAGACTGGCGGCAGCCGGCAAGAACCGCCTGCCCCCAGCCTGAAGATGGAGATTTAGAAAGTTGAAGTGGTTTCAGCTTCCGGCTACCAGCCTAAGTCGGCAGCCGACAGCCGAAAGCCGGCAAAGGAAAAGGAAGAAAAAGTATAGACTCACCCGCCAAGCCGCGGTCGAGCGCGCTAATCTCCTCCACCCACCGTTGGCGGTGGCCGACAGCTCGTTGGACTTGGAGGTCACCTCTTGGCGAAGCGCCAGGCGCTGCTGATCCACCTCCTCCAGCCGCTTGCTGAGGTCCGCCCAACCTCCTTCGCAGCTTCGAGCTCAGTAAGGTGGTTAGCCTCCAGCCGGCGCAGCCACGCCAGCTCCCCCTCGGTCTCCTTCGCCTTGGCGGCAGCAGTCCGGACCGCCTGCTCACTCTCAGCGCATTGGGCGCGGGCGGCCCGAAGATCCTCCTCCAGCCGCGGGACCTGGGCGGCGACAGCTGCAAGTCGGCGAAAGAAACCGTCAACCGGATGAAATTAAAGAAAAAGAAATAGCTGAAAAGAAAAAAGTCTTACCTTTGGCAGCCGCTAGCTCGCGGGCCATGTCGGCACGCTCGATCTTGGCTTTGTGGTAGCTGGCCGCAAGCCAGTTGTACAAGGCGGTCCGCCTCTCCGAAACGGCCTGAGGAAGAGACAAGGATCAGCGCTTAAGCGAAACCCGGACCGGCTCCAAGCAGCCGGCTCATGCCTCGGAGGGCTACCAGGATAATGGCAAAGATTGCAAAAAATCACGCAGGAAACTCACCTTGTCAGCCGCCTCCACCTGTGCCAGGCGGACTTCGGCTTCGGCGGCTTTCGCCTTAAGGTGGTTGCGGAAGCCGGAGAGGAACATCTCCACCGGCGCCACGCCTGGGCGCCCATCCCGGCTGGTCACCTCGCATGCGTCCGCCTCGTGCCAGACCTTATCCATGTTGCTAATTGAGCCGAGGCTGGAGTCGGAGGCGGACACCACATTGAGTAGCGAGGCGGCCTTGGAAACATGAAGACCTTGAGGCGGCTCCGCCGGGCCCTTCATCGTCACCAGCGCGTGAGCATCGGCGTCGGCTGAGCGCGCCGGCTCCTCCCCTGCCGGCTCCGAAGATGGAGGCGGCGCGCCCGAGGCAGTCAGACCGGCCGGGACGGTAGACCCTGGCGCAAGCAGCGCTTCGTCCGAACTTGCGTCCAGGACGACGACGTCAGGCGCGGCCGCGCCGACTCCGGCCGCAGGAGGCACGGCCCCGCTGGCTCCAGCCCCGCCGGGTGCACCTCTGCCGCCTCCGGCCGCAGGTTCCAAAAGCCGGGGGCGACGCGGAAAGAGATCATCCAGAGTCGGCTGGCCAACGCGGCGCGGCGCATCAGAAGAGGGTGCAGCTGAAGAGCCTGCCCCCGCGGCAGGCGGCGTGACCACAGGCGGCACGACAACAGGTGGCGTGCGCGCACGCGGCGCAGGCTGCGGAGTCGGCTCCCTCCTCTGCCGCGGGATCGGCGACACGATGTTGGGAGTCGGCCGAGAGCCGCCGCCCTTGGAAAATTTTATAGCGGCCCTAGTCGGTCAAACAAGAAAAAGATAAGCAGAAGGAAGGAAAGAAAATGAATCAAACAACGAGAGAAAGAAACTCACCCGGCCGCTTCCGGAACCTTCTTGGGCGCCATCCGGCACTGCTTCTTCACCTTCGCCTCCAGCGCGGCCGTGGACCGCTCGCTGGCCCATTTCTTCCCCTTGGGCGCGGACGAGGAAGTCGCCGAGGTGGAAGGCAGCCTCACGGACACAGGCACCTCCCGGATTGGCGCCGAGGCGGACGTCGCCTCCCCCTCCTCCTCCTGCTCCTCCTCCGGCTGATGCGGAGAAGGCGGCGGGTTGTGCTCCCCCTGGCCGGCTTGATCAGCCGCCTCCGGGCTCTCATCGTCGCCGGCTTGGTCAGCCGGATCGACGTGGTCTGGCGTCCAACGCCTGCGTTCCAGATCGCCGTCTTCAACCCTCTGGCGGTCGAAGAGCTAACAAACAAAAGGAAAACAGTCATATAAAGTCGGCCACGCAGCCGCAAGCCGACATCCGGCCAATAAACAAACAATACTCACCACAGGCGACATCTCCGTCCGGTCGTAGGGCTCCAGTCCCCAGCCCCAGTTGTCGGGCAGCTTCGCCTGGGAGATGAAGTTCACCCGCGAGGCGATCTGCGCCTTGTTCAGCTCCACCTTGGACGTCCGGGTCGGGTCAAACTGACCAGACATATGGCAGATCTTGTGGCAGCGGGACTGCAGCGGCAACACTCGGAGGGAGGTGTAGCAGTAGAGAAGGTCGGTGGCGCACAGCCGCCCCCCGCTACACTCCGCGAGAAAATCCCAGAGGAGGTTCACCTCCGCCTCCGGGTCCGCCGAGTTGGTGTTGTGGCCCCAGTTGATCCGGCCGATTGGCGGAACCGGGTTGTACGCCGGCAGATTGATCCGGTCGAACGCCGGGTTGTCGTTCCGCACGTAGAAGAAGGACATCTGCCATTTCTTCAGCGAATCCACAGTCGGAATCTTCGGGAAGGGCGTGCCAGTGCGGGAGTAGATCGAGGCAGCGCCGCATGCTTGCATCTGGCTGTCGGTAGTCTGCGTCTTCAACTAGAAGAGCCGGCTCCAGAAATCCACGTCCGGCCACAAGCCGGCGTAGCCCTCCATGAAGGCCACGTAGCAACTCAAAGAAACAAAAGCGTTGGCCGGCAGGTGGTGCGGCTGCAGGCCAAAGAAATCAAGAAACTGCCGGAAGAAGGGCGAAGCCGGCAGGCCCAGTCCCCGGTCGAAGTGCGCCCCGAAGACGACGCGCTCGCCGGGTTCCGGAGTCGGCTCCACCTCATCTCCCGGCGCCCGCGTGACCACCTCCGCCGGAATCCGGAGAAGACGAACGAGGCGAGCGATGTCCTCCTCCTTCATGTAGGAGCCCTCCCATGATCCGCTCGGGGGAGCCATGGTCGAGGAGGAAGAAGAAAAAGAAGACCAGAAAAGCTCGAATGGCGAAGAAGAGCCGCTCGACGGCGACCAACGCGGCGGCGGAGGGCATACCGTGGAAACTCGGGGACCCGTGGCGCCGAATGGACGAAGGGACGGCTGCGGATCAACGGAGGAGCCTAGCCGCAGCGGGTCGCCGGAGTTCGCCAGGAGGTCACCGATGAGATCGCACGGGCGCAGGAACTTGGCTCGAGCGAGAGAGAAGAAGGCAAGGGCGCGAGGAAGAAGTGGGCAGAACGACCGCCTTGGTACCGACCCGCAGGCATTTATAGCATCCTGCCACGCGCGGCTGACGGCCAAGTGGCGATTGTGGGCAACGACCCAGGATTCATTGCGCCATAACTTCCCCCACTACCGCTACGGTTACTGGAAACGGCCACACCACGCCGCCCACCATCGCAAAAGATCCGGAGGGGACAGTGACGTGACCAGACGAAACGGCAGCAGCAGTGCCGTCAGAGGCCATCAAGTCGGGTGCAAGGCCTGAGGCGGCGGAGACTCCGGCGCGCCCAAGCCGCAGCCGGATGTTTCCCTCCGATCCGGCCCAAAGCGTTCCCAGCAAGACGGAGACACCTCCAACACTTAAGAAATATAAAAATCCGCATAACAAAGCGACGTCCGGCTCGAGAGCAGTCGGACAAAGCAAGCCGAATGAGGGCGCAGCCGGCTGAACGAAAATTCTCAGCCGGCCCCTCGAGTGCTTCTCAAATACAACCTGCGAGATCAAAGACTAAGGGACAGGAAAACCTGCCCAGGTCCTTCTTTACGCAGGACCTTGCCAGCTTCAGGGGCTAATGTCGGGGGGAAGACCCCGGGTAGGGCTAAGGACTAAGAACAGTCGGCTCAAGGCCTGTCGGCCCGCGGCAACGGCCGGCTGAGGAGCAGCCGGCTAGAGCCGTGGCCGGCTGCCTTGGGAGCCGGCTGGTTCAAAGTCCACGTCGATCTGGCCATGGCTGTCTGCGCTATGGCTGGGCCGGCTTCAACTTGCCATATCCGGCTTGGTTTGAATCTCCCTGACCGACTTCAAGCTGGTAAGCCTTGCAGGAGAAGGAACTGGATGGGTGGTCCGGCTCCAAAAGTCCACGATGACCTCACTTTCCGTAAAGCGCGGGGCACTATAGAGCAACAGTGCCCCTCGCTCGACAGGCCATCATGGCTTACGCCGGGCCGTACGGCTACAGGCTCTCGATGGCGACAGAGACGCTACCTCTCCATACCGCTGACCTCGGCAGACGGATGGGACGTGCCTCAACGCCTCAACGGCTCCTGACGTCAACGCCTCGGGAAGGAGCAGAAGCCGAAGCCGGCCAGCCGGCCACTAGGTCTTAGGGACTCTTATGTAAAGTGCCAGCGCCTATATAAGCTGCACTACCCCCTCTCATGCGGGGGACGACCGATCAATCTTTACTCATTCTAGTCTTAGCGCTGCCCTGTGAGAGAGACCTTCGTCTACCTTAGCCTCCCAGGAGCAGCCGGATACAGCTCTAGGAGCACCATTGTACTGTGATACATCATATACACTCATAGCATGAGTAGAGGTGTTACCTCCGTAGGAGGGCGTCGAACCTGGGTACGTCGCCGTGTCGCTCGTGCCCATACCCGCATCCGGATATCGCCATAAGATCATACTAGGAACCACTCTCTTTATCCACCCTATGGCATATGCCGTGACGATACCACGGCAAAGATGGAGATCATCGAAGTTAAAAAAGTAGACTGGCGGCAGCCGGCGAGAAACGTCGCCTGCCCCCAGCCTGAAGATGGAGATCATCGAAGTTACAAAAGTAGACTGGCGGCAGCCGGCGAGAAACGCCGCCTGCCCCCAGCCTGAAGATGGAGATATCGAAAACTAAAGTGGTTTCAGCTGCCGGCTGCCAACCTAAGCCGGCAGCCGACAACCGAAAGCCGGCAAAGGGAAAGGAAGAAAATGTAAAGACTCACCCGCCAAGCCACGGTCGAGCGCGCTAATCTCCGTCACCCACCGCTTGGCGGTGGCCGACAGCTCATTGGACTTGGAGTTCACCTCGTCCCGAAGCTTCAGGCGCTGCTGGTCCACCTCCTTCAGCCGCCTGCTGAGGTCGTCCACCTTCTCCTGCTCCACCCGTTTGATGGAGGCAAGCTCTGCGAGGTGGTTAGCCTCAAGCCGACGCAGCCGCGCCAGCTCCCCCTCGGTCTCCTTCGCCTTGGCAGCAGCGGTCCGGACCACCTGCTCGCTTTCAGCACATTGGGCGCGGGCGGCCCGAAGATCCTCCTCCAGCTGCGGGACCCGGGCGGCAACAGCTGCAAGCAGGCACAAGAAGCCGTCAGCCGGATGAAACCAAAGAAAAAAGAAACAAAGTCAAAAAGGAAAAAGTCTCACCCTTGGCGGCCTCCAGCTTGCGGGCCATGTCGGCTCGCTCGACCTTGGCTTTGTGGTAGCTGGCCACAAGCCGGTTGTACAGGGCAGTCCGCCTCTCCGTAACCATCTAAGGAGAAGACAAAGATTAGCGTTTAAGCGAAACCCGGACCGGCTCCAACCAGCCGGCCCTCGCCTCGGAGGGCTACCAGGATAATAGCAAAATTGCAAAAAATAGCACATATATGAACTAGCCTTGTCGGCCGCCTCCAGCCGCGCCAGGCGGACTTCGGTCTTGGCGGCTTTGGCCTTGGTGTAGGCGCGGAAGCCGGAGAATAACATCTCCACAGGCGCCACGCCCGGGCGTCCATCCCGGCTGTACACCTCGCAGGCATCCGCCTGATGCCAGTCCTTCTCCATGGTGCCGGCTGAGCCAAGGCTGGAGTCGGAGGCGGACACTACGTTCAGTAGCGAGGCGGCCGTGGAGACATGAAGACCTTGAGGCGGCTCCGCCGGGCCCTTCATCATCACCACCGCCCTGGCATCAGCGTCGGCTGAGCGCCCCGGCTCCTGCCCCGCCGACTCCTCCCTCGCCGGCTCCGAAGAGGGAGGCGGCGCGGCCGAAGCTGTTGGCTCGGTGGGGATAGCAGACCCGGCGCAGGCGGCGCTTCGTCCGAACTTGTGTCCAGGACAACAACGTTAGGTGCGGCCCCGCCGGCTCCGGCCGCGGAAGGCACGGCCCCACCGAGCGTACCTCTGCCAGCTCCGGCCGCTGGCTCTATAAGCCGGGTACGGCGCGGGAAGGGATCATCAAGGGTCGGCTAGCCGACGCGGCGAGCCGGCTCACTCTGAGAGCCGGAGCCGGGCGCATCTGAAGAGCCTGCCCCCGCGGCAGGTGGCGTGATCACAGGCGGCACGACGACGGGTGGCGTGCGCGCACGCGACAGAGGCTGTGGAGTCGGCTCCCTCCTCTGCCGCTGGATCGGCGATTTGACACTGGGAGTCGGGCGAGAGCCGCCGCCCTTGGAAAATTTTATAGCGGCCCTGGTCGGTCAAACAAGAAAAAGATAAGCAAAAAGAAGGAAAGAAAAGGAATCAAACAACGAGAGAAAGAAACTCACCCGGCCGCTTCCGGAACCTTCTTGGGCCCCATCCGGCGCTGCTTCTTGAGCTTCGCCTCCAGCGCGGCGGTGGACCGGTCGCCGGCCCGCTTATTCCCCTTGGGCGCGGACGAGGAAGTCGCCGAGGTAGTAGGCGGCCTCATCGACACGGGCACCGCCCGGATCGGCACTGAGGCGGATGGCGCCTGCTCCTCCTCCCGCTCCTCCTCTTGCTGGTGCGGAGAGGGCGGCGGGTTGTGTTCCCCCTGGCCGGCTTGATCAGCCGCCTCCGGGCTCTCGTCGTCGCCGGCTTGGTCAGCCGGATCGACGTAATCCGGCGTCCACTGCTTGTGCTCCAGGTCACCGTCCTCAACCGTCTGGCGGGCGAAGAGCTGCAAGCGAACAAGAAAACAGTAAGATAAGAGCCGGCCATGCAGCCGCAAGCCGGTATCCGGCCAGAAAATAAACAAAACTCACCACATGCGCCGGCTCGTCCCGGCAATAGGGCTCCATCCCCCAGTCCCAGTTATCAGGCAGCTTCGCCTGGGAGATGAAGTTCACCCGCTTGGCGATTTGAGACCTATTGAGCTCCAGCTTGGACGTCCGGGTCGGATCGAACCGGCCGGATGATACATCTCAAACGTATCTATAATTTGTTATGTTCCATGCTAGTTATATGACAATACTCACATGTTTTATATACACTTTACATCATTTTGATGCATTTTCCGGCACTAACCTATTAACAAGATGCTGAAGCGTCAATTCTTGTTTTCTGCTGTTTTTGGTTTCAGAAATCCTACACGGGAAATATTCTCGGAATTGAACGAAACAAAAGCCCACAGTCTTATTTTCCACGGAGCCTTCCAGAAGTCCGAAGAGGAGACGAAGAGGGGCGACGAGGCGGCCACACCCTAGGGGGGCGCAGCCCCACCTCTGGGCGCGCCGCCTTATGGGGTGGGCCCCTCGAGCGTCCCCCGACTCTGCCCCTTCGCCTATATAATCTCTCCATCGCGAAAACCCTATTACCGAGAGCCACGAAACGAGAAAAGTTCCAGAGACGCCGCCGCCGCCAATCCCATCTCGGGGGATTCAGGAGATCGCCTCCGGCACCCTGCCGGAGAGGGGAATCATCACCGGAGGACTCTACATCATCATGCCCGCCTCCGGATTGATGCGTGAGTAGTTCATCCTTGGACTATGGGTCCATAGAAGTAGCTAGATGGTTGTCTTCTCCTCTTGTGCTATCATGTTTAGATCTTGTGAGCTGCCTATCATGATCAAGATCGTCTATTTGTAATGCTACATGTTGTGTTTGTTGGGATCCGATGAATATGGAATACTATGTCAAGTTGATTAATTGATCTATCATATATGTGTTGTTTATGATCTTGCATGCTCTCCGTTGCTAGTAGAGGCTCTGGCCAAGTTGATACTTGTGACTCCAAGAGGGAGTATTTATGCTCGATAGTGGGTTCATGCCTCCATTGAATCTGGGACAGTGACAGAAAGTTCTAAGGTTATGGATGTGCTGTTGCCACTAGGGATAAAACATCAATGCTTTGTCTAAGGATATTTGTGTTGATTACATTACGCACAGTACTTAATGCAATTGTCTGTTGTTTGCAACTTAATACTGGAAGGGGTGCGGATGCTAACCCGAAGGTGGACTTTTTAGGCATAGATGCATGCTGGATAGCGGTCTATGTTATTTGTCGTAATGCCCTAAGTAAAACTCATAGTAGTCATCATGATATGTATGTGCATTGTTATGCCCTCTCTATTTGTCAATTGCCCAACTGTAATTTGTTCACCCAACATGCTATCTATCTATTATATAATTAAAACAACAAACAACCAATGGCTAAGATTAAGCAGCAACAAATGACCCCTTCAGATTTAAGAATAGTACTAGGAAATATACCCGTGCGTTGCTACGGATTTTTCATACACTTCTTCGGATACACGTGCCAAGAGATCTTCCCGAGCTCCGAGGCAATCGCCCTATAGCTCTGCACATGTTGTACTTCTTACGGGCGTCGCTGTGCCACCCTCTCTTCCCCTTCCTCTAATTCCCTTGCGCGTTGTCTTGCTTGAAGACCGTCGGCCTAAACCTCGTGTTGCCTAGCTTGGGGACCCATCGGCGTCCCAACGCTCCGCCCTGGCTCAGGACACCAGCGGCTTGCACTGTGCATCACCCTGGATCGATGTCCCGGTGGCCTTTACCCGGCGCTGCCCAGCTCGAGTCGCTGGTGCGTTGCACCATGCACCACTCTATATCGGGAAATCGGTGGCCTTCACATGTAACAATTTGACGTGCAATATCGGTTTGCCCAAAAAAATTGTGAACACACTCTAGGTCCAGATTCAGGTCTGGTAGCAATTGTTAGTACCAAAAGCAGATTCAAAAGGGAAAAATAATGAAACGACACACTCCAAAGCCATATTATCACAACAAGACTGAAGGATGCATAAACTGAATAATGTTTTGGTAGCTCTGAACATCGGGAGTGCTTGAATATTTGTTTACCGAAGAAAAATCAAATCTGCTCTAAGTTGTGCTGATACCAATGTCCATGCAGCGCCTATGATGTACACGCTTGCCTCAATAATCCTGAAGTACAACAGTTTGCATGCTAGACCAATTGGTCAGACCGCACGAAAGAATGCTTAATTGTGGCCTGTGGGCAGGCAAAAAATTTACAAGAAAACAGTATGTCCGTCTGTTCGCTCGCCTAGGCAGTGCGATGGTGGAGATCACCTCATCGTGGAAGGCGGAAGGATTCACTGCCAATGGCTTCCTGCCGGTGGTCATGTTGGCAAGCACATACATTCCCTCTTCATCCTCCTCCTCCATGAATTGACAAGCATGACGTTCTGGCGACATAGCGCCGTGCTATGACACAACTGACGATGACAGCGGCTCGCCCTGAAGTTGGACGCGATTGCTCGCCGCTCCGTAATCGGTATTTCCCTTTTTGATAACTTATAGGATTGATCTTCTCTATTCTGTTCTTCACTTCTTCTGACGGATTTATGTCCTCTATCAATGCAGTTGAACCATCGATCCCATTGTTGACGCTGGCGGCGGCCGGCGGCAAGCCGAGCCCAATCAGGGACTCGCCTAACATCTTTGTGGCCGAGTTGAAGATGATGGCATCCACGAAGCCTTCATCGATGGATGTGGTGAGGAGCACAAACTCTTTGCACATGCCGGTGTGCGTACGTGGCCGGCGGCGCTGATGGTGATCGGATAGGAATTCGATAGTCTCAGAATTCAAGTAGGACACGGTCTAATCTCAGAAATCGAAATCGATTGAATCAGAGCTAGTTGTCGTCCTCATCCGGTTCCCATCCCTGCTCGTTGTTGTTTGCACCGTAGTTGTCGAAAGGACTTATTGACGCTGGCCATGGCTGGCCTTCTCGAGCAGGCCGACATCGCCCTCGTCTGGCTGCAGTCCTTCCGTGCCCTCATATTGCTCATTGTGGATGGCCATGCCAAGCCGGAGGAAGGCGAGGCGGCGAAGCGAACCGAGGGATTGCGAGGCGGCGAAGCGAACACAGATTTCTATAATCGTGGCCACACGCCTATGTTTGGTTATTTATACCCGATGGAAGAAGTATAACTGGAGCCAGACTCTGCAATTGGCCTGCACCCATACAAAGCACGGAGGAAGCATATTTCGAGCCGGACTCTAGCCTACACGTATACTTAGCATACAAATCGCACCACGGACGAAAGCGCCTTTCACGTTGGACGAAAGCGCAAAGTGACGGACCAAACCACGGAAACGTTAGCTCCTTTATTATTAGGTAACTGGAGCCAGACTCTGCAATTGGCCTGCACCCATACAAAGCACGGAGGAAGCATATTTCGAGCCGGACTCTAGCCTACACGTATACTTAGCATACAAATCGCACCACGGACGAAAGCGCCTTTCACGTTGGACGAAAGCGCAAAGTGACGGACCAAACCACGGAAACGTTAGCTCCTTTATTATTAGATATAGATATAGATATAGAATATAAGGACCCGAGAGAAAACGATTCAGACGAAGGCATGTACAATAAGCCGGAGACAAGCTAGGTCAAAATTAATTAGTAGGGCCACTTCAAAAAAAAAGTAGGGCAAGATAATTTTCTTCGACCGGAGATCATCGATCTAGATCGTGATTGTGATGGCGCAAGACAAGACGATTAATTTCTCCGGCCGCCCGACCTACGTTCGCTGGCTTCAAGGGTTTTGCTTCGAGATTCCTGGAGCGGTGGGCAAAATCCTGCATGGACATCATCAGCTCATGCATGGCGATCAGGCCGGCGATAGCAGGAGAACATCAGCCATGATTGTGATGGTGATCTCGGAAGACAAGACGACTAATTTCTTCGGCCTCCTGACCTATGTTCGCTGGCTTCAAAGTTCTGATTCGAGGTTCCTGGAGCGATGGAAAGACGGGACATCAGTGACTCATGCATGGTAATCAGGCGCATGTCGTCCCATACGCACGCTGCACTGATAACGCTTGGATGGCTGTCTCCCCAGCGACATTTACTACCGGCCTTGGCTCCTCCAAACTTGATTTACTAATACGCTTCTACTAAACCTACGATCGACAAGACGGGAACAATACATGGACTTGGGTGGCATGCGGAGGAACATGACAAGGAATGCATGGTGAGATTAATAGCTGCAGCCAGGTATGTTTGATTAAAAGCATGTTATGATCGTATCAGCTACAGCTAGCACACTTATATTTGCTTATGAGATATATGCATGTGGTTTGATTACGTAGATGGGATATACGATCAAGTATACATATTCCTTAAATAGGCTAACGTCTTGAACTTTTCCTTATAAATCCACTTGATTATGAATCATCAATGAATAAATTTTGTTCAAGTACAAATATCAAAATCCAACGCCTATTATCAGTTGATATTAAACACCAGAATTTCTACATGTAAATGAAGATTTTATCAACTTACCGTCTGCATCAATATGATACGAGCAAAGGAGGGGTTCGCTATGTTTTTCGATGCAGGGAGGCTCATTTGTGCTTAGGACATCTATGCGCAAAACCAGAGCGCATAGGTTCTTGAGTGTAGTTTTATATTTCTATACTTTCGAGGTTCCCATAAATAAATTATGGAACTAACTCCATGTAAAATCCATAAACTGCAAAATTTCAGAATAGTTTATGTAGACATTAAGAGTTGCATTTATAAACAGAAAACTCACCGTAAAAATAAAATGCCGCGTCCATTTATAAATGTAAAAAATATTTGGTAGGTCGAATTGAGCTGACAAAATATAACTAGAAAACCATGCACAAGGCATGAAGTGGTATCGGGTATACGGAGAATTGACGTGTTTATGGCAGTATAATTTATATGTTCAAGTGGACACTCCAGCAGTTGACGTCTTTAGCGGACACCATGGGCGGCCAAACGGGTGGTTCTTTAGGGGCCGACGTTTCATCTCCATCTGTGCATCTCAGGAATCTGCTTACCCACCAACTTGATTGCAGGACCGTTCGTCAGGCCGTTCATCATCCTTATTACAACACTAAGAACCATGAGCACATGGAACCTTTGTTAACTTTCAGAACAGATCTGAACTTTCCTTGGTCATTTGTTTCCCTTATTTCAGATTGAACAAGGTGATTTGTCAATTTTGTTGGCTCCAAATTTTTAAATTGCCTTTACTTTTTTCTGGGATTCAAACGCACACTATATGGAGAGCAAGCAGTTGACATTGTATTGACCTCTTTCTCTTGCAGGGAAAGACATGAAGAGAATAGAGTGGACTGTTTTCTATCTCTAATCTGCATGCATATTTGCTCTTTCTTTAGGTTTTTCGTTTGATTAAAGTTTCCTGATCTAGGCCGAGATAGTTGATCTTCTGATTACAATATGAGTACAGATTGCATATTGTTTTTCAAAAAAAAAGGGCTGCCTTGGCCTCTGCATCAGTCCATGCGTACTGCCTCACAGGCTACATAAAGTAGCTAAGAAAACTTTTCTTAGTTTTTTGGGCAGATTATATTTTAATTAATTGGTTATTCAGCAACAAAGGTCATATATTTTATAAATATACAAAATATACTATCCTGCTTCCTAGAGGTGAAAGGCTCGAAACCCTAGCTGACCAGTTAGTTTCTCAGAGATAAGGATTCCTTGAAGCTTACCATGTATAATTTAAGCAAATATACGGGTTTCACGCAAAAAAATGCTGACACACATATAGTTTAGAATTGATAGTTCTGCAAAAAAGTGCATCCTAAGTTTATTTACATTATGTTTTTAAATTAGGCAACTTGAAAAAAGTGCAGATTAAAAAACAAAACAGTTTTGTTTAAAATTGTGGTTACGAGGAGAAAGGATAAACTGATAACAACCTTGAGTAAACTTTGTATATCAAATATAAATATAGCAAATCTAGCCGCGCAAATGCGCGGGCCAGCAAGCTAGTTTATCTTATTGGAGAGACACCACTGGTGAACTGTGCACCCCGGTCCATTCTTTTACATCTGAAATACAATCTACTGCAAACTCTGTTCTCTGCTATTCTTCGCAAACAAACATCATTCTCCACACCATACGTTTAATCCTTTGTTTACAACAAGCCGGTGCGATTGACAACCTCACTGTTAAGTTGGGGCAAAGTACTGTGATTGTGTTGTGCAGGTTCCACGTTGGCGCCGGAATTCCTGGTGTTGCGCCACACTACACTCCTTCACCAACAACCTTCACGTGGCCTTCATCTCCTACTGGTTCGATAACCTTGGTTTCTTACTGAGGGAAACTTGCTGCTGTACGCATCACACCTTCCTCTTGGGGTTCCCAACGGACGTGTGCTTCACGCGTCATCAAGCTAATTTCTGGCGCCGTTGCCGGGGAGATCAAGACACGCTGCAAGGGGAGTCTCTCACGCCCAATCTCTTTACTTTTTTTATTGTCTTGCTTTACTTTATTTTATTTTATTTTATGTTTTGTTTGCTTTCTTTATATGAAAAACACAAAAAAATTAGTTACTTGTTTTACTTTATTCAATTCAGTTTGCTTTACTTATTTTTATTACTGTTAAAATGAATACTCCTAAGAACACTAAGTTGTGTGATTTCACTAGCACCAATAATAATGATTTTATATGCACTCCTATTGCTCCACCTGCTACTACAGCAGAATTTTATGAAATTAAACCTGCTTTACTAAATCTTGTTATGAGAGAGCAATTTTCCGGTGTTAGTTCCGATGATGTCTGCTGCCCATCTTAATAATTTTGTTGAACTTTGTGAAATGCAAAAGTATAAGGATGTAGATGGGGATATTATAAAACTGAAATAGTTTCCTTTCTCCTTAAGAGGAAGAGCTAAAGAGTGGTTGCTATCTTTGCCTAAGAATAGTATTGATTCATGGACTAAATGTAAAGATGTTTTCATTGGTAGATATTATCCTCCTGCTAAAATTATATCTTTGAGAAGTAGCATTATGAATTTTAAGCAATTGGATAATGAATATGTTGCTCAAGCATGGGAAAGAATGAAATCTTTGGTAAAGAATTGCCCTACCCATGGACTAACTACTTGGATGATCATCCAAACCTTTTATGCAGGATTGAATTTTTCTTCGAGGAACCTATTGGATTCAGCTGCTGGAGGTACTTTTATGACCATCACTTTGGGTGCTGCAACAAAGCTTCTTGATGATATGATGATCAACTACTCTGAATGGCACACTGAAAGGACTCCTCAAGGTAAGAAGGTAAATTCTGTTGAAGAAACCTCTTCTTTGAGTGATAAGATTGATGTTATTATGTCTATGCTTGTTAATGGTAGATCGAATGTTGATCCTAATAATGTTCCTTTAGCTTCATTGGTTGCTCAAGAAGAGCATGTTGATGTGAACTTCATTAAAAGTAATAATTTCAACAACAATGCTTATAGGAATAATCCTGGTAACAACTATAGGCCATATCCTTCTAATAATGGCAATGGTTATGGTAATTCTTATGGTATATCTTACAAAAATAGTAGGAGTGTACCCTCTGGTCTTGAAGTCATTCTTAAAGAATTTATTAGTACACAAACTGCCTTTAACAAATCTGTTGAGGAAAAGCTTGGTAAAATTGATGTTCTTGCTTCTAAGGTTGATAGTCTTGCTGCTGATGTTGATCTTTTAAAATTGAAAGTTATGCCTAATGAAGATAAAGATATTAAGTCATTTGCTACAGCAAACGCTATACAAGTTTGAATTAATGACAATATTAGAATGATGGCTGAATTGCATGCTAGGTGGGAAAGAGAAGAAAAACTTGCTAAAGAGAATAATATAGCTAAAGTTTGGACTATAACCACCACTAGTAATGTTAATGCTTCACATGTTGCTAAACCTCCTACTATCAATGGTAAAATAATTGGTGTTGGCAATGTTTCTACTCCTAATACAAAGCATGCAAAACTGCCTGAAACTGTTGAAACTGTTTGTGATAAAAGTGCTTAAATTTTTCAGAATATTGGGGACAATGATCCCATTGCTTTAGATCATAATGCTTTTGATTTTGATAATTTTCATATCTCTGAAGTTATTAAGTTCTTGCAAAAAGTAGCTAGAAGTCCTAATGCTAGTGCTATAAACTTGGCCTTTACAAAACATATTGCAAATGCTCTCATTAAAGCTAGAGAAGAGAAATTAAAACTTAAAGCTTCTATTCCTAGGAAGTTAGAGGATGGTTGGGAGCCCATCATTAAAATGAAGGTCAATGATTTTGATTGTAATGCCTTATGTGATCTTGGTGCAAGTATTTCTGTTATGCCTAAGAAACTCTATGATATGCTTGACTTGCCACCATTGAAACATTGTTATTTGGATGTTAATCTTGCTGATAATTCTATAAAGAAACATTTGGGGAGGATTGATAATGTTCACATTATGGTTAACAATAACCTTGTACCCGTTGATTTTGTTGTCTTGGATATTGAGTGCAATGCATCTTGTCCTATTATTTTGGGAAGACCCTTTCTTCGAACTATTCGTGCTATTATTGATATGAAAGAAGGAAATATTAAATATCAATTCCCTCTCAAGAAAGGTTTGGAACACTTCCCTAGAAAGAGAATGAAGTTACCTTTTGATTCTATTATTAGAACAAGTTATGATGTTGATGCTTCTTCTCTTGATGTTACTTGATTTACACTTTCTGCGCCTAGCTGAAAGGCGTTAAAGAAAAGCACTTATGGGAGACAATCCATTATTTTATTTCTGCAATTTTTGTTTTATATTTGAGTCAAGGTGTTTGTTACTACTGTAGAAATACCTTTGTATCTTTATTTTATTGCATTGTTGTGCCAAGTAAGGTCTTTGATAGAAAGTTAATACTAGATTTGGATTTCTGCGCAGAAACAGATTTTTAGCTGTCACGAATTTGAGCTGTTCTCTCTGTAGGAAATTCGTAAAATCTTGAAAAAAATTCGTGAGTAATTCTCAGATATGTATGCAACTTTCATTCAATTTGAGCTTTTTCATCTGAGCCTGTTAAATGCCTCAAAAAAATTCGTCTTTACGGACTGTTCTGTTTTGACAGATTCTGCCTTTTATTTCGCATTGCCTCTTTTACTGTGTTCGAGTGGATTTCTTTGCTCCATTAACTTTCAGTAGCTTTGGGTAATGTCCAGTAGTGTTGGGAATGATTGTGTCCTCTCTGAACATGTGAATTTTTGATTATGCACTAACCGTCTAATGAGATTGTTTTGAGTTTGGTGTGGAGGAAGTTTTCAAGGGTCAAGAGAGGAGGATGATATGATATGATCAAGAAGAGTGAAAAGTCTAAGCTTGGGGATGCCCCCGTGGTTCATCCCTGCATATTTCAAGAAGACTCAAGCATCTAAGCTTGGGGATGCCCAAGGCATCCCCTTCTTACATCAACAACTTATCAGGTCACTTCTAGTGAAACTATATTTTTATTCCGTCACATCTTATGTGCTTTACTTGGAGCGTCTGTAAGTTTTTTTTGTTTGAATAAAATCGGATCCTAGCATTCCTTGTGTGGGAGAAAGACACGCTCCGCTTTTTTATATTGAACACTGGTGTTCTTAGCTTTACTTTTAATGTTCATGGCGAATGAAAACCGCTTCGTTTATTGCTATTTGGTTGGAAACAGAAAATGCTTCATGTGGTAATTGGTATATTGTCTTGAATAATTTGATACTTGGCAATTGTTTTGAGTTCTCAAGTAGATCATGTTTAAGCTCTTGCATCATGTTGTTTAAACCTATTAATGAAGAACTACCATAGAGCTTGTTGAAATTTGGTTTGCATGATTGGTCTCTCTAAAAGTCTAGATATTTTTTTGGTAAAAGTGTTTGAACAACAAGGAAGACAGTGTAGAGTTTTATAATGCTTGCAATATGTTCTTATGTAAGTTTTGCTGTACCGGTTCATACTTGTGTTTGCTTCAAACAACCTTGCTAGCCCAAAGCCTTGTACTGAGAGGGAATGCTTCTCGTGCATCCAAAACCTTGAGCCAAAACTTATGCCATTTGTGTCCACCATATCTACCTACTATGTGGTACTTTTCTGCCATTCCTGTAACATCCCAAGTTTCAACAATAATAAATCAAGAGAGAGATTTTCAATTACTCAAAATTCTCAACAAACAAAAACTTTTCTCATGCATATAGTGTTACATATAGTTTTATGCATAGTGTGCTTTTCTATTGTGCAATTGCCATGATGAGTGTTTATTGTTGATCAAGTGTGCTTAAACCCTAACACAAGATCACTCAACCCTAAATTGAGAAGAAGGAAAGATTTAGAAAAGAATTCAATTCTCACTCACATACCACTTTGGCCAATTATGCAAACCTCCAATCAAGGCCACCATTGCTTGATCTATTGGTTGTAAAACACTTTGATATCAATTACAAACCCAAATGCATCAAAGAAACCGGAATCAAATCAAAGAAATTTGCAAAACCCACATACATATGATAATGGTCATATGCCCACTTTTTATTATAATCACCACTTTGCACCCCTGGTTTTATCTTTTCTTAAACCAAACTTGGTCAACACTTGCCACCTCATCCAAGACCTTGTCAAAGTGAACAACTTTGCTGTTGACCACCCATGCTAACGTTGACCAGGTTGACCAGAAATGAATTGACAAGAGAGGACTTTGAAACAAAGTGAAGATGACCACATTTTTGAAACTTTGCAAATCAACTCCAAAATGAATACCACCACCACCAATTCTATCACTTTATTTATATGTTTGAGACTCACCAAAAAGAATTCCAAATTTTGACAAAAATGTTCGTGCGGCCATTTCGTCGAACAGTTGGCAGGCATGTTTCCAGATTTGTGTTACACTCATTTACCCAGCAGATTTTAGACTAAACCAACTTTAATTTGTGATCATGAGGTTCTCCTGCATCCCCTGCATCAAGCCTTGTCCTTGCCATGGTCGATTAAAGTGGAGAAAAGGGGAGAAAAGCTCCATGCCATGTACCATGCCGGCCTCAATGCACTTGATCTCTCTGGCCTCCCTCTCTCGGTAAAACTTTGTCCAGGAGCATCTATTGACCACCAGGACCCAAACCATGCACGGCCCTAGCTCGCCAAGGTACGACATTGGCCAGGCGACGCACGCCCAGCACCATGCCAGGGCATGCCAGGCACGCGGTGTGCGCGCTCTGGGATGCGCCAGAGCATCTTGCGCCCGATCACCTCCGTCCTCCCCCTGCATCCCTATAACTGCAACGAGCACCGCCACCCTCTCCTCTACCGCGTAGACATGCTCGAACGCCTGCGGCCGCCTGGTCACCGTCGTCCTCGTCGGAAACGTACCGCGGGTACTGCCGCACTCGATACACGCTCCCGATCGATCCTTTCACCTTTTCTCTGCGCCAGCTACACCTTGAGCATCGCCAGGATGATGCCTACACATAGCCGTCCTCGCCTTGCCCTTTCGCACGCCGGAGAAGCCATGCCGTCAACGCTCCCTCACATCACCCACGGCACCATCTTGGCACTATAAATAGAGGAGCCCCGAGCACACATCCTTCACGCCATCTCACTCCCCTCCCTTCACTGGTTCTTCTCACACTGGTAGCTAGTCCAATTACAGTCAGGGTCGCCGGAAATGCAAGATCATCACCGCCGGAGCCAGGAGATCATCGCCGCCGATTGACGCTTCCCCACGCCTCGCCGACGGTACCAGGAGCTTCCTCATCCACGTCAACGTTGCCGCGCACCTCGCCCTCGCCCGCGGGAATGCCGGTAGGCCCTCCGACCCCCTAGGCTCGCCACCAGACGCTCGGCATCTCGCCGGTGAAAACGACGGTTGTGAGCCGTCGATCTGCGTTTTAATCATACGCCCCACAATAGCTCATACCGATTCGCCTGTTAAACGTCGCTGACGGGTGGCCCCCACCTCGTCAGGCGGCCCACTCGCACTAGATGCTTGTTGGGCTGCGCTTCGCTGTTTGAATCCGTTTCGGCCCATTTCCTTTTCCCGCGCAGCCCAGTAATTCAAACTTGTATTAAATCGTTTCAGCTCAAATTCAATACTGGTGTCCCATTCAAATTTGAATAACTTTCAAACTACTGCACCAAATTTAGCAAACTTCATATCTCTGGAAAGCCCATGAAGTTATCTACACTTTGCCACTGGTCCCACCTCCAAATTCGTAGTAGAATTAAAATGCTAAAAATGACAAGGCAGGGACTTTTGCAAATTGAAACTTTATTTAAAATTCAACCATAATTGATTTTGAGTTGATTCCAACTCTCATAAATCACAAATGTTGTCCTCTAATTGATTATGCAATAATCTAGCCAGGTTGTTTGTATTATCATGGACTAGATCAAAATAGTAGCTATGGAGCCATTTCTAGTGCATTTAAATCTTGGAATTCAAATTCTCTAAATAGTATGAGGGCTCCTCCTTCATTTAAATCTTGATCCTAAGTAATTCAATAAGAGGTAATGACCTTAAGCTAATGAACCTCTTATTCCATTATTTAGTGATTTTAAATCCTTTTTATGTTAGTCTTAAATTGCATGAGGTGTAGCACCTCATTTAAATTATACTCCCTCATAATAGATATGAAATGTTGACCTTGGTGAACTTATATTTCATACCTTATTATTATTTGTGGAGATTAAATCTTAATAGGATTTAATGAGAGGAAATTATTTTCTCTAAAGATCTAAATAGCAAACCAAAGTGATAAGTATAATGAGAGGAAATTATTTTTTTCTTAAATAAGAACAAACCAAGTAATTCACCATGCCTTGAATGATGGGATGTTAGAATTAGTTGTGTGAACCCTTTTGTGTGTTTTAGTCTAGCATGTAAGTATTGTTTGGTGATTGTGTACCTCGTATTCGTATATAGACGCTAGTAACGAGGAATACCAAGAGGAGGAAGGCTACTCCCAGGAGGAGGAGGAAAACTTTGACCACTACCCTGCTCAAGGCAAGCTAACACTCTTGCAAAGCACCATGTGCAAGGCTCTATGAGAGCAAGGCACCATCACTCTTTACTTTATGTTTAATCAACCTATCCCATGTTTTTACCTTGCAATTAGTTTGCTTATTGTCTTCAAAGCTTATTTTTGATTTATGATTCACTTGGTCTAGATTAGCACAAGAGTATCAAATTTAGCCTAGAGCAACTAAAGCTAGATAGCACCCCTCATGACTAGTTGCTATTGCTAAATAACTAAAAGTGACTACACTAGATGGGAACATGTGAATTGCCTTTGAAAGATTTTGAAGGTGAATGTGACATGAATGACTTGGTGAATTTTGGTGAAAACTGATGATTGGGTTTGAATGCGATACCTTTCCAATTATACAAGTACCCCCACAATACCTGATTATGGGTAGGGCTTAACTGGAAATTTGTGTGTCTTAGTATGGGTTCCCTCTAAACAAGCATCATAGGGGTTATGCCGAGGCTGCCTCCGATATGAGTGGAATGATGTGATTATGAGGTGAATGTACGACCCAAGCCCTGTGCAGTTCCCGGGTTGACAGTTGGTTTACACCGGGAGGCCAAGCTCATGGGGAGAGGTGCCTATACTAGGGTATATAAGTGAAAGGTTAAGGTTGATGATCCGCGTACTGAGTTACGATGATTCGAGGTTATCCTCGACGGATGTAATCAAAAGTTGTGGCACAAGAGTACAACCTCTGCAGAGTGTTAAACCTATTCGAATAGCCGTGTCCACGGTTACGGACGATTGGAAGGGCCATACTGTTCCGTTGTCAGAACTTTGGTCTTAAAAAGGAATGGTGATTTGAAAGGTGATTTGACTTGAATCACATGTGATTTGTGGGAATGACACTAATGTTCCCACTTGAGTTAGTTAGTTAAAATGATGAGTCTTTACTAGATGTTTATGAACTAAACATGGCTTTACGCAAATAAACCTAGAGCTTAGCACCCTTTATTAATGTTGTTAAACATTTACATTAGTACTAGTTTGCGAGTACTTTAAAGTACTCATGGCTGTGTCCCTGGCTATTCAAATGCCAGACTATGAAGAGGAGCCACAGTATCAGGATGACAGACAACAGGATGTCTACAATAACTAGGATCACCTTCTAACGTCAAGCGTTGCCTGTGGAATAGATAGTCCACTACTACTTCGCTTCCGTTACTTATTTGTGATGTTGAACAATCTATTTGTGTAATATTGGATCATGCGATCCATTGTTGTAAGACAAGTATGTGTTGTAATAAATGATGACTCTGTGCTACTTACTATTATGTCTCGCAAAAACAATCTTCCTGGGATTGCGATGTATGATATAATAGGCATCTGGACTTAAAAATCCGGGTGTTGACAAGTTGGTATCAGAGCCATTGTTTGACCTTAGGAGACCCTAGTTAGAATGGACGTTTGACAAAATTAGTTTCAAATTTAATGAATTGAATAGTTATGAAAATATATTCATACCCTTACCTTTGAGATCTTTTCAAATATCAAATTAATGCTCTTCTTTATAAGTTACTTAAAATTTTGAACACTTGCACCTCTCTAACTTACTCATCAATTCCTCTACAGATGGAGCCTATCATCCCGATGGAGCCTTTCATCCAAACCGAGGTGTACGAGCTGGGAAACGGTGGAGACATGATCTTTGAAAGGGACCTTCATGCCCTCTCAGAGTTTCTTGGACGCTCGCCTCCTGTGTTCTACGGGGGTCAGGTCAATGACCAGCCCGGGGGACAGCTTCAATGGGTCATCATGGCCAACCTTCCCGGGAAGCCTGAGTCCCCCATGTTCCGGCAGATCCAGTTCTCTCTCAGGGAGAACAACTGGGCGGACGGACTCGCACGCGCTCTGCAGGAAGCCCTCGCTCGTCTGTGCGGGCAGAACTCGGTGGCTATTCAAGGGGAACGCTTTGCACACTTTGCAAGGCACACCTCCCTTGGGCTACCCATCAACCTGCCATTCCACCCCGTGATGAGACACCATGTGGATCATCACGACTTCATGCTGTGCGAGACTCGCACAGAGCTGGACAACTCCCGCACATACGCCAACCACACCTACCTCCAGCTGGCCCAGCAGGCGGAGACCATCAAGGTCATCGCCAAGGAGCGCAGGACTCTTCGCCAACTGAACGCGAAGAAGGATTACACCATCCACCGCCTCAAGGCCAAGATCGCCGCACTGAAGGAGACCGTCGCCACCCAGGCGGAACAGCTCCAGGAGCTGGAAGGAGAAGGCGAGGGAGAAGACATCCAGGGGGATGGCTACTCCTACGTGAGCAACGACGACGACTACGAGGAGGAGGAAGACGAAGACCTGGTCTTCCAGGATGGCCATGAGCACCTGACCGCCGGGATGGATAACACCTTCCCGATCAACGTCGATGGAAAGTAGTTCCCCCCTATGAGCACTTGCGTAGCATGAGTTGTATCGGTCCTTTGTATCAACCCCTTGTATCGTAGATTGTTGAAAGGGTTCTTCAAACCCTCTGGTTTGTTGGTTTGTAATATTTGCTACCTTGAATGACTAAGTTTGTGTGTTTAATTCCTCATATCAAGTTTTCAAGTTTTAAACTTTGTGAAACCTTATCCAAAACAAGCCATAGAAATTTCCCTCTCGTCTCATGATCTATATCCATGTTCAGATGGCACCCCCAACTCGCAGCATGAATCAGGATGCGATGATGCAGATGCTGCAAATGCTGATGGCAGATCGAGAGGTTGAAAGAGCCGAGAGACAAGCCAACATCGCGGCCATACAACAGAGTGCACAGAACAACCAGGGCCACGGAAACCATGACCACCCTGGGTCAAAACTGAAGAACTTCCAGAACACCAATCCACCGGTGTTTAGCAAGACGGAAGAACCTCTTGACGCTGACGATTGGCTCCAGACTATGGAGAACAATCTTGAAGTTGCCGGAGTGGAGGAGAATGACAAGGTGCTATTTGCCACCCACTATCTGGCAGGACCTGCACGTGCCTGGTGGACAAGTGCCCGCGCATTGAATGCGGGGCAAATGATGACTTGGGCAGATTTCAAGCTCAAGTTCAGCAAGTACCATGTGCCACCGGGTCTGATCAAGAAGATGAGGGATGAGTTCAGGGAATTGAAGCAAGGCCGTCTAACCGTGGTAGAATACCGCGACAGATTCCTCACTCTGTCAAGGTACGCCCCGGATGAGACCGACACCACTGAGAAGAGGAAGGAGAGGTTCCTGAATGGACTGCATGATGAGATGCGATCGGTGCTGATCAACATCCCTTTGCTGATCTAGAAGCCCTAGTTGACTCCGCCATCCGGATGGAGGGAAAGCTCGATCAAGCCAATGAGAACCGCAAGCGCCGCATGATGAATCAAAGTGGGCCTAGCAACACCCACAAGTATCGCCCCGACTCAAGTGGAGGGTTTTCCCCAAGAAACAACAAGCCCCAGATGCAGAATTCACGTACGGGTTATCAGAACCGGAGTGGAGGAAACCCCAGGCCAGGAGGCCACCACAACAACAGCAACTACAACAACAACAACAACAACTTCAACCGCGCTCCACCCCGAGCCCCCAACAAGCACAACAAGAACAACTCCAACACTGCTCCGAGGACTGGGAGCAACGCTGTTCCCATCACCCCCAAGGACAAGTCCACCATCACTTGTTGTGAGTGCGGAGTGGTGGGGCACTACTCCAACGAGTGCCCCAAGAGACTCGCCAAGATTGCCGCCAACACCTCTAGCCCTGCTCAGCTGCAACGCCGTGTCGCCAATGGCAAGAAGTTCACCCCCAAAAACCCGAACAACCGCAGCGGCCGCCTCTTTCACATGAGTGCGGAAGAAGCTCAGGAAGCCCCGGATGTCGTGCTCGGGTATGTTCTCTCGTTAACTCAATACCCGCAAGAGTGCTGTTTGATTCTGGAGCATCGCATTCGTTTGTTACCGAAGATTTTGCATGCACTAGTAAGATTCAACCCATCAGCTTTGAAGCATGTCATGATAGTTCAAATACCTGGTTCAACAACTAAAGCTAGAAAAATTTGCAAAGATGTGCCTATCGAATACATGAAATAGAATTTTATGCAAATTTGATTGTTCTCGGGAACAAAAGGTTTGGAAGTAGTACCGGGTATGGATCGGATGTCGAAACATCATGGACTGATTGATTGTGCCAAGAAGGCCATCACCATGACTAGTAGCACCGGAATATTAGTTGAGCACATATCTGAAAGACTGCCCAGAAAGTTCACCTGCAACCAGAGTTTAGCCAAACCCACCTTGGATCAGATCAGGGTCGTTTGTCGATACCCCGATGTGTTTCCTGATGATCTACCCGATATGCCCCCAGATCGAGATATCGAGTTTATCATTGAGTTAATCCCTGGAACCGGACCTATAGCCCAGAGAGCCTATAGTATGAACCCGACAGAGTTAGTGGAACTGAAGAAGCAACTGGACGATATGCTATTCAAAGGTCTGATTCGACCAAGTGCGGCGCCTTGGAGATCACCAATTTTGTTTGTGGACAAGAAGGATGGTGCCACTCGTTTATGTACGGATTACCGTAAGCTTAACGATGTCACCATCAAGAACAAGTATCCTTTGCCAAAGATAGAAGATCTGTTTGACCAACTGACCGGTGCCAAAGTGTTCTCGAAGATTGATCTGAGGACTGGTTACCACCAACTGAAGATTCGTGCCACCGATATCCCCAAAACTGCCTTCACCACCAGATATGGATTGTATGAGTATAATGTCATGTCATTTGGTTTGACCAATGCCCCCGCTTACTTCATGAATCTCATGAATAAGATCTTCATGAACTTGCTGGATAAGTTTGTCGTTGTCTTCATCGACGACATCCTTATCTACTCCAAATCCGAAGAAGAACATGAGCATCATTTGGAAGTTGTCTTAGATACCCTTCGGGAGCATCAGTTGTACACCAAGTTCAGCAAGTGTGAGTTTTGGTTGAAGGAAGTAGGATTCCTGGGACATATCTTGTCTGCAGGAGGAATTGCCGTTGACCCCTCAAAAATCAAGACCGGTGAAGAATGGAAAGCCCCAACCACCCAGACTGAAGTCCGTGCATTTCTCGGATTGGCGGGATATTACCGCCGGTTCGTTGAACGATTCTCGAGCATAGCAAGACCGATGACTCAATTATTGAAGAAGGACAAGAAGTTCGAATGGACTGACAAATGTGAAGAGAGTTTCCAGCAGCTCAAGAGCGGATCGACCTCAGCCCCAATATTGATCATGCCGGACATCACCAAGCCATTTGACGTGTACTTGTGACGCCTCCAAGATTGGTCTTGGATGTGTGCTGATGCAAGAAGGCAAAGTGATATCTTACCTGTCAAGGCAACTGAAGCAACATGAGCAGAACTATCCAACCCATGACTTAGAGCTAGCAGCCGTGGTTTTAGCACTGAAAGTGTGGCGTCATTACCTCATGGGTAATCGATGCGAGATCTATTCGGATCACAAGAGCTTGAAGTATATCTTCACCCAGAAGGAGCTGAATATGAGGCAGCGCAGATGGATAGAGTTAATCAAGGATTACGATATGGAAATCCACTATCACCCCGGCAAGGCTAATGTGGTAGCGGATGCTTTGAGTAGACTGCCGTGTCAGCTGAACTCCATGATCGCAATCGAGCAACCCAGCCTATTTCAAGAGTTTGAACAGTTTAGACTGGAGCTAGTTAGTGAAGGTTTTCTAGCAAGCATCGAACTCCAACCTACCCTGATTAGTCAGATCAAGGAAGCCCAGAAGGGAAATGCTAGTATTGATGGGATCAAGAGCCAAATAGCTGCAGGAAAGGCACCGGGATTCACCGAAGATGAAGAAGGAGTGCTATGGTACAACGGACGCCTTTGTGTGCCGTCAGATTCAGAGTTGAAGCAAGTTATTCTGAAAGAAGCCCATGACACCCTTTACTCCATTCATCCCGGAGGAACCAAGATGTACCAAGACTTGAAGGAACAATTTTGGTGGCATGGAATGAAGAGAGAAATCGGAAGCTACATCGCCAAGTGTGATATCTGTCAAAGAGTCAAGGCAGAACATCAACGACCCGCAGGATTGTTGCAACCCCTACAGATTCCCGAATGGAAGTGGGATTCTGTCGGAATGGACTTCATCACCGGACTGCCCAAATCTAGTAAAGGGAATGATTCTATCTGGGTAGTGGTCGACAGATTGACCAAGGTAGCCCACTTCATCCCCGTCAAGACCACCTATCAAGGACCAAGACTTGCAGAGTTATATATCTCAAGGATAGTCAGCCTGCACGGAACACCGAAGTCAATAGTGTCAGATAGAGGATCTCAATTCACCTCAAGATTCTGGCAGAAAGTACATGAAGGACTCGGAACCCGGCTGAATTTCAGCACAGCCTATCACCCGCAGACGGATGGACAGACTGAACGAGTCAACCAGATACTGGAAGATATGTTGAGAGCATGTGTGCTAGAGTATGGATCCAAGTGGGAAGACTGCTTGCCTTACGCAGAATTCTCGTACAACAACAGCTATCAAGCCAGTTTGCAAATGGCCCCCTTTGAAGCACTGTACGGAAGGAAGTGCCGTACCCCTCTGAACTGGTCGGAAGTCGGAGAGAGTCAAGTCTTTGGACCAGATATTCTCCGCGAAGCCGAAGAGAAGGTTCACAAGATCCGCGAGTACCTCAAGATAGCCCAATCCATACAGAAGAGCTACGCCGACAAGAGACGCCGAGAGATGACCTTCGAGATCGGAGATTTCGTGTATCTCAAAGTGTCCCCCCTTAAAGGAATGCAGAGATTCCAACTGAGAGGAAAGCTTGCACCCCGATATGTCGGACCCTTCAAAGTCCTGAGCCGCCGAGGAGAAGTATCTTATCAACTGGAGTTACCGGAAGAAATGTCAGCGGTGCACAATGTGTTTCACATCTCGTTACTCCGGAAGTGCTTAGAAGTACCTGAGAAGACCGAGGTTTTCAAGAACATCGATCATCGAGCTGTGGATATCAACTCAGATTTGACATATCGCGAAGTACCTATTCGAATCTTGGAAGAGGCTTTCAGAACCACCCGCACTAGAAGTATCAAGTTTCTGAAGATCCAATGGAGTAATCACACCGAAGAAGAACCCACTTGGGAGAGACAAGACTTCATGAAGACTGAGTACCCAGATCTCTTTAGTACCTAGTTTTCTTTAAGATCTCGGGACGAGATCTTTTGTAAGAGGGAAGGGTTTGTAACATCCCAAGTTTCCACAATAATAAATCAAGAGAGAGATTTTCAATTACTCAAAATTCTCAACAAACAAAAACTTTTCTCATGCATATAGTGTTACATATAGTTTTATGCATAGTGTGCTTTTCTATTGTGCAATTGCCATGATGAGTGCTTATTGTTGATCAAGTGTGCTTAAACCCTAACACAAGATCACTCAACCCTAAATTGAGAAGAAGGAAAGATTTAGAAAAGAATTCAATTCTCACTCACATACCACTTTGGCCAATTATGCAAACCTCCAATCAAGGCCACCATTGCTTGATCTATTGGTTGTAAAACACTTTGATATCAATTACAAACCCAAATGCATCAAAGAAACCAGAATCAAATCAAAGAAATTTGCAAAACCCACATACATATGATAATGGTCATATGCCCACTTTTTATTATCATCACCACTTTGCACCCCTGGTTTTATATTTTCTTAAACCAAACTTGGTCAACACTTGCCACCTCATCCAAGACCTTTTCAAAGTGAACAACTTTGCTGTTGACCACCCATGCTGACTTTGAATAGGTTGACCAGAAATGAATTGACAAGAGAGGACTTTGAAACAAAGTGAAGATGACCACATTTTTGAAACTTTGCAAATCAACTCCAAAATGAATACCACCACCACCATTCTATCACTTTATTTATATGTTTCAGATTCACCAAAAAGAATTCCAAATTTTGACAAAAATGTTCATGCGGCCATTTCGTCGAACAGCTTAGCGTGCATGTTTCCGCATTTGTGTTACACTCATTTACCCAGCAGATTTTAGACTAAACCAACTTTAATTTGTGATCATGAGGTTCTCCTGCATCCCCTGCATCAAGCCTTGTCCTTGCCATGGTCAATTAAAGTGGAGAAAAGGGGAGAAATGCTCCATGCCGTGTACCATGCCGGCCTCAATGCACTTGATCTCTCTGGCCTCCCTCTCTCAGTAAAACTTTGTCCAGGAGCATCTATTGATCACCAGGAACCTGACCATGCACGGCCCTAGCTCGCCAAGGTACGGCATTGGCCAGGCGACGCACGCCCAGCACCATGCCAGGGCATGCCAGGCACGCGGTGAGCGCGCTCTGGGACGTGCCAGAGCATCTTGCGCCCGATCGCCTCCGTCCTCCCCCCGCATCCCTATAACTGCAACGAGCACCGCCACCCTCTCCTCTACCGCGTAGACATGCTCGAACTCCTGCGGCCGCCTTGTCACCGTCGTCCTCGTCGGAAACGTACCGCGGGTACTGCCGCACTCGATACACGCTCCCGATCGATCCTTTCACCTTTTCTCTGAGCCAGCTACACCTTGAGCATTGCCAGGATGATAACTACACATAGCCGTCCTCGCCTTGCCCTTTCGCACGCCGGAGAAGCCATGCCGTCGATGCTCCCTCACAGCACCCACGGCACCATCTTGGCACTATAAATAGAGGAGCCCCGAGCACACATCCTTCACGCCATCTCACTCCCCTCCCTTCACTGGTTCTTCTCACACTGGTAGCTAGTCCGATTACAGTCAGGGTCGCCAGAATTGCAAGATCATCGCCGCTGGAGCCAGGAGATCATCGCCGCCGATTGACGCTTCCCCACGCCTCGCCGACGGTACCAGGAGCTTCCTCATCCACGTCAACGTCGCCGCGCACCTCGCCCTCGCCCGCGGGAATGCCGGTAGGCCCTCCGACCCCCTAGGCTCGCCGCCAGACGCTCGGCATCTCGCCGGAGAAGACGACGGTTGTGAGCCGTCGATCTGCGTTTTAATCCTACGCCCCACAATAGCTCATACCGATTCGGCTGTTAAACGTCGCTGACGGGTGGCCCCCACTCGCACCAGATGCTTGTTGGGCTGCGCTTCCCTGTTTGAATCCGTTTCGGCCCATTTACTTTTCCAGCGCAACCCAGTAATTCAAACTTGTATTAAATCGTTTCAACACAAATTCAATACTGGTGTCCCATTCAAATTTGAATAACTTTCAAACTACTGCACCAAATTTAGCAAACTTCATATCTCTGGAAAGCCCATGAAATTATCTACACTTGGCCGCTGGTCCCACCTCTAAATTCGGAGTAGAATTAAAATGCTAAAAATGACAAGGTAGGGACTTTTGCAAATTGAAACTTTATTTAAAATTCAACCATAATTGATTTTGAGTTGATTCCAACTCTCATAAATCACAAATGTTGTCCTCTAATTGATTATGAAATAATCTAGCCAGGTTGTTTGTATGATCATTGACTAGATCAAAATAGTGGCTATGGAGCCATTTCTAGTGCATTTAAATCTTGGAATTCAAATTCTCTAAATAGTATGAGGGCTCCTCCTTCATTTAAATCTTGATCCTAAGTAATTCAATAAGAGGTAATGACCTTAAGCTAATGAACCTCTTATTCCATTACTTAGTGATTTTAAATCCTTTTTATGTTAGTCTTAAATTGCATGAGGTGTAGCACCTCATTTAAATTATACTCCCTCATAATAGATATGAAATGTTGACCTTGGTCAACTTATATTTCATACCTTATTATTATTTTTGGAGATTAAATCTTAATAGGATTTAATGAGAGGAAATTATTTTCTCTAAAGATCTAAATAGCAAACCAAAGTGATAAGTATAATGAGAGGAAATTATTATTTTTCTTAAATTAAGAACAAACCAAGTAATTCACCATGCCTTGAATGATGGGATGTTAGAATTAGTTGTGTGAACCCTTTTGTCTTTTTTAGTCTAGCATGTAAGTATTGTTTGGTGATTGTGTACCTCGTATTCGTATATAGACGCTAGTAACGAGGAATACCAAGAGGAGGAAGGCTACTTCCAGGAGGAGGAGGAAAACTTTGACCACTACCCTGCTCAAGGCAAGCTAACACTCTTGCAAAGCACCATGTGCAAGGCTCTATGAGAGAAAGGCACCATCACTCTTTACTTTATGTTTAATCAACCTATCCCATGTTTTTACCTTGCAATTATTTTGCTTATTGTCTTCAAAGCTTATTTTTGATTTATGATTCACTTGGTCTAGATTAGCACAAGAGTACCAAATTTAGCCTAGAGCAACTAAAGCTAGATAGCACCCCTCATGACTAGTTGCTATTGCTAAATAACTAAAAGTGACTACTCTAGATGGGAACATGTGAATTGACTTTGAAAGATTTTGAAGGTGAATATGACATGAATGACTTGGTGAATTTTGGTGAAAACTGATGATTGGGTTTGAATGCGATACCTTTCCAATTATACAAGTACCCCCACAATACCTGATTATGGGTAGGGCTTAACTGGAAATTTGTGTGTCTTAGTATGGGTTCCCTCTAAACAAGCATCATAGGGGTTATGCCGAGGCTGCCTCCGATATGAGTGGAATGATGTGATTATGAGGTGAATGTACGACCCAAGCCCTGTGCAGTTCCCGGGTTGACAGTTGGTTTTCACCGGGAGGCCAAGCTCATGGGGAGAGGTGCCTATACTAGGGTATATAAGTGAAAGGTTAAGGTTGATGATCCACGTACTGAGTTACGATGATTCGAGGTTATCCTCGACGAATGTAATCAAAAGTTGTGGCACAAGAGTACAACCTCTGCAGAGTGTTAAACCTATTCGAATAGCCGTGTCCACGGTTACAGACGATTGGAAGGGCCATACTGTTCCGTTGTCAGAACTTTGGTCTTAAAAAGGAATGGTCAATTGAAAGGTGATTTGACTTGAATCACATGTGATTTGTGGGAATGACACTAATGTTCCCACTTGAGTTAGTTAGTTAAAATGATGAGTCTTTACTAGATGTTTATGAACTAAACATGGCTTTACGCAAATAAACCTAGAGCTTAGCACCCTTTATTAATGTTGTTAAGCATTTACATTAGTACTAGTTCGCGAGTAATTTAAAGTACTCATGGCTGTGTCCCTGGCTATTCAAATGCCAGACTATGAAGAGGAGCCACAGTATCAGGATGACAGACAACAGGACGTCTACGATAACTAGGATCACCTTCTAACGGCAAGCGTTGCCTGTGGAATAGATAGTCCACTACTACTTCGCTTTCGCTACTTATTTGTGATGTTGAACAATCTATTTGTGTAATATTGGATCATGTGATCCATTGTTGTAAGACAAGTATGTGTTGTAATAAATGATGACTCTGTGCTACTTACTATTATGTCTCGCAAAAACAATCTTCTTGGGATTGCGATGTATGATATAATAGGCATCTGGACTTAAAAATCCGGGTGTTGACAAGTTGGTATCAGAGCCATTGTTTGACCTTAGGAGACCCTAGTTAGAATGGACGTTTGACAAACTTAGTTTCAAATTTAATGAATTGAATAGTTATGAAAACATATTCATACCCTTACCTTTGAGATCTTTTCAAATAGCAAATTAATGCTCTTCTTTATAAGTTACTTAAAATTTTGAACACTTGCACCTCTCTAACTTACTCATCAATTCCTCTACAGATGGAGCCTATCATCCCGATGGAGCCTTTCATCCAAACCGAGGTGTACGAGCTGGGAAATGGTGGAGACATGATCTTTGGAAAGGGACCCGCATGCCCTCTCGCAGTTTCTTGGACGCCGCCTCCCTGTGTTCTACGGGGGTCGGTCAATGACCAGCCCGGGGGACAGCTTCAATGGGTCATCATGGCCAACCTTCCCGGGAAGCCTGAGTCCCCCATGTTCCGGCAGATCCAGTTCTCTCTCAGGGAGAACAACTGGGCGGACGGACTCGCACGCGCTCTGCAGGAAGCCCTCTCTCGTCTGTGCGGGCAGAACTCGGTGGCTATTCAAAGGGAACGCTTTGCACACTTTGGAAGGCACACCTCCCTTGGGCTACCCATCAACCTGCCATTCCACCCTGTGATGAGACACCATGTGGATCATCTCGACTTCATGCTGTGCGAGACTCGCACAGAGCTGGACAACTCCCGCGCATACGCCAACCACACCTACCTCCAGCTGGCCCAAGCAAGCGGAGACCATCAAGGTCATCGCCAAGGAGCGCAGGACTCTTCGCCAACCGAACGCGAAGAAGGATTACACCATCCACCGCCTCAAGGCCAAGATCGCCGCACCGAAGGAGACCGTCGCCACCCGAGCGGAACAGCTCCAGGAGCTGGAAGGAGAAGGCGAGGGAGAAGACATCCAGGGGGATGGCTACTCCTACGTGAGCAACGACGACGACTACGACGAGGAGGAAGACGAAGACCTGGTCTTCCAGGATGGCCATGAGCACCTGACCGCCGGGATGGATAACACCTCCCGATCAACGTCGATGGAGAGTAGTTCCCCCCTATGAGCACTTGCGTAACATGAGTTGTATCGGTCCTTTGTATCAACCCCTTGTATCGTAGATTGTTGAAAGGGTTCTTCAAACCCTCCGGTTTGTTGGTTTGTAATATTTGCTACCTTAATGACTATGTTTGTGTGTTTAATTCATCATATCAAGTTTTCCAGTTTTAAACTTTGTGAAACCTTATCCAAAACAAGCCATAGAAATTTCCCTCTCGTCTCATGATCTATATCCATGTTCAGATGGCACCCCCAACTCGCAGCATGAATCAGGACGCGATGATGCAAATGCTGCAGATGCTGACGGCAGATCGAGAGGTTGAAAGAGCCGAGAGACAAGCCAACATCGCGGCCATACAACAGATTGCACAGAACAACCAGGGCCCACGGAAACCATGACCACCCTGGGTCAAAACTGAAGAACTTCCAGAACACCAATCCACCGGTGTTTAGCAAGACGGAAGAACCTCTTGACACTGACGATTGGCTCCAGACTATGGAGAACAATCTTGAAGTTGCCAGAGTGGAGGAGAATGACAAGGTGTTGTTTGCCACCCACTATCTGGCAGGACCTGCACGTGCCTAGTGGACGAGTGCCCGCGCATTGAATGCGGGGCAAATGATGACTTGGGCAGATTTCAAGCTCAAGTTCAGCAAGTACCATGTGCCACCGGGTCTGATCAAGAAGATGAGGGATGAGTTCAGGGAATTGAAGAAGGGCCGTCTAACCGTGGTAGAATACCGCGACAAATTCCTCACTCTGTCAAGGTACACCCCGGATGAGACCGACACCACTGAGAAGAGGAAGGAAAGGTTCCTGAATGGACTGCATGATGAGATGCAGACGGTGCTGATCAACATCCCTTTTGCTGATCTAGAAGCCCTAGTTGACTCCGCCATCCAGATGGAGGGGAAGCTGATCCAAGCCAATGAGAACCGCAAGCGCCGCATGATGAATCAAAGTGGGCCTAGCAACACCCACAAGTATCGCCCTAGCTCAAGTGGAGGGTTTGCCCCAAGAAACAACAAGCCCCAGATGCAGAATTCACGTCCGGGTTATCAGAACCGGAGTGGAGGAAACCCCAGGCCAGGAGGCCACCACAACAACAGCAACTACAACAACAACAACAAAAACAACTTCAACCGCGCTCCACCCCGAGCCCCCAACAACCACAACAATAAGAACTCCAACACTGCTCTGAGGACTGGGAGCAACGCTGTTCCCATCACCCCCAAGGACAAGTCCACCATCACTTGTTACGAGTGCGGAGTGGTGGGGCACTACTCCAACGAGTGCCCCAAGAGACTCGCCAAGACCGCCGCCAACACCTCCGGCCCTGCTCAAGCAGCAACGCCGTGTCGCCAACGGCAAGAAGTTCACCCCCAACAACCCGAACAACCGCAGCGGCCGCCTCTTTCACATGAGTGCGGAAGAAGCTCGGGAAGCCCCGTATGTCGTGGCCGGGTATGTTCTCTCGTTAAATCAATACCCGCAAGAGTGCCGTTTGATTCTGGAGCATCGCATTCGTTTGTTACCGAAGATTTTGCATGCACTAGTAAGATTCAACCCATCAGTTTGAAGCATGTCATGATAGTTCAAATACCTGGTTCAACAACTAAAGCTAGAAAAATTTGCAAAGATGTGCCTATCAGAATACATGAAATAGAATTTTATGCAAATTTGATTGTTCTGGGAACAAAAGGTTTGGAAGTAGTATTGGGTATGGACTGGATGTCGAAACATCATGGACTGATTGATTGTGCCAAGAAGGCCATCACCATGACTAGTAGCACCGGAATATTAGTTGAGCACATATCTGAAAGACTGCCCGTAAAGTTCACCTCGCAACCGTAGTTTAGCCAAACCCACCTTGGATCAGATCGTGGTCGTTTGTCGATACCCCGATGTGTTTCCCGATGATCTACCCGGTATGCCCCCGCATCGGGATATCGAGTTTATCATTGAGTTAATCCTCGGAACCGGACCTATAGCCCGGAGAGCCTATAGTATGAACCCGGCAGAGTTAGTGGAACCGAAGAAGCAACTCGGACGATATGCTATTCAAAGTTCTGATTCGACCAAGTGCGTCGCCTTGGAGATCACCAGTTTTGTTTGTGGACAAAAAGGATGGTGCCACTCGTTTATGTACGGATTACCGTAAACTTAACGATGTCACCATCAAGAACAAGTATCCTTTGCCAAAGATAGAAGACCTGTTTGACCAACTGACCGGTGCCAAAGTGTTCTCCAAGATTGATCTGAGGATTGGTTACCACCAACTGAAGATTCGTGCCACCGATATCCCCAAAACTGCATTCACCACCAGATATGGATTGTATGAGTACAATGTCATGTCATTTGGTTTGACCAATGCCCCCGCTTACTTCATGAATCTCATGAATAATATCTTTATGAACTTCCTGGATAAGTTTGTCGTTGTCTTCATCGACGACATCCTTATCTACTCCAAATCCGAAGAAGAACATGAGCATCATTTGGAAGTTGTCTTAGATACCCTTCGGGAGCATCAGTTGTACGCCAAGTTCAGCAAGTGTGAGTTTTGGTTGAAGGAAGTAGGATTCCTGGGACATATCTTGTCTGTAGGAGGAATTGCCGTTGACCCCTCAAAAATCAAGACCGTTGAAGAATGGAAAGCCCCAACCACCCAGACTGAAGTCCGTGCATTTCTCGGATTGGCGGGATATTACCGCCGGTTCGTTGAAGGATACTCGAGCATAGCAAGACCGATGACTCAATTATTGAAGAAGGACAAGAAGTTCGAATGGACTGACAAATGTGAAGATACTTTCCAGCAGCTCAAGAGCAGACTGACTTTAGCCCCAATATTGATCATGCCGGACATCACCAAGCCATTTGACGTGTACTGTGACGCCTCCAGGATTGGTCTTGGATGTGTGCTGATGCAAGAAGGCAAAGTGATATCTTACCTGTCAAGGCAACTGAAGCAACATGAGCAGAACTATCCAACCCATGACTTAGAGCTAGCAGTCGTGGTTTTAGCACTGAAAGTGTGGCGTCATTACCTCATGGGTAATCGATGCGAGATCTATTCGGATCACAAGAGCTTGAAGTATATCTTCACCCAGAAGGAGCTGAATATGAGGCAGCGCAGATGGATAGAGTTAATCAAGGATTACGATATGGAAATCCACTATCACCCCGGCAAGGCCAATGTGGTAGAGGATGCTTTGAGTAGACTGCCGTGTCAGCTGAACTCCATGATCGCAATCGAGCAACCCAGCCTATTTCAAGAGTTTGAACAGTTTAGACTGGAGCTAGTTAGTGAAGGTTTTCTAGCAAGCATTGAACTCCAACCTACCCTGATTAGTCAGATCAAGGAAGCCCAGAAGGGAAATGCTAGTATTGATGGGATCAAGAGCCAAATAGCTGCGTGAAAGGCACCGGGATTCACCGAAGATGAAGAAGGAGTGCTATGGTACAACGGACGCCTTTGTGTGCCGTCAGATTCAGAGTTGAAGCAAGTTATTCTGAAAGAAGCCCATGACACACTTTACTCCATTCATCCCGGAGGAACCAAGATGTACCAAGACTTGAAGGAACAATTTTGGTGGCATGGAATGAAGAGAGAAATTGGAAGCTACATCGCCAAGTGTGATATCTGTCAAAGAGTCAAGGCAGAACATCAACGACCCGCAGGATTGTTGCAACCCCTACAGATTCCCGAATGGAAGTGGGATTCTGTCGGAATGGACTTCATCACCGGATTGCCCAAATCTAGTAAAGGGAATGATTCTATCTGGGTAGTGGTTGACAGATTGACCAAGGTAGCCCACTTCATCCCCGTCAAGACCACCTATCAAGGCCCAAGACTCGCAGAGTTATATATCTCAAGAATAGTCAGCCTGCACGGAACACCGAAGTCAATAGTGTCAGATCGAGGATCTCAATTCACCTCAAGATTCTGGCAGAAAGTACATGAAGGACTCGGAACCCGGCTTAATTTCAGCACAGCCTATCACCCGCAGACGGATGGACAGACTGAACGAGTCAACCAGATACTGGAAGATATGTTGAGAGCATGTGTGCTAGAGTATGGATCCAAGTGGGAAGACTGCTTGCCTTACGCAGAATTCTCGTACAACAACAGCTATCAAGCCAGCTTGCAAATGGCCCCCTTTGAAGCACTGTACGGAAGGAAGTGCCGTACCCCTCTGAACTGGTCGGAAGTCGGAGAGAGTCAAGTCTTTGGACCAGATATTCTCCGCGAAGCCGAAGAGAAGGTTCACAAGATCCGCGAGTACCTCAAGACAGCCCAATCCAGACAGAAGTGCTACGCCGACAAGAGACGCCGAGAGATGACCTTCGAGATCGGAGATTTCGTGTATCTCAAAGTGTCCCCCCTTAAAGGAATGCAGAGATTCCAACTGAGAGGAAAGCTTGCACCCCGATATGTCGGACCCTTCAAAGTCCTGTGCCGCCGAGGAAAAGTGTGTTATCAACTGGAGTTACCGGAAGAAATGTCAGCGGTGCACAATGTGTTTCACATCTCGTTACTCCGGAAGTGCTTGGAAGTACCTGAGAAGACCGAGGTTTTCAAGAACATAGATCATCGAGCTGTGGATATCAACTCAGATTTGACATATCGCGAAGTACCTATTCGAATCTTGGAAGAGGCTTTCAGAACCACCCGCACTAGAAGTATCAAGTTTCTGAAGATCTAATGGAGTAATCACACCGAAGAAGAAGCCACTTGGGAGAGAGAAGACTTCATGAAGACTGAGTACCCAGATCTCTTTAGTACCTAGTTTTCTTTAAGATCTCGGGACGAGATCTTTAGTAAGGGGGAAGGGTTTGTAACATCCCAAGTTTCAACAATAATAAATCAAGAGAGATATTTTCAATTACTCAAAATTCTCAACAAACAAAAACTTTTCTCATGCATATAGTGTTACATATAGTTTTATGCATAGTGTGCTTTTCTATTGTGCAATTGCCATGATGAGTGTTTATTGTTGATCAAGTGTGCTTAAACCCTAACACAAGATCACTCAACCCTAAATTGAGAAGAAGGAAAGATTTAGAAAAGAATTCAATTCTCACTCACATACCACTTTGGCCAATTATGCAAACCTCCAATCAAGGCCACCATTGCTTGATCTATTGGTTGTAAAACACTTTGATATCAATTACAAACCCAAATGCACCATGCCAGGGCATGCCAGGCACGCGGTGAGCGCGCTCTGGGACGCGCCAGAGCATCTTGCGCCCGATCGCCTCCGTCCTCCCCCTGCATCCCTATAACTGCAACGAGCACCGCCACCCTCTCCTCTACCGCGTAGACATGCTCGAACGCCTGCGGCCGCCTTGTCACCGTCGTCCTCGTCGGAAACGTACCACGGGTACTGCCGCACTCGATACACGCTCCCAATCGATCCTTTCACCTTTTCTCTGCGCCAGCTACACCTTGAGCATCGCCAGGATGATGCCTACACATAGCCGTCCTCGCCTTTCCCTTTCGCACGCCGGAGAAGCCATGCCGTCGACGCTCCCTAACAGCACCCACGGCACCATCTTGGCACTATAAATAGAGGAGCCCCGAGCACACATCCTTCACGCCATCTCACTCCCCTCCCTTCACTGGTTCTTCTCACACTGGTAGCTAGTCCGATTACAGTCAGGGTCGCTGGAATTGCAAGATCATCGCCGCCGGAGCCAGGAGATCAACGCCGCCGATTGACGCTTCCCCACGCCTCGCCGACGGTACCAGGAGCTTCCTCATCCACGTCAACGTCGCCGCGCACCTCGCCCTCGCCCGCGGGAACGCCGGTAGGCCCTCCGACCCCCTAGGCTCGCCGCCAGACGCTCGTCATCTCGCCGGAGAAGACGACGGCTGTGAGCCGTCGATCTGCGTTTTAATCCTACGCCCCACAATAGCTCATACCGATTCGGCTGTTAAACGTCGCTGACGGGTGGCCCCCACCTTGTCAGGCGGCCCACTCGCACCAGATGCTTGTTGGGCTGCGCTTCGCTGTTTGAATCCATTTCGGCCCATTTCCTTTTCCCGCGCAGCCCAGTAATTCAAACTTGTATTAAATCGTTTCAGCTCAAATTCAATACTGGTGTCCCATTCAAATTTGTATAACTTTCAAACTACTGCACCAAATTTAGCAAACTTCATATCTCTGGAAAGCCCATGAAATTATCTACACTTTGCCACTGGTCCCACCTCCAAATTCGTAGTAGAATTAAAATGCTAAAAATGACAAGGTAGGGACTTTTGCAAATTGAAACTTTATTTAAAATTCAACCATAATTGATTTTGAGTTGATTCCAACTCTCATAAATCACAAATGTTGTCCTCTAAGTGATTATGCAATAATCTAGCCAGGTTGTTTGTATGATCATGGACTAGATCAAAATAGTGGCTATGGAGCCATTTCTAGTGCATTAAAATCTTGGAATTCAAATTCTCTAAATAGTATGAGGGCTCCTCCTTCATTTAAATCTTGATCCTAAGTAATTCAATAAGAGGTAATGACCTTAAGCTAATGAACCTCTTATTCCATTACTTAGTGATTTTAAATCCTTTTTATGTTAGTCTTAAATTGCATGAGGTGTAGCACCTCATTTAAATTATACTCCCTCATAATAGATATGAAATGTTGACCTTGGTCAACTTATATTTCATACCTTATTATTATTTGTGGAGATTAAATCTTAATATGATTTAATGAGAGGAAATTATTTTCTCTAAAGATCTAAATAGCAAACCAAAGTGATAAGTATAATGAGAGGAAATTATTTTTTTCTTAAATAAGAACAAACCAAGTAATTCACCATGCCTTGAATGATGGGATGTTAGAATTAGTTGTGTGAACCCTTTTGTGTGTTTTAGTCTAGCATGTAAGTATTGTTTGGTGATTGTGTACCTCGTATTCGTATATAGACGCTAGTAACGAGGAATACGAAGAGGAGGAAGGCTACTCCCGTGAGGAGGAGGAAAACTTTGACCACTACCCTCGCTCAAGGCAAGCTAACACTCTTGCAAAGCACCATGTGCAAGGCTCTATGAGAGCAAGGCACCATCACTCTTTACTTTATGTTTAATCAACCTATCCCATGTTTTTACCTTGCAATTATTTTGCTTATTGTCTTCAAAGCTTATTTTTGATTTATGATTCACTTGGTCTAGATTAGCACAAGAGTATCAAATTTAGCCTAGAGCAACTAAAGCTAGATAGCACCCCTCATGACTAGTTGCTATTGCTAAATAACTAAAAGTGACTACTCTAGATGGGAACATGTGAATTCCCTTTGAAAGATTTTGAAGGTGAATATGACATGAATGACTTGGTGAATTTTGGTGAAAACTGATGATTGGGTTTGAATGCGATACCTTTACAATTATAGAAGTACCCCCACAATACCTGATTATGGGTAGGGCTTAACTGGAAATTTCTGTGTCTTAGTATGGGTTCCCTCTAAACAAGCATCATAGGGGTTATGCCGAGGCTGCCTCCGATATGAGTGGAATGATGTGATTATGAGGTGAATGTACGACCCAAGCCCTGTGCAGTTCCCGGGTTGACAGTTGGTTTTCACTGGGAGACCAAGCTCATGGGGAGAGGTGCCTATTTATACGTCTCCGACGTATCGATAATTTCTTATGTTCCATGCCATATTATTGATGATACCTACATGTTTTATGCACACTTTATGTCATATTCGTGCATTTTCTGGAACTAACCTATTAACAAGATGCCGAAGTGCCGCTGTCGTTTTCTCGCTGTTTTTGGTTTCGTAAATCCTAGTAACGAAATATTCTCGGAATTGGACGAAATCAAGACCCAGGGGCCTATTTTGCCACGAACCTTCCAGAAGACCGAAGAGCATACGAAGTGGGGCCACGAGGTGGCCAGACCACAAAGCGGCGCGGCCAAGGGGGGGCCCGCTCCGCCCTGTGGTGTGGGCCCCTCGTCAGCCCTCCGACTCTGCCCTTCCGCCTACTTAAAGCCTCTGTCGCGAAACCCCTGATGCGAAAAAACCACGATACGGAAAACCCATCGAGACGCCGCCGCCGCCAATCCCATCTCGGGGATTCTCGGAGATCTCCTCCGCACCCCGCCGGAGAGGGGATTCATCTCCCGGAGGACTCTTCACCGCCATGGTCGCCTCCGGAGTGATGAGTGAGTAGTTCACCCCCGGACTATGGGTCCATAGCAGTAGCTAGATGGTTGTCTTCTCCTCATTGTGCTTCATTGTTGGATCTTGTGAGCTGCCTAACATGATCAAGATCATCTATCTGTAATACTCTATGTTGTGTTTGTCTGGATCCGATGGATAGAGAATACCATGTTATGTTAATTATCAAGTTATTGCGTATGTGTTGTTTATGATCTTGCATGCTCTCCGTTATTAGTAGAGGCTCTGGCCAAGTTGATGCTAGTAACTCCAAGAGGGAGTATTTATGCTCGATAGTGGGTTCATGCTCGCATTGACACCTGGGACAAAGGACGTAAAGTTCTAAGGTTGTGCTGTGTTGTTGCCACTAGGGATAAAACATTGATGCTATGTCCGAGGATGTAGTTATTGATTACATTACGCACCATACTTAATGCAATTGTCTGTTGTTAGCAACTTAATACCGGAGGGGGTTCGGACGATAACCTGAAGGTGGACTTTTTAGGCATAGATGCAGTTGGATGGCGGTCTATGTACCTTGTCGTAATGCCCAATTAAATCTCACTATACATATCATGACATGTATGTGCATTGTTATGCCCTCTCTATTTGTCAATTGCCCGACTGTAATTTGTTCACCCAACATGCTTTTATGTTATGGGAGAGACACCTCTAGTGAACTGTGGACCCCGGTCCATTCTTTTAATACTGAAATACAAATCTACTGCAATACTTGGTTTTACTATTTTCTCTGCAAACAATCGTCTTCCACACAATTCGGTTAATCCTTTGTTACAGCAAGCCGGTGAGATTGACAACCTCACTGTTTCGTTGGGGCAAAGTACTTTGGTTGTGTTGTGCAGGTTCCACGTTGGCGCCGGAATCCCCGGTGTTGCGCCGCACTACATCCCGCCGCCATCAACCTTCAACGTGCTTCTTGGCTCCTCCTGGTTCGATAAACCTTGGTTTCTTTCTGAGGGAAAACTTGCTGCTGTGCGCATCATACCTTCCTCTTGGGGTTCCCCAACGAACGTGTGAAAATACACGCCATCAAGCATATTTTCTGGCACCGTTGCCGGGGAGATCAAGACACGCTGCAAGGGGAGTCTCCACTTCTCAATCTCTTTACTTTGTTTTTGTCTTGCTTTATTTTATTTACTACTTTGTTTGCTGCATTATATCAAAATACAAAAAAATTAGTTGCTAGTTTTACTTTATTTACTATCTTGTTTGCTATATCAAAAACACAAAAAAATTAGTATACTTGCATTTATTTCATCTAGTTTGTTTTATTTACTACTGCTAAAATGGCCAACCCTGAAAATACTAAGTTGTGTGACTTCGCTAGCACAAATAATAATGATTTCCTATGCACACCTATTGCTCCACCTGCTACTACAGCAGAATTCTTTGAAATTAAACCTGCTTTACTAAATCTTGTTATGCGAGAGCAATTTTCGCGGTGTTAGTTCCGATGATGCTGCTGCCCATCTCAATAATTTTGTTGAATTGTGTGAAATGCAAAAGTATAAAGATGTAGATGGTGACATTATAAAATTAAAATTGTTTCCTTTCTCATTAAGAGGAAGAGCTAAAGATTGGTTGCTATCTCTCGCCTAAGAATAGTATTGATTCATGGACTAAATGCAAGAATGCTTTTATTGGTAGATATTATCCCCCTGCTAAAATTATATATTTGAGGAGTAGCATAATGAATTTTAAACAATTGGATAATGAACATGTTGCTCAAGCTTGGGAAAGAATGAAATCTTTGGTTAAAAATTGCCCAACCCATGGATCGACTACTTGGATGATCATCCAAACCTTCTATGCAGGACTAAATTTTTCTTCGCGGAATTTATTGGATTCAGCTGCTGGAGGTACCTTTATGTCCATCACTCTTGGTGAAGCAACAAAGCTTCTTGATAATATGATGGTTAATTACTCTGAATGGCACACGGAAAGAGCTCCACAAGGTAAGAAGGTAAATTCTGTTGAAGAATGCTCTTCCTTGAATGATAAGGTTGATGCTATTATGTCTATGCTTGCGAATGATAGGACTAATGTTGATCCTAATAATGTTCCATTAGCTTCATTGGTTTCCCAAGAAGAACATGTTGATGTAAACTTCATTAAAAATAATAATTTCAACAACAATGCTTATCGTAACAATTCTAGTAATAACTATAGGCCATATCCTTATAATAATGGTAACGGTTATGCTAATTCTTATGGGAATTCTTACAACAATAATAGGAATACACCCCCTGGACTTGAAGCTATGCTTAAAGAATTTATTAGTACACAAATTGCTTTTAACAAATCTGTTGAGGAAAAGCTCAATAAAATTGATATTCTTGCTTCTAAGGTTGATAGTCTTGCCTCTGATGTTGATCTTTTGAAATCGAAAGTTATGCCTAATAGGGATATTGAAAATAAAATTTTTACTACAGCAAATTCCATCCAAGTTAGAATTAATGAGAATATAAGATTAATGGCTGAACTGCGTGCTAGGTGGGATAGAGAAGAAAATGAAAAACTAGCTAAAGAGAAAAATATAGCTAAAGTTTGGACTATTACCACCACTAGCAATGCTAATGATTCACATGTTGCTGCACCTCCTACTATCAATGGTAAAATAATTGGTGTTGGCAATGTTTCTACTCCTAGTGCAAAGCGCGCAAAATTACCCGAAACCGCTAAAACCGCTGAAACCGCTTGTGATAAAACCGCTGAAATTTTTTCCAACCTTGGGGATGATAATCCCATTGCTTTAGATTGTAATGATTTAGATTTTGATGATTGCCACATCTCTGAAGTTATAAAGTTCTTGCAAAAACTTGCTAAAAGTCCTAATGCTAGCGCTGTAAACTTGGCTTTCACAAAACATATTACAAATGCTCTCATAAAAGCTAGAGAAGAGAAACTAAAACTTGAAACTTCTATTCCTAGAAAGCTAGAGGATGGTTGGGAGCCCATCATTAAAATGAGAGTCAAAGATTTTGATTGTAATGCTTTATGTGATCTTGGTGCAAGTATTTCGTTATGCCTAAAAAAGTCTATGATATGCTTGACTTGCCACCATTGAAAAACTCGTTATCCGGATGTTAACCTCGCCGATAATGCTAAAAAGAAACCTTTGGGGAGAGTTGATAATGTTCATATTATGGTTAACAATAACCTTGTCCCCGTTGATTTTGTTGTCTTGGATATTGAATGCAATGCATCTTGCCCCATTATATTGGGAAGACCTTTTCTTCGAACCGTTGGTGCTACTATTGATATGAAGGAAGGTAATATTAAATATCAATTTCCTCTCAAGAAAGGTATGGAACACTTCCCTAGAAAGAGAATGAAGTTACCTTATGATTCTATTATTAGAACAAATTATGATGTTGATGCTTCATCTTTTGATGTTACTTGAGTTACACTTTCCGCGCCTATCTGAAAGGCGTTAAAGAAAAGCGCTTATGGGAGACAACCCATGTTTTTACTACAGTATTTTTGTTTTATATTTGAGTCTTGGAAGTTGTTTACTACTGTAGCAACCTCTCCTTATCTTAGTTTTGAGTTTTGTTGTGCCAAGTAAAGTCTTTGATAGTAAAGTAAGTACTAGATTTGGATTACTCGCGCAGTTCCAGCATTTCTTTGCTGTCACGAATCTGGGTCTACCTCCCTGTAGGTAGCTCAGAAAATTAAGCCAATTTGCGTGCCTGATCCTCAGATATGTACGCAACTTTCATTCAATTTGAGCATTTTCATTTGAGCAAGTCTGGTGGCCTAATAAAATCCATCTTTACGGACTGTTCTGTTTTGACAGATTCTGCCTTTTATTTCGCATTGCCTCTTTTGCTATGTTGGATGAATTTCTTTGATCCATTAATGTCCAAGTAGCTTTATGCAATGTCCAGAAGTGTTAAGAATGATTGTGTCACCTCTGAACATGTTAATTTTTATTATGCACTAACCCTCTAATGAGTTGTTTCGAGTTTGGTGTGGAGGAAGTTTTCAAGGATCAAGAGAGGAGTATGATGCAATATGATCAAGGAGAGTGAAATCTCTAAGCTTGGGGATGCCCCGGTGGTTCACCCCTGCATATTCTAAGAAGACTCAAGCTGTCTAAGCTTGGGGATGCCCAAGGCATCCCCTTCTTCATCGACAACATTATCGAGTTCCTCCCCTAAAACTATATTTTTATTCCATCACATCTTATGCACTTTGCTTGGAGCGTCGGTTTGTTTTTGTTTTTGTTTTGTTTGAATAAAATGGATCCTAGCATTCACTTTATGGGAGAGAGACATGCTCCGCTGTAGCATATGGACAAGTATGTCCTTAGGCTTTACTCATAGTATTCATGGCGAAGTTTCTTCTTCGTTAAATTGTTATATGGTTGGAATTGGAAAATGCTACATGTAGTAACTCTAAAATGTCTTGGATAATTTGATACTTGGCAATTGTTGTGCTCATGTTTAAGCTCTTGCATCATATAATTTGCACCCATTAATGAAGAAACACTTAGAGCTTGCTAATTTGGTTTGCATATTTGGTTTCTCTAGAGTCTAGATAACATCTAGTATTGAGTTTTGAACAACAAGGAAGACGGTGTAGAGTCTTATAATGTTTACAATATGTCTTTTATGTGAGTTTTGCTGCATCCTTGTGTTTGTTTCAAATAACCTTGCTAGCCTAAACCTTGTATCGAGAGGGAATACTTCTCATGCATCCCAAAATCCTTGAGCCAACCACTATGCCACTTGTGTCCACCATACCTACCTACTACATGGTATTTATCCGCCATTCCAAAGTAAATTGCTTGAGTGCTACCTTTAAAATTCCATCATTCACCTTTGCAATATATAGCTCATGGGACAAATAGCTTAAAAACTATTGTGGTATTGAATATGTACTTATGAACTTTATCTCTTATTAAGTTGCTTGTTGTGCGATAACCATGCTTCTGGGACGCCATCAACTATTCTTTGTTGAATATCATGTGAGTTGCTATGCATGTCCGTCTTGTCCGAAGTAAGAGAGATCTACCACCTTTATGGTTGGAGCATGCATATTGTTAGAGAAGAACATTGGGCCGCTAACTAAAGCCATGATTCATGGTGGAAGTTTCAGTTTTGGACATATATCCTCAATCTCATATGAGAATAATTGTTGCCACATGCTTATGCATTAAAGAGGAGTCCATTATCTGTTGTCCATGTTGTCCCGGTATAGATGTCTAAGTTGAGAATAATCAAAAGCGAGAAATCCAAAATGCGAGCTTTCTCCTTAGACCTTTGTACAGAGCGGCATGGAGGTACCCCATTGTGACACTTGGTTAAAACATGTGCATTGCAAAGATCCGGTAGTCCAAGCTAATTAGGACAAGGTGCGGGCACTATTAGTATACTATGCATGAGACTTGCAACTTGTAAGATATAATTTTCATAACTCATATGCTTTATTACTACCGTTGACAAAATTGTTTCATGTTTTCAAAATAAAAGCTCTAGCACAAATATAGCAATCGATGCTTTCCTCTTTGAAGGACCATTCTTTTTACTTTTATGTTGAGTCAGTTCACCTATCTCTCTCCACCTCAAGAAGCAAACACTTGTGTGAACTATGCATTGATTCCTACATACTTGCATATTGTACTTGTTATATTACTCTATGTTGACAATTATCCATGAGATACACATGTTATAAGTTGAAAGCAACCGCTGAAACTTAATCTTCCTTTGTGTTGCTTCAATGCCTTTACTTTGATTTATTGCTTTATGAGTTAACTCTTATGCAAGACTTATTGATGCTTGTCTTGAAGTACTATTCATGAAAAGTCTTTGCTTTATGATTCACTTGTTTACTCATGTCATTACCATTGTTTTGATCGCTGCATTCATTACATATGTTTACAAATAGTATGATCAAGGTTATGATGGCATGTCACTTCAGAAATTATCTTTGTTATCGTTTTACCTGCTCGGGACGAGCGTAACTAAGCTTGGGGATGCTTGATACGTCTCCGACGTATCGATAATTTCTTATGTTCCATGCCATATTATTGATGATACCTACATGTTTTATGCACACTTTATGTCATATTCATGCATTTTCTCGGAACTAACCTATTAACAAGATGCCGAAGTGCCGATTGCTGTTTTCTGCTGTTTTTGGTTTCGTAAATCCTAGTAACGAAATATTCTCGGAATTGGACGAAATCAAGACCCGGGGGCCTATTTTGCCACGAACCTTCCAGAAGACCGAAGAGCATACGAAGTGGGGCCACGAGGTGGCCAAACCACAAGGCGGCGCGGCCAAGGGGGGGCCCGCGCCGCCCAGTGGTGTGGGCCCCTCATCAGCCCTCCGACTCTGCCCTTCCGCCTACTTAAAGCCTCCGTCGCGAAACCCCTGATGCGAAAAAACCACGATACGGAAAACCTTACTGAGACGCCGCCGCCGCCAATCCCATCTCGGGGGATTCTGGAGATCTCCTCCGGCACCCTGCCGGAGAGGGGATTCATCTCCCGGAGGACTCTTCACCGCCATGGTCGCCTCCGGAGTGATGAGTGAGTAGTTCACCCCCGGACTATGGGTCCATAGCAGTAGCTAGATGGTTGTCTTCTCCTCATTGTGCTTCATTGTTGGATCTTGTGAGCTGCCTAACATGATCAAGATCATCTATCCGTAATACTCTATGTTGTGTTTGTCGGGATCCGATGGATAGAGAATACCATGTTATGTTAATTATCAAGTTATTGCATATGTGTTGTTTATGATCTTGCATGCTCTCCGTTATTAGTAGAGGCTCTGGCCAAGTTGATGCTAGTAACTCCAAGAGGGAGTATTTATGCTCGATAGTGGGTTCATGCTCGCATTGACACCGGGACAGTGACGAAAAGTTCTAAGGTTGTGCTTGTCTTGTTGCCACTAGGGATAAAACATTGATGCTATGTCCGAGGATGTAGTTATTGATTACATTACGCACCATACTTAATGCAATTGTCTCGTTGTTAGCAACTTAATACCGGAGGGGCTTCGGACGATAACTCGAAGGTGGACTTTTTAGGCATAGATGCAGTTGGATGGCGGTCTATGTACCTTGTCGTAATGCCCAATTAAATCTCACTATACTTATCATGACATGTATGTGCATTGTTATGCCCTCTCTATTTGTCAATTGCCCGACTGTAATTTGTTCACCCAACATGCTTTTATCTTATGGGAGAGACACCTCTAGTGAACTGTGGACCACGGTCCATTCTTTTAATACTGAAATACAAATCTACTGCAATACTTGATTTTACTATTTTCTCTGCAAACAATCATCTTCCACACAATTTGGTTAATCCTTTGTTACAGCAAGCCGGTGAGATTGACAACCTCACTGTTTCGTTGGGGCAAAGTACTTTGGTTGTGTTGTGCAGGTTCCACGTTGGCGCCGGAATCCCTGGTGTTGCGCCGCACTACATCCCGCCGCCATCAACCTTCAACGTGCTTCTTGGCTCCTCCTGGTTCGATAAACCTTGGTTTCTTTCTGAGGGAAAACTTGCTGCTGTGCGCATCATACCTTCCTCTTGGGGTTCCCCAACGAACGTGTGAAAATACACGCCATCACCTATACTAGGGTATATAAGTGAAAGGTTAAGGTTGATGATCCGCGTACTGAGTTACGATGATTCGAGGTTATCCTCAACGGATGTAATCAAAAGTTGTGGCACAAGAGTACAACCTCTGCAGAGTGTTAAACCTATTCGAATAGCCGTGTCCACGGTTACAGACGATTGGAAAGGCCATACTGTTCCGTTGTCAGAACTTTGGTCTTAAAAAGGAATGGTGAATTGAAAGGGGATTTGACTTGAATCACATGTGATTTGTGGGAATGACACTAATGTTCCCACTTGAGTTAGTTTGTTAAAATGATGAGTCTTTACTAGATGTTTATGAACTAAACATGGCTTTACGCAAATAAACCTAGAGCTTAGCACCCTTTATTAACGTTGTTAAGCATTTACATTAGTACTAGTTTGCGAGTACTTTAAAGTACTCATGGCTGTGTCCCTGGCTATTCAAATGCCAGACTATGAAGAGGAGCCACAGTATCAGGATGATGGACAACAGGACGTCTACGATAACTAGGATCACCTTCTAACGTCAAGCGTTGCCTGTGGAATAGATAGTCCACTACTACTTCGCTTCTGCTACTTATTTGTGATGTTGAACAATCTATTTGTGTAATATTGGATCATGTGATCCATTGTTGTAAGACAAGTATGTGTTGTAATAAATGATGACTCTGTGCTACTTACTATTATGTCTCGCAAAAACAATCTTCCTGGGATTGCGATGTATGATATAATAGGCATCTGGACTTAAAGATCCGGGTGTTGACAATTCCAAAGTATATTGCTTGCGTGCTACCTTTAAAAATTCCATTCCTTGTCTTTGCAATACATAGCTCATGGGAAAGTAGCCTAAAAAACTATTGTGGTAAAGAATATGTCGCTTATGTATCTTATTTCTTATAAGTTGTTTGTTGAGCGGTAACCATGTTTCTGGGGATGCCATCAACTGTTACACTTTTGTTGAATATCATGTGAGTTGCTATGCATGTTCGTCTTGTCTGAAGTAAGGGTGATTTATCATGATTAAATGGTTTGAGTATGCATATTGTTAGAGAAGAACATTGGGCCGCCAACCAAAGCCATGTATCATGGTGGAAGTTTCAGTTTGGACACTAACCCTCAATCTCTTATGAGAATATTATCTGTTGTTGAATGCTTAAGCATTAAAGAGGAGTCCATTATCGGTTTTCTATTATGTCCCGGTATGGATGTCCTCAAGTTGAGATCTATCAAAATTGAGAAATCAAATGCGATCTATCTCCTTGGACCTTTGTACAGGTGACATAGAGGTACCCCTTTGTGACACTTGGTTGAAACATATGTAATGCAATGATAATCCATGTAAATCCGATGCACGAGGCTTGCAACTTATAGGAGGTTTTATGCATAACACATATGAATTATTACTACTGTTGACAAAATTGTTTCCATGTTTTCAAAATAAAAAGCTCTAGCACATGAGTAATCCCTGCTTCCCTCTGCGAAGGGCCTTTCTTTTACTTTATGTTGAGTCAGTTTACCTACTTCTTTCTATCTTAGAAGCAAACACTTGTGTCAACTGTGTGCATTGATTCTTACATATTTGCTTATTTGCATTTTGAGATATACATGTTGAAAGTTGAAAGCAACTGCTGAAACTTAAATCTTCCTTTGTGTTGCTTCAAAACCTTCTATTAAGAATCTATTGATTTATGAGTTAACTCTTATGCAAGACTTATTGATGCTTGTCTTGAAAGTACTATTCATGAAAAATCTTTGCTATATGATTCAGTTGTTTAGTCAATATCTTTACCATTGCTTCGAATCACTTCATTCATCTCATATGCTTTACAATAGTATTGATCAAGATTTTGATAGTAGCATGTCACTTCAGAAATTATCCTTGTTATCGTTTACCTACTCGAGGGCGAGTAGGAACTAAGCTTGGGGATGCTTGATACGTCTCAAACGTATCTATAATTTGTTATGTTCCATGCTAGTTATATGACAATAATCACATGTTATATATACACTTTACATCATTTTGATGCATTTTCCGGCACTAACCTATTAACAAGATGCCGAAGCGCCAGTTCCTGTTTTCTGGTGTTTTTGGTTTCAGAAATCCTACACAGGAAATATTCTCGGAATTGGACGAAACAAAAGCCCACGGTCTTATTTTCCACGGAGCCTTCCAGAAGTCCGAAGAGGAGACGAAGAGGGGCGACGAGGTGGCCACACCCTAGGGGGGCGCGGCCCCACGTCTGGGCGCGCCGCCCTATGGGGTGGGCCCCTCGAGCGTCCCCCGATTCTGCCCCTTCGCCTATATAATATCTCCGTCGCGAAAACCCTATTACCGAGAGCCACGATACGATAAAAGTTCCAGAGACGCCGCCACCGCCACCGCCAATCCCATCTCGGGGGATTCAGGAGATCGCCTCCGGCACCCTGCCGGAGAGGGGAATCATCACCGGAGGACTCTAAATCATCATGCCCGCCTCCGGATTGATGCGTGCGTAGTTCATCCTTGGACTATGGGTCCATAGCAGTAGCTAGATGGTTGTCTTCTCCTCTTGTGCTATCATGTTTAGATCTTGTGAGCTGACTATCATGATCAAGATCGTCTATTTGTAATGCTACATGTTGTGTTTGTTGGGATCCGATGAATATGGAATACTACGTCAAGTTGATTAATTGATCTATCATATATGTGTTGTTTATGATCTTGCATGCTCTCCGTTGCTAGTAGAGGCTTTGGCCAAGTTTATACTTGTGACTCCAAGAGGGAGTATTTATGCTCGATAGTGGGTTCATGCCTCCATTGAATCTGGGACAGTGACAGAAAGTTCTAAGGTTATGGATGTGTTGTTGCCACTAGGGATAAAACATCAATGCTTTGTCTAAGGATATTTGTGTTGATTACATTACGCATAGTACTTAACGCAATTGTCTGTTGTTTGCAACTTAATACTGGAAGGGGTGCGGATGCTAACCCAAAGGTGGACTTTTTAGGCATAGATGCATGCTGGATAGCGGTCTATGTTATTTGTCGTAATGCCCTAAGTAAAACTCATAGTAGTCATCATGATATGTATGTGCATTGTTATGCCCTCTCTATTTGTCAATTGCCCAACTATAATTTGTTCACCCAACATGCTATTTATCTTATCGGAGAGACACCACTAGTGAACTGTGGACCCCGGTTCATTCTTTTACATCTGAAATACAATCTACTGCAAACTCTGTTCTCTGCTGTTCTTCGCAAACAAACATCATTCTCCACACCATACGTTTAATCCTTTGTTTACAGCAAGCCGGTGAGATTGACAACCTCACTGTTAAGTTTGGGCAAAGTACTGTGATTGTGTTGTGCAGGTTCCACGTTGGCGCCGGAATCCCTGGTGTTGCGTCGCACTACACTCCTTCACCAACAACCTTCACGTGGCCTTCATCTCCTCCTGGTTCGATAACCTTGGTTTCTTACTGAGGGAAACTTGCTGCTGTACGCATCACACCTTCCTCTTGGGGTTCCCAACGGACGTGTGCTTCACGCGTCATCACCGGACATGTGACAGATCTTGTGGACGCGTGCCTGTAAAGGCAGCACCCGGCAGGCAGCATAGCTGCAGAGGAGGTCGGCTGCGCACAGCCGGCCTTCGGTTACACACTGCTAGAGGTATTCCCAAAGCAGGTTCACCTCCGCCTCCGGGTCCGCCGACTTGGCGTTGTGGCCCCAGTTGAGCCGGCCGACTGGCGGGGCCCGGTTGTACTCCGGCAGGTTGATCCGGTCGAACGACGGGTTGTCGTTCTTCACGTAGAAGAAGGACATCTGCCACTTCTTCACCGAGTCCATCGTCGGGATCTTCGGGAAGGGCGTGCCCGTGCGGGAGTAGATCGAGGCGGCGTCGCACGCTCGCATCTGGCCGTCGGTAGTCCGCGTCTTCAGATAAAAGAGCCGGCTCCAGAACTCAACATCCGGCCACAAGCCGGCGTAGCCCTCCATGAAGGCCACGTAGCAGCTCAGCGCGACGAAGGCATTGGCCGGCAGGTGGTGCGGCTGCAGGCCGAAGAAATCGAGAAACTGCCGAAGAAACGGCGAAGCCGGCAGGCCCAGCCCCCGGTCGAAATGCGCCCCGAAGACGACGCGTTCGCCGGGCTGCGGGTCCGGCTCCACCTCGGCCCCCGGCGCTCGCGTGACCACCTCCGAAGGGATCCGGCGGGGGCGCACGAGACAGGCGATGTCGTCGTCCCTCATATAGAAACCCTCCCATGATCCACTCGGAGGGGCCATGGCCGTGGAAGAAGAAGAGGAGGAAGACCAAGAGAGAGAAAACGGCGTGGAAGAGCCACCAGACGGCGGCGAGCGCGGCGGCGGAGGGCGTACCGTGGACACGCGGGGACCCGTGGAGCCGGAACGGTGAAGAAACGACCGCGGACTGGCGGAGGAGTTTGGCCGCAGCGGATCGCCGGAGTTCGCCAAGAGATCGCCGGTGAAATCGCTCGGGCGCAAGAAGTTGGCTTGAGCAGAGGAGAGAGAGTAGGTGTGGGCGCGAGGAAGAAGTGAGCGGAGTGGCCGCCTCGGTACCGCCCCGCAGGCATTTATAGCCGCCTGCCACGCGTGGGTTGCGGCCAAGTGGCAAGCGTGGGCCACGATCTCGGATTTACTGCGCCGTAACTCCCCCCACGACCGCTACGGTTACCAGAAACGGCCGCACCACGTCGCCCATGACCGCAAAGGATCCGGAAGGGACAATGATTTGACCATACGAAACGGCAGCAGCATTACCGTCAGAAGCCATCAAGTCAGGCGCAGGGCCCGAGGCGGCGGAGACTCCGGCGCGCCCCAGCCGCAGCCGGACGTCCCCCTCCTATCCGGCCCAAACTCTCCGGGCAAGGTAGAACATCCTCCAACACTTGAGAAATATAAAAACCCGCATAACAAAGCGGCGTCCGGCTCGCGAGCAGCCGGATGAAGCAAGCCGAATGAGGGCGCAGCCGGCTGAACGGAAATTCTCAGCCGGCCCCTCGAGAGATTTTCAAATACAATCTACGAGATCAAAGACTAACGGTCAGGAAAACCTGCCCAGGTCCTTCTTTACGCAGGACCTTGCCAGCTTCAGGGGCTAATGTCGGGGCGAAGACCCCGGGTAGGGCAAAGGACTGAGAACAGCTGGCTCAAGGCCGGCTGACGAGCAGCCGGCTGGAGCCGTGGCCGGCTGCCTTCGGAGCCGGCTGGTTCAAAGTCCACGCTGGTCTGGCCATAGCCGTCTGCGCTGTGGCTGGGCCGGCTTCAACTTGCCATATCCGACTTGGGTTGTCTCTCCCTTGACCGGCTCGAAGCTGGTGAGCCTTGCAGGAGAAGGAACTGGAAAGGTGATCCGGCTGCTAAAGTCCACGATGATCTCATCCTCCGTAAAGTACGGGGCACTGTAGAGCAACGGTTCCTCCGCAGGACACGCCATCATGGCTCACGTCGCGCCGTACGGCTACAGGCCATCGATGGCGACAGGGACACCTCCTCTCCATACCGCTGACTTCGGCAGGAGACAAGACAAGGCTTCCACACCTAACGGCTCCTAACAGCGGCGCCTCGGGAAGGAGCGGGAAGCCGGAGCCGGCCAGCCGGCCAGTAGGTCATAGGGACTTCTTTGTATAATGCCACCGTCTATATAAGCTGCGCTACCCCTCTCGTGCGGGGGACGATCGATCCTTGGATTCATTCTAGTCTTAGCGCTGCCTTGTGAGAGAGACCTTCGTCTACCTTAGCCTCCCAGGAGCAGCCGGATACAGCTCAAGGAGCGCCTTTGTACTGTGATACTACTTATACACTCATAGCAGGAGTAGAGGTGTTACCTCCACAGGAGGGCCTCAAACCTGGGTACGTCGCCGTGTCGCTCGTGCCAATACCCACATCCGGATACCACCGTAGACCATATTAGGAACCACTCTCATTAGCCACCCTATGGCATATGCCGTGATGATACCACGACACCGCAGTCTTCTTCATATTGTTCTTTGGAGTTGTGAGTGGCTAATGATTGGTGGGGGTCACAAAGTTGATCTTGCGGGGGCCAATGGCTTCCCGATGGATCCTATCTGCTTCCTTGCTGGCATCCTCTATGATGGTTTTCCACCGTGCTCAGAGTGCTTTGGCCTTCTCCAAGTAGTCAACAACTTCGCGTTCTCTTTCTAGGAATTTCTCCATCACCTCCTCTGCTTCTTGCCTCTCCTCCAGCATTACTATTGCGGTGTTGGAAAATCTCTCAGCAGTAGCCAGTAGTTCCTTCCTTTTGGGTTCAAGAGCTTCTAGGTCTACGGCATCCTCTCGAGTTATTGGTTTGGTCAGGATTTCCGAGTTTGCAGTGGCACCTCGGCCTGCTTGCCTGGCGAGCTCTTCTATGGACAAATCTTCCCCGTGTTCAAGGACGCGTCCTTCTCCAGGATCCGGCACGACGCGATAGCGCACCCGTTGCGGAGTCTCCGGATTGGACGGGCATGGAAGTCCGTGGTCATTCGGAGTCGCTTCTGCCTCAGTTCCTTGCTCCATCCCAGTTAAGGTCTGTTGCGGTCAGAAACCCACCGGCGGGCAGCGACTGGCAACACCGTAGAGCCGGGAACAACTAGGGCTGCGGCTGGCCCCAGTCCCTCAGAGCGACGGCCCGCAAAGCCTTCTGGTCACACGTCCGATGCTGTCGCAAGGGCGTGCCACCTGACCTATACCTGGTCGGGAAGGTGTTGGATGATGCCTCGCTTAGTTTCCTGCATGGCATACACGTAAACATTAAATACGAGCCTCGATCGGCTCTCGAGTTGTTCTGTGAATCGGCTCAAAGAGCCGATCCACCCATGATTCGTACAAGGTGTCCGAATATATGGTGGTCCTGCTTGATCAAGATAAAGCTAATGCGATCTACGACGATTTAGGGTTTTCACCGCATAATCGGATCATCCTACTCACGATTGGGCCTCGCGCTCGCGTACGGTGATCGTAAGCCGATCTTAGACAGGGCCTAAAAACCAACACGAGGTTGATCCCCGGAACATCCTGCCTAGGGCTAGCAAACTACACCCTACACGCCGCTGGATCCTCCAACCCTTTGTAAGGCCTAACTATTGCGGATATTAAACTATTCCTTGAAGAACAAGGAGCAACCGTAACGGATCGGATCTACTAAACAAAGATCAAGCGGGGTGCCGCCCCTACACCTAAGATAGGTGTAAGGGCGGCTAGATGTATAAGGGTTGCACTACGACGAGCATATGATACGAAGAACAATGCTAACCCTAACACATCTAAGATAACTACGTTGCTCGCCATCAAAAGGCTTCGGCACGAGCAACGCATGAACAACATAATAAGCTTATGCTTGCCTAGATCGCAAGATGCGATCTAGGCAGCATGGTGCTTACCAGGAGAAACCCTCGAGACGAAGGAGTTGGCGATGCGCCGAGATTGATTGTGTTGAACGTTGGTTGTTGTTTATTCCATAAACCCTAGATACATATTTATAGTCCAAGGAACTTTCTAATTTAGGTGTGCACCTAACCGTGCACGGGTAAAACTCTAACTTCTAATTTAAGATACGATCTACTATAATACAGATACATGGGCAATTTATCCCAACTCCCTCGTGTTAGGCCGCTTCAGAGATCCTCCACGCGTAATCCTTCAAACCCATCTCCCTTACGGCCCATCTCCTGATTTGGCCAAAATCTGGTGATAACAAGGTCACGAGGACCTCCTTTGGCGGGGCGGATTCTGTCTCAGCTTTCTCCTCATCCTCCAACTCCTTCATAGCACGGTTGTACTCATTTGTGTCCATGGAGGAAGCATCGTCAGAGGTTGGGCTTAGGTTGCCAAGGATTGATTCTTCTTTGTCTTCGGCATCCTCTTGCTGATCCGGGGCGTTGTTGTCTCCGGCAACCTCAACCTGCATGGGTCCAGCTCCCTCCTGGGGAGGGGCGGTTCCTGCGGTATGCGCGAGGAAGTGCACGAAGTGGCACCTTTACTTCTCTAACACCTGGGAGACCCAGGCGGATCTGCATTGGTCTTCCACCGTAATTTCCTGCTCAGGGGCGGATTGGGTGGGTTTTGAAATTTCGAGAGCTAAGGCGGAATCTTCCAGAGGAAGTTGCTGCGACTCAGATCGGATCTTCACGACTGCATCCTGCTCAGCGGCTGTCGCGTCAGCGTTACTTACCAGGGCATTTCCGTCTGAATCGACGGTCTCGCCGATGAAGATGTGAATGCTACTGATTGGGACGATGGAGAGCTTGATGGGGTCGGTCTTAGCCGGAATCCAGCACTCGTCCTGAGGGATGATCAGAAAGTACCCGGCGTAAAGGACACGCCCCACGGCGATGGAGTCGTCATAGCTTCCCATGGCGGAACCCTCCCGGTTCCGGCCTCCAGACGCCGCTGGCCCCACAGTGGGCGCCAACTGTCGTTGCCTATTTAACGGTACCTCGGAGGAGGGATCCTCACGAGGGGGAGAAGAAGTAGGGGCCATCGGGCGGAGAGTCCTCGGGATGGTGGTACGCGATTTACCCAGCTTCGGAACACCTGCACGATGACAGGGCCTACTGCTGCTTGTCTGGAATTATCTGGGCGCTTTCGCATTGTTACAATAAGTTGTGGTTGTCCCTCTAGGGCTCCCGGGATCCGGCTTATAAAGGCGCCAAGATCTATGTTTTACACGGAGATTCCTAGCCGGAATACAAGTCACCTAAATACGGAATATTACATTGTCGTGTACGTCAAGGATCCGCCTTCCCTTATGCGCCGTACTAGATCCGGCTACCCCGGATGGGCCAGGCCGGATCCGACTTCCAGCGTCGGTTGGTGGATCTGGCTCTTTGTTCCTGGGCTGGACTTCATCCATCTTGATCTACAGAAACTGGGCCGCCCGATGGGCCACACGCCACCATCACCGTTTATGGGCCACCCGGGCTTGCCGGATCTAGGCACTATCGATGGTACACCCATGAAGTATACCCACAACAAAAACCTTAGCTATGTCTCTGGGAGACTCATACCAATGCTCCTCCATGCAAGATGATGATGATGATGATTATGAGCTTGAAGGGCTCAGTCCTACATCCATGTGGAGGAGGAGGGACCCCTTTGAAGATGAAGATGTAAAGAGGAAGAGGAGGAGCAGGAACAAGAAGATGACGAAGATGAAGAAGAGGACAACAAGCATCTTGTTATCAATCTTCGTACTGGTGGAGTAGTCCCTAAACATTCTTTATCTTCCAAGCATCTTCTTATCAATCTTTGTCGCAGGGAAATCTCGAAAGTTCTAGCTAAGGATCTTCCAGGAGAGTGGGATCATCACATCCCCAAAAGGATGAGAGGATCAACACCGAAGTGGAATCTTAGCAGGGAGATGACCGGAGGGAATATTTGGGAAGACTTGGCGAGGATCTCTGTGCAACTTCATCAAGCTTATAAGCTCATGATGGGCATAATTCAAGATCTTCAAAACCAAAACGACCCGAAGCATTAGGAGAAGAAGAAGAAATAAGATCTACATCAACACTCAAGCTTGGGGCAGTTAGATCAAGTCTTTTTATGATTTTTAGTTCACCATATCATTTTTAGTTCGTCATCTTAGTTTGGTTTTTTTGCTTTCATCTAGTAGTATCAAGTCTCTTATAGTTTATAAAGCTCTTAGCTCATTATCATCTATCTTTGGTCAAGTGGTTTTTAATGAAATTGGAAGTATGGTGTCATACATGATTCTTTTGTATGGAGATTTATGGGTAACACTAATACAGATACGTTCCTCATATTTGGAAATTTCAATCACATCTTATCTTGAACTTAATTAACTTGAACATGCTGGACAGACTTAGAATTTTGTAAGTATGGATTGCAACAAAGGAAAGATCCAACAAGCAATACTAAGCATTAGAAGAAAAATAAAAATACCTTGAACTTGAGTTGGAGGTGTGGTCTTGGAGAACAAATAGTTAGGAAGAGGAGATGACAAGGAAGTATGAGATATTCTTGTGTTACTTGGTAATCAACGGGTAAATTGATGTCATGGATATTTAAATAAATATTCTCAAACAAGTTTGTGAGTGGAAAGGTCGACACCCGAGGATTCGGTTTGCCATGGAAAGTGAAAGAAAAAAGGTGGATGTAAAGCATATGACATGATTGAAAGATACATGAATAAAGTTTATATTGGTTACTAAGGGGCAAGACTATTAACTGATCATATAAAAGGAAAAAATCGAAGTGTTTTATGGACATGAAACTTCATGCTCTTCTTGTAATTTAGCAATTCCTCTTCTTGTAACTAGTTGCTCTATGAGAGTTTATCTTCAGTGCAAAGGCATATTAAAAGAAAAATAAGGCTGTAAAAGGCCAAGCATAGAAGTGATCTACATTTATAGACACACATGAAGCGTTGTTAAATTTTCCAACATGCAATGGTTGATCTTGTTCAAACGGTAAGAGGTAATTGCTCGAATTTCTATTATGTAGTCCATGTTTGTATGATTGTTGGTTCAGAAATCTTTCTTTACAAATGAATATGCATAAAGTGATGATACAATGCTCGTATTTCTTTTATCAACCATAAGCTCATTGATGAATGATATGATCTATTCGCTTATTTTCTCGAGGACAAGCAAAGGTTTAAGCTTGGGGGAGTTGATACATGCATTTTGCATCATCATTATTGCTACATATAGGAGTAGTTTTCATTGCTATTTGCCTTCATACATTGTTATTTATGCATTTTTAGATGATTTCCAGGACTTTCCTACAAAGTCCCCTTCTTTGGTATTTAATTCCTGGGAGGCACAAAACCTCCTTTTTGTATTTTATTTGTTTTAGGAGTTTTTGCATTGCTAAAAATCAAGGAAAAAAAATACCTGATCAGTTTTTCACCCGAAGAAAGGCCGTGAGCGAAAGAACCACGCGAGAAGGGGCCACAAGGGCCAAACAGCACAGGTGGCGCGCCCTACCTAGCTGGGCGTGCCACCCACACTCATTTGCGCCTCGAGCGTTGCCTCGGGCCCCCTTTTATTCCAGAAGCTCCGTTTCACCCAAAAACCTAAGCCATATTTTTCCCGAGATTTATTGAGGAGGCGAAAGTCCTATCCTACTCCGAGAGAGGGCAAATCTTGCTGCACCGGTGCCTCCAGTGAAGGGGAAATCGACACCATCGATATCCCCACTCCTCCTTGGCTTGGGAGGAGGCATCTCCATCAACATCTCCATCAACACCACCATCTCCATCTACGAGATCGACGTCATCCCATTCATAGTTTGTGTTGAATTGAACCCCAGATATTGTTTTTAGTGCTATTGCATGTTCGTGATTGGTACTTTGTCATTATTTGGTGGGGAGATTATATATTCAGACTGTGTTGTAATCATTATGCCTCTAGTCCATATCATGTTTGACACTTGTGAGTAGTTCCCCACGTTCCTGAGGGCATATGATGATCTGGCTATGATTCTATATGATGTGCAATGAGTATTTGGTCAAGTTTTCTATCTTTTATGTTGTTCTATGATTGTTTTATACGAATTTCGACTGCATATTACTTCACCTCTATGGGCTCATAGGGCTGCACTTTGATGTATTGCATTAGTGTTGGAGGGATCGGAATGACAGAAACCGTCTTCCAACACTATGGGATGCATTAGATGGGTTTATGTCGGGGACCCCAAATCTTATGGCTATGATGGGACATTTATGTCTTAATGATCCCTATACTTGCTCATGAAAATAGCTCTAGGACCCATCATAAGGGGTGTATTTGCACATATATATCTATGGCTGCACCTAACTATATTCATGCTAGGGTTTCTCCATCTCCCCAAGAACTAAAGGAACTACTCACACATGGAAGCAATCAAGAACATCATCATAATCTTATGGAGGGGATGAAAGGAATGCAATGAATTCGAACACAAATCCACAATAGCAATCAAGATTACAAATATGATTGGAGGTGAATGGTATTGGTGATGCAGCCGTTGATGATGAAGGGGATGATCCCTTGTCCTCCGAGGATCCACGTAGCAACCCCGATGTTGTCTTCTCCAAGGTTCCTTCTCTAGATCTGATCAGGGTGGTGTTTCTCTATTTTGTGGAGTTGTGTATCTCAGATCTCTGCACCGTCTGCGCGAGATGAAAGTATTTGACAAGGCGGTGCTCCTGAAACGCCGTACGAGTGGATGAGACGGGCGGGCTCTCCCTGTACCGATGCCCGCTAAACTCACTGGAAGTTGTCCTCGCATCCTCTCTTAGCCCAGGTGCATAATTAAGTGCTAAAATAATTTTTATCACATCAAAATACCATAAAATGGCAGTTTTACTGATATTTCATCATTTCCTTATTATTTTAAGATCCTCTATAGACAAGCATAAAAGGGCGCGGTAGCGCAGTGAAATACAAAATCCTATTACTATTCAATGATAACTTAATGAAATAACAGTGTAAAACATGCTAAAAATGCACTCATCAACTTCCCCAAGCTATACTGTTGCTCGTCCACGAGCAAGATAGAAGCTTAATGGACAGAGTCATTGATGACTGGGTTCATGCGTCCAACAATAGGGTTATTGCAGTACTTGTAGCAGCAATAATTTATTAGAAAGTTCGTCCCAAAGGAGCTTTGCAAATGGTAATCACACAACCCCGCAACTGTGTTGTCACAGGCGCAGCCACGTTTGCACCCAAACCGTGGTTTGGAAATAGCCAATTATGTAAGCTACTAAAATGGAAATGAGTTAAGGGAGGTTTAAAGTAACTAAGAACAAAGAGATAAACAAGAAAAAAGTAAACTAAAAATGAAAGTAATGAGAGGGGTTGTACTTGTAGGATGGAATAGAATAAAAGACGGTGTCTAGGCTTTCGGTCTCACTAGTACTAGAGGGGCAACTGTGTAGCCATCCATTGGAATTACACAAGATAATACTTTAGAAAAATAAATGATCCCCTATAGTTACTGGTTTGTCATAAAGAGTATACTACTTAGAACCCCCCGTTGTCACTACGCATGTCAATAATACACTCCGGTCCAAAGAATCACATGAACTCATCTATCTCCTCTTTGTCACTAGAGGAGAGAGTAATATAATAGATAAAGCCAAAAAGTCTAATATTTCATAGTAGATCATACCTTAACCTAGAAACGAATTAATTACTCAAACATAGATGAATAGAAATACACATCGTAATTCATGGAGATCAGCATGTTCAATCCTACAAATACACAATCTAAAACAAGGGGAAGAGAGGTGGAGACGTCGTTGGAGATGATGACGATGAACGATGCGCGCGGTAAAGATGTGGACGTCTCCTTCTCCTTCTCCTGCTTGGATCTTGTGAAGGTGTTGGAGGAGATCTTGATCTTGGAGGTGAGCAGAGGCTATGGAGGCGGCAGCTGTGGAGAAGGCGGCGGTAGCAGGGCTCCGCCCCTTGGGTGTGGATGAATGATGCCCTCCTCCTTGGCTCCTCCCTTCCTTAAATAGCACTCTGGATGTCGTTTTCGCGAACCGACGGAGCCTGGGGCAGAATATGCCCATCGGACCTTCACAAATGTTATTCTGTTGGATGAAACGGACCCAACGGAGCCCGGTACGGGCGGACGATACGGGCTGGGCTGCCCATACCGATGATCGTTAAACTTGCAGATGCTTTCGTATTTTGCTCACCTTTTCTTCATCCAGACTCCGACTTGGGTGTTCTTCGGCTCGTTGAACTCGTATGGACGAGGGCTACAACACCATTGCCTTAGAACTTAAATATAATATGTTGGAAAAATATCAATTTTTCCACACCTTATATGGCTAAGTCTGGTGCCTGTAATTCTCCCATCCTGTACCCTCTTGGTCCCTTTTGATCCTTTTTCCATGATCTCCAATAACACCTGAATACATGTCAAAGACAAGGAAAACAATAAAATCCTACTAAAACTACTAAATATGTGAAGCTTATATGAAATTGAACAAGAACTCGTAAGTATGCAAAATAGGCATAGGTGTATCTAGCTGGAGCATGAAATGAGTTACAATATGAGTAATAGTATACTTAAAAACCTCAGTAAAATAGTGCTAAATTTCGAGCTACAAGTCATCTTTGTTCATGAAGCGTAAGTCGTTCAAATAAATGAGGCATTTTTAAGAACAATGATTACAACATCGGATGTAAAGCTAGAACATGAATAACACCATACTATTCTCATACTCAAATGACTTAGAGGCCTCCACACATTTCAAGTTCGATAGTAAACATGAAGACTATTTTATTCAAATATCATAAAATCATGAAGCTTAGCTTTTACATGAGATCTATGAGCAACTCTTTTTTATTTATTTCTCTTTTCACAAGTAGCATAATATTTCTTTCGCAAACATGGTCCTCTTTCTAAATTTTTCTTTCACATGATTAAACCAATGATAATACTATGCTTTGTAGATAATGGTGTGGAAGACCATAAAATCATTATCATGATGCAAGTATAATTATACTCTTCCTAATTCATACATCTAATGAAATAATAATGACTCAATCAAACTTCAAATAGAATAACAGCTCATAATTCATTGGAGAAAAATCCTTCACTCTCCAAGGGAAATTAAACAAGCACTAATGCAATCCTTATCGAATTTCGAACTAAATGCATATTGGAAAGTAAATATGCGAGCTATAGAAGATAGATTACAAGGTGTTATAGATCTCCACAAGAATGGAATCAAGCTAGACGGGATCAAATTATCCTTGTGATTATCAGATACCGTTGTAGCTTCACGGTGGAGGGATGGCGTTGGAGATGGCTGCACGGAACTTCCTGTTTGACTCCTCCAGAGTAGATGTGCGACGGAGAGCTTTCTGCAGTTTAGAGCTTGTGGAGTTCATTGCATTAGTCATTACTTCCACCACTTAATTGAGCTCCTTTTTGCCCGCCAGGTCCAGGAGGCACCGACGCACTATTTCCCGATGGACAAGCTCATTCTGCTGCTGCTTCTCCTGCAGGCTAATGCGCAGTTTAGTCCTCGTGGGTGGCTTGACTTGTGGAGCGGGTTCATCATTGACTTTGAAGCCACACTCCTCCATGGGCTTCACGCTGATGTGCGCATTCAACGTCATCTTCTTTGTTGTGGAAGTATGAGCGGTAGTCTCCTCATAGGTTCCTGCATCAACACCATTATGCTTACGTTTTGGTGAAGCGTAGTGAGTGGCGATGAGCTTCAGAGATTCCACGCGCCCCTTCCCGTGAGGCTTCTTTTCTTCCTCCTCGTCTTCCGGCGTCACCATGGCAAAGTACTCCGGCTGTTTCCAGCCACGTGGAGCTTGATGCTTGTAAGGATCGTATCCTTCATCGTATGAGTCGTAAGACGGCTCTCGGTTTCTTGGGCTAAGACCTTGGGCTTTACGCTTTTCATCCTCAAGGGACGAAGTCTGGAAGCTGTCCCATGACGGAGGCTTTTCCTAGAGTCGAGTAACGCATCTAACTATAAAGTTCTGACAGGTTGAATAAGGAGAAGCTTTGGCAAGCTTTATTAGGGGTGAAGCAGAAAGAAATATTGTAGGTTTGGAGTTTATGGTTGCACCAAAAAGAATCCCAATGATATAGAAATATAAAGACTTGAAAAGGAATTTCTGGGTAGCACGATGAACATCGGTACGGGCCCAGACCGTACCATCCGCCCGTACCCGATGCCTTACCAAAATTCCGGCTATATAAAGTCGGTTCGAACCTTCCGAGAATTCGGTCCAGGTGGGTTTGCACCGTACCGCCTGGTCGTACCAGGAATCGACATAAGAAAAGGCGGCGTTTTTTAATGCAAAGAACAAACAAAACAAGGTAAAAGTTGTTGTAACAATAGCGACCATCCGTACGGGTGTGTACAGATGTACCGCTCGACCGTACTGAAGAACGAGGCCAGAGATGAAATTTCAAAGAAAGCATCTAGAGAAAATGGCGACCATCCGTACGGGTGAGTGTGGTCGTACCGCCCATGAAAGGATCGTATGCCGCACCTAGAGGGGGGGGTGAATAGGTGCTAACCAATTTTTAGTTCTTTTTCTATTTAGGCTTGACACAAAGGTAAATTCTCTAGATACGCAACTATGTGAATTTACCTATATGATAAGGTCAACAACTAAGCAATATATAGCTAGACAATATATAGGGAGAGTGGAGCACGCGGAGACATAGAGATGATTCCCGTAGTTCCTTCCCTTTGACAGGAATTACGTCTACGTTTGGAGGAGTGTGGTCTCTACGAAAGCCAGACCAATGCCACAAAGGCTTCACTCAGGTCTCATGTGAGCAACGCCATGAAGGCCTAGCCCACTTCCACTAAGGGATTTCCTCGAGGCGGAAACGGGGCCTTTACAAGGTTCTTGGGGCACACATCCACAACCGGATTGGAGGCTCCCAATATATGTAACAATACAACAACAACAACAACAAGAACAAATCAACCACAAACAACTATGGTTTCCAAAAGAGGAACACTAGCAAAGGGGCCCTCAAGCATATGAGGAGGAAATGCAAATCGCTTCGGTGAAGATATAGATCGGGGTCTTCTCCTTCGATTCTCCAAAGATCAAGAGCTTTGGATGGTTGGAGGAGGATATCTTGTGATTCTTATGTTTCTTGAGGTGGCTTGATATGTCTCCAACGTATCGATAATTTCTTATGTTCCATACCACATTATTGATGATACCTACATGTTTATGCACACTTTATGTCATATTCGTGCATTTTCTGGAACTAACCTATTAACAAGATGCCGAAGAGCCAGTTGCTGTTTTCTGCTGTTTTTGGTTTCAGAAATCCTAGTAACGAAATATTCTCGGAATTGGGCGAAATCAAGACCCAGGGTCCTATTTTGCCACGAAGCTTCCAGAAGACCGAAGAGGAGTCGAAGTGGGGCCACGAGGGGCCGCCACTATAGGGCGGCGCGGCCCAGCCCTTGGCCGCGCTGACCTGTAGTGTGGGGCCCCCGTGTGGCCCCCCACGTTGCCCTTCCGCCTACTTAAAGCCTCCGTCGCGAAACCCCTAATGCGAAAAACCACGATACGGAAAACCTTACTGAGACATCGCCGCCGCCAATCCCATCTCGGGGGATTCTGGAGATCTCCTCCGGCACCCTGCCGGAGAGGGGATTCATCTCCCGGAGGACTCTTCACCGCCATGGTCGCCTCCGGAGTGATGAGTGAGTAGTTCACCCCTGGACTATGGGTCCATAGCAGTAGCTAGATGGTTGTCTTCTCCTCATTGTGCTTCATTGTTGGATCTTGTGAGCTGCCTAACATGATCAAGATCATCTATCTGTAATACTCTATGTTGTGTTTGTCGGGATCCGATGGATAGAGAATACCATGTTATGTTTATTATCAATTTATTACATATGTGTTGTTTATGATCTTGCATGCTCTCCGTTATTAGTAGAGGCTCTGGCCAAGTTGATGCTAGTAACTCCAAGAGGGAGTATTTATGCTCGATAGTGGGTTCATGCCTGCATTGACACCTGGGGGAGTGACATAAACCCCTAAGGTTGTGTTGTGCTGTTGCCACTAGGGATAAAACATTGATGCTATGTCCGAGGATGTAGTTATTGATTACATTACGCACCATACTTAATGCAATTGTCTGTTGTTAGCAACTTAATACCGGAGGGGGTTCGGACGATAACCTGAAGGTGGACTTTTAGGCATAGATGCGCTTGGATGGCGGTCTATGTACTTTGTCGTAATGCCCAATTAAATCTCACTCGTACTTATCATGACATGTATGTGCATTGTTATGCCCTCTCTATTTGTCAATTGCCCGACTGTAATTTCTTCACCCAACATGCTTTTATCTTATGGGAGAGACACCTCTAGTGAACCGTGGACCCCGGTCCATTCTTTTATACTCGAAATACAAATCTGTTGCAATACTTGTTTTACTATTTTCTCTGCAAACAATCATCTTCCACACAATACGGTTAATCCTTTGTTACAGCAAGCCGGTGAGATTGACAACCTCACTGTTTCGTTGGGGCAAAGTACTTTGGTTGTGTTGTGCAGGTTCCACGTTGGCGCCGGAATCTCTGGTGTTGCGCCGCACTACATCCCGCCGCCATCAACCTTCAACGTGCTTCTTGACTCCTACTGGTTCGATTAAACCTTGGTTTCTAACTGAGGGAAACTTTCCGCTGTGCGCATCACACCTTCCTCTTGGGGTTCCCAACGGACGTGTCAATTACACGCATCAAGCAAATTTCTGGCGCCGTTGCCGGGGAGATCAAGACACGCTGCAAGGGGAGTCTCCACTTCCCAATCTCTTTACTTTGTTTTTGTCTTGCTTTATTTTATTTACTACTTTGTTTGCTGCATTATATCAAAACACAAAAAAATTAGTTGCTAGCTTTACTTTATTTACTGTCTTGCACTCTATATCAAAAACACACAAAAAATTAGTTACTTGCATTTACTTTATCTAGTTTGTTTTATTTACTACTACTAAAATGGCCACCCCTGAAAATACTAAGTTGTGTGACTTCAATAGCAAAAATAATAATGATTTGTTATGCACACCTATTGCTCCACCTGCTACTACAGCAGAATTCTTTGAAATTAAACCTGCTTTAGTGAATCTTGTTATGCGAGAGCAATTTTCTGGTGTTAGTTCTGATGATGTTGCTGCCCATCTCAATAATTTTGTTGAACTATGTGAAATGCAAAAGTATAAAGATGTAGATGGTGACATTATAAAATTAAAATTGTTTCCTTTCTCATTAAGAGGAAGAGCTAAAGATTGGTTGCTATCTCTCGCCTAAGAATAGTATTGATTCCTGTACTAAATGCAAGGATGCTTTTATTGGTAGATATTATCCCCCTGCTAAAATTATATCTTTGAGGAGTAGCATAATGAATTTTAAACAATTGGATAATGAACATGTTTCTCAAGCTTGGGAAAGAATGAAATCTCTCGGTTAAAAATTGCCCAACCCATGGACTGACTACTTGGATGATCATCCAAACCTTCTATGCAGGACTAAATTTTTCTTCGCGGAATTTATTGGATTCAGCTGCTGGAGGTACCTTTATGTCCATCACTCTTGGTGAAGCTACAAAGCTTCTTGATAATATGATGGTTAATTACTCTGAATGGCACACGGAAAGAGCTCCTCAAGGTAAGAAGGTAAATTCTGTTGAAGAATCCTCTTCCTTGAATGATAAGGTTGATGCTATTATGTTTATGCTTGTGAATGATAGGACTAATGTTGATCCTAATAATGTTCCGTTAGCTTCATTGGTTGCCCAAGAAGAACATGTTGATGTGAACTTCATTAAAAATAATAATTTCAACAACAATGCTTATCGGAACAATTCTTGTAATAACTATAGGCCATATCCTTATAATAATGGTAACGGTTATGCTAATTCTTATGGGAATTCTTACAACAATAATAGGAATACACCCCTGGACTTGAAGCTATGCTTAAAGAATTTATTAGTACACAAACTGCCTTTAACAAATCTGTGGAGGAAAAGCTCAATAAAATTGATATTCTTGCTTCTAAGGTTGATAGTTTTGCCTCTGATGTTGATCTTTTGAAATCGAAAGTTATGCCTAATAGGGATATTGAAAATAAAATTGTTACTACAGCAAATGCCATCCAAGTTAGAATTAATGAGAATATAAGATTAATGGCTGAACTGCGTGCTAGGTGGGATAGAGAAGAAAATGAAAAACTAGCTAAAGAGAAAAATGTAGCTAAAGTTTGGACTATTACCACCACTAGCAATGCTAATGATTCACATGTTGCTGCACCTCCTACTATCAATGGTAAAATAATTGGTGTTGGCGATGTTTCTACTCCTAGTGCAAAGCGCGCAAAATTACCTGAAACTGCTAAAACTGCCGAAACCGCCTCGTGATAAAACTGCTGAAATTTTTTCCAACCTTGGGGATGATAATCCCATTGCTTTAGATTGTAATGATTTAGATTTTGATGATTGCCACATCTCTGAAGTTATAAAGTTCTTACAAAAACTTGCTAAAAGTCCCAATGCTAGCGCTGTAAACTTGGCTTTCACAAAACATATTACAAATGCTCTCATAAAAGCTAGAGAAGAGAAACTAAAACTTGAAACTTCTATTCCTAGAAAGCTAGAGGATGGTTGGGAGCCCATCATTAAAATGAGGGTCAAAGATTTTGATTGTAATGCTTTATGTGATCTTGGTGCAAGTATTTCTGTTATGCCTAAGAAAGTCTATGATATGCTTGACTTGCCACCATTGAAAAACTGTTATTTGGATGTTAATCTCGCTGATAATGATAAAAAGAAACCTTTGGGGAGAGTTGATAATGTTCATATTATGGTTAACAATAACCTTGTCCCCGTTGATTTTGTTGTCTTGGATATTGAATACAATGCATCTTGCCCTATTATATTGGGAAGACCTTTTCTTCGAACCGTTGGTGCTACTATTGATATGAAGGAAGGTAATATTAAATATCAATTTCCTCTCAAGAAAGGTATGGAACACTTCCCTAGAAAGAGAATGAAGTTACCTTATGATTCTATTATTAGAACAAATTATGATGTTGATGCTTCATCTCTTGATGTTACTTGAGTTACACTTTCTGCGCCTAGCTGAAAGGCGTTAAAGAAAAGCGCTTATGGGAGACAACTCATGTTTTTACTACAGTATTTTTGTTTTATATCTGAGTCTTGGAAGTTGTTTACTACTGTAGCAACCTCTCCTTATCTTAGTTTTATGTTTTTTTGTGCCAAGTAAAGTCTTTGATAGTAAAGTAAATACTAGATTTGGATTACTGCGCAGTAAACAGATTTCTTTGCTGTCACGAATCTGGGTCTAATTCTCTGTAGGTAACTCAGAAAATTAAGCCAATTTACGTGAGTGATCCTCAGATATGTACGCAACTTTCATTCAATTTGGTCATTTTCATTTGAGCAAGTCTGGTGCCCTAATAAAATCCATCTTTACGGACTGTTCTGTTTTGACAGATTCTGCCTTTTGTTTCGCATTGCCTCTTTTGCTATGTTGGATGAATTTCTTTGATCCATTAATGTCCAGTAGCTTTATGCAATGTCCAGAAGTGTTAAGAATGATTGTGTCACCTCTGAACATGTGAATTTTTATTGTGCACTAACCCTCTAATGAGTTGTTTCGAGTTTGGTGTGGAGGAAGTTTTCAAGGATCAAGAGAGGAGTATGATACAATATGATCAAGGAGAGTGAAAGCTCAAAGCTTGGGGATGCCCGGTGGTTCACCCCTGCATATTCTAAGAAGACTCAAGCGTCTAAGTTTGGGGATGCCCAAGGCATCCCCTTCTTCATCGACAACATTATCGAGGTTCCTCCCCGAAACTATATTTTTATTCCGTCACATCTTATGCACTTTGCTTGGAGCGTCGGTTTGTTTTTGTTTTTGTTTTTGTTTGAATAAAATGTACCCTAGCATTCACTTTGTGGGAGAGAGACACGCTCCGATGTAGCATATGGACAAGTATGTCCTTAGGCTCTACTCATAGTATTCATGGCGAAGTTTCTTCTTCGTTAAATTGTTATATGGTTGGAATTGGAAAATACTACATGTAGTAATTCTAAAATGTCTTGGATAATTTGATACTTGACAATTGTTGTGCTCATGTTTAAGCTCTTGCATCATATACTTTGCACCCATTAAAGAAGAAACACTTAGAGCTTGCTAATTTGGTTTGCATATTTGATTTCTCTAGAGTCTAGATAACATCTAGTATTGAGTTTTGAACAACAAGGAAGACGGTGTGGAGTCTTATAATGTTTACAATATGTCTTTTATGTGAGTTTTGCTGCACCGTTCATCCTTGTGTTTGTTTCAAATAACCTTGCTAGCCTAAACCTTGTATCGAGAGGGAATACTTCTCATGCATCCAAAATACTTGAGCCAACCACTATGCCATTTGTGTCCACCATACCTACCTACTACATGGTATTTATCCGCCATTCCAAAGTAAATTGCTTGAGTGCTACCTTTAAAATTCCATCATTCACCTTTGCAATATATAGCTCATGGGACAAATAGCTTAAAAACTATTGTGGTATTGAATATGTACTTATGCACTTTATCTCTTATTAAGTTGCTTGTTGTGCGATAACCATGCTTCGGGGACGCCATCAACTATTCTTTGTTGAATATCATGTTAGTTGCTATGCATGTCCGTCTTGTCTGAAGTAAGAGAGATCTACCACGTTAATGGTTGGAGCATGCATATTGTTAGAGAAGAACATTGGGCCGCTAACTAAAGCCATGATTCATGGTGGAAGTTTCAGTTTTGGACATATATCCTCAATCTCATATGAGAATAATAATTGTTGCCACATGCTTATGCATTAAAGAGGAGTCCATTATCTCGTTGTCCATGTTGTCCCGGTATGGATGTCTAAGTTGAGAATAATCAAAAGCGAGAAATCCAAAATGCGAGCTTTCTCCTTAGACCTTTGTACAGAGCGGCATGGAGGTACCCCATTGTGACACTTGGTTAAAACATGTGCATTGCAATGATCCGGTAGTCCAAGCTAATTAGGACAAGGTGCGGGCACTATTAGTATACTATGCATGAGGCTTGCAACTTGTAAGATATAATTTTCATAACTCATACGCTTTATTACTACCGTTGACAAAATTGTTTCATGTTTTCAAAATAAAAGCCCTAGCACAAATATAGCAATCGATGCTTTCCTCTTTGAAGGACCATTCTTTTTTACTTTTTATGTTGAGTCAGTTCACCTATCTCTCTCCACCTCAAGAAGCAAACACTTGTGTGAACTGTGCATTGATTCCTACATACTTGCATATTGCACTTGTTATATTACTCTATGTTGACAATTATCCATGAGATATACATGTTACAAGTTGAAAGCAACCGCTGAAACTTAATCTTCCTTTGTGTTGCTTCAATACCTTTACTTTGATTTATTGCTTTATGAGTTAACTCTTATGCAAGACTTATTGATGCTTGTCTTGAAGTACTATTCATGAAAAGTCTTTGCTTTATTATTCACTTGTTTACTCATGACATTACCATTGTTTTGATCGCTGCATTCATTACATATGTTTACAAATAGTATGATCAAGGTTATGATGGCATGTCACTTCAGAAATTATCTTTGTTATCGTTTTACCTGCTCGGGACGAGCAGAACTAAGCTTGGGGATGCTGATACGTCTCCAACGTATCGATAATTTCTTATGTTCCATACCACATTACTGATGATACCTACATGTTTTATGCACACTTTATGTCATATTCGTGCATTTTCTGGAACTAACCTATTAACAAGATGCCGAAGAGCCAGTTGTTGTTTTCTGCTGTTTTTGGTTTCAGAAATCCTAGTAACGAAATATTCTCAATTGGACGAAATCAAGACCCATGGTCCTATTTTGCCACGAAGCTTCCGGAAGACCGAAGAGGAGTCGAAGTGGGGCCACGAGGGGCCGCCACTATAGGGCGGCGCGGCCCAGCCCTTGGCCGCGCCGACCTGTAGTGTGGGGCCCCCGTGTGGCCCCCCACGTTGCCCTTCCGCCTACTTAAAGCCTCCGTCGCGAAACCCCTGATGCGAAAAACCACGATACGGAAAACCTTACTGAGACGCCGCCGCCAATCCCATCTCGGGGGATTCTGGAGATCTCCTCCGGCACCCTGCCGGAGAGGGGATTCATCTCCCGGAGGACTCTTCACCGCCATGGTCGCCTCCGGAGTGATGAGTGAGTAGTTCACCCCTGGACTATGGGTCCATAGCAGTAGCTAGATGGTTGTCTTCTCCTCATTGTGCTTCATTGTTGGATCTTGTGAGCTGCCTAACATGATCAAGATCATCCATCTGTAATACTCTATGTTGTGTTTGTCGGGATCCGATGGATAGAGAATACCATGTTATGTTAATTATCAAGTTATTACATATGTGTTGTTTATGATCTTGCATGCTCTCCGTTATTAGTAGAGGCTCTGCCAAGTTGATGCTAGTAACTCCAAGAGGGAGTATTTATGCTCGATAGTGGGTTCATGCCTGCATTGACACCTGGGGGAGTGACAGAAACCCCTAAGGTTATGTTGTGCTGTTGCCACTAGGGATAAAACATTGATGCTATGTCCGAGGATGTAGTTATTGATTACATTACGCACCATACTTAATGCAATTGTCTGTTGTTAGCAACTTAATACTGGAGGGGGTTCGGACGATAACTCTGAAGGTGGACTTTTTAGGCATAGATGCAGTTGGATGGCGGTCTATGTACTTTGTCGTAATGCCCAATTAAATCTCACTCGTACTTATCATGACATGTATGTGCATTGTTATGCCCTCTCTATTTGTCAATTGCCCGACTGTAATTTGTTCACCCAACATGCTTTTATCTTATGGGAGAGACACCTCTAGTGAACTCGTGGACCCCGGTCCATTCTTTTATACTCGAAATACAAATCTGCTGCAATACTTGTTTTACTATTTTCTCTCGCAAACAATCATCTTCCACACAATACGGTTAATCCTTTGTTACAGCAAGCCGGTGAGATTGACAACCTCACTCTGTTTCGTTGGGGCAAAGTACTTTGGTTGTGTTGTGCAGGTTCCACGTTGGCGCCGGAATCTCTGGTGTTGCGCCGCACTACATCCCGCCGCCATCAACCTTCAACGTGCTTCTTGACTCCTACTGGTTCGATTAAACCTTGATTTCTAACTGAGGGAAACTTGCCGCTGTGCGCATCACACCTTCCTCTTGGGGTTCCCAACGGACGTGTCAATTACACGCATCATGGTTCTAATGGTGGATCAACTAGGCAGTGTTTGAGCAACTTGAGGAAGAGGGAGAAGGGGGGTATAAATACCCCCCTCCAAAAACGAGCCGTTGGAGGATATTTGGGGGCGGATAATCCGGTCTAAGTAAGGGCTGGATTATTGTCGTCGTGGGGAACAGACAGATGCCATGGGATGGCTTAAGTTGGGGCCGAATGGGCGCAAGAGGATCCGGGGGAGGGTTTTCGATTAGATAGGATGAACTTCCGGGTGGTTTCCTCAAGAACTTAGCCAAGGGCAAAGGTAGACGAAGAAACACACAAGGAAGAACTCTGCTCTAGATCTTTCTCTTCATTGATTTCAACAGGATACAAGTTTGTGCATACAAGGTTCTCTCTAGGTCGATCCTCCTGAGTACGGGTGTGCCCCCTCTCCTTATATAGGGGAGAGGGTGGCTTACAGAGGAAGAAACCCTAATGGCATCTTTGACTAGACAAACTACTTTACAAAGTTACTTTAATCATAGATGACACCGGGGTCTTCTTTAATCAAGGAGGCTGACGTCCTCCGGCTTCTTTCAGCGTCATCCTCTTCTTTATCGTCACGGCTTCGTTTAAAGCTACTTTGCTTAGCTCATCTTTGTCCTCTAGCTCTGGAGAGAATCTTTGACCAGTCCTGCCGACGTGCTACAGTGCACTTCTTACCGGTAGCCCGGTGTCTTCTTTACCCGGTTCCGGTATACCCCTCTTGGGGATACCGGCTTAGCTTTACTTAGCCAAACTCTTAACTTTGCGCTCCGGTTTAAATATTAAACCGGTATCTTGATGGCTCAAACCATCCGGTTTGGCATGCCTTTGGCATACCGGGGGTCGTCCCCCCAACATTAGTCCCCGAAGCTCGTATAGTCCGATGGACCTTGTCCAACAGACCATGCCAGGTTCCCATAATACAAGGTGCCGGTTTAATCTTTCCGGCGGTGAGCTTAGATCTCCCGGCATCTTTGCCGGACTTAATTCTTTCTCTCTTTTCAAGGTGCCTCCGGTATCTTATTCCCCGGCATCTTAGACATTAACTCCCTCCTCGGCGAAGTCGAGAATTTCTCGGGTACAGTGCTCGTCGCGTGACATGCGCACTGTGTCTGACGCGCCAGTGTCAGGGGTCACTTCCCTTCGGCTTCTGCGCCAACATTTATGGCGCCACACCGGATCCCGTCTGCCGTTCCGGATCCGTGCGGCCTCCCTGTGGCATGTTATTTTCTGCGCGTGTATCCTCGCGCCATGTGGCGGCCCACGAAGCGAACCGCCGCGGCCCAGCGGTTGCTGGCCCACTATCTCTTCTTCCTATAAAGAGGGGGTGCGGTTCTACTTCATCTCTTTCCCCGCATTCGCCTACTTCCCAGTGCTTCGAGCTCCTCGCCTCGTGCAATCTCATCACCGCCGTTCGCCGCCGGAGCCCTGCTCCCGACAGACTTGCGCTGTCGCTCTTGCTGCGCCGAAGATCTTCACCGCGGAGAGATCCACCGGTGCTTCTTCGCCACCGCTGCTTCGAGCTTTCTCCGGCGGTTCTCGCCCTTCTCCGTCACCAGCCTCCGTCGGCCTTCACGAGCTTGCCGCCGCTCCGGCGACCTTCTCCCCAAGCGTCTCCGCCACCTCAGGTTAGCCTCAATGCGCATTTGCTTCTCTTTTCTTCGCTTTTCAGATCTTGGGCCGGTAGATCTTTGCGCGAGGGTAGTTCTTGGGAAAACTATTTTTCGGGTAGATCTGTATGTCTAGTGAAGAGTCCTTTTCCGAGTCACCCTCCAGTAGCCACCGGAGTGAAGAATCCGACGGTCTCACAGCAGATCTCGCCCGGATGGAAGCCGAATCTGCCAAAGACCAAGAGGCCGGAAGCTCCAGCCAGGCCCCCGGAAAAGATCTTTCTGGTATCACACGCGGAGCCTGGAAAGGTTCCGACGTGACACAACATGAGATCGACTGGCTTTACCGGTCTAGGAGGATACCGGAGGGAGTCTCCTGCCGGCTTCCTGGCAATGAGATCGAACCAGTACTCAAACCCGGTGAGTTTGTAGTTTTCCTCGCTCACTTCGAGCGTGGCTTCGGCCTTCCCGCCTCTGATTTCTTCCGCCAAGTTCTTGATTTCTATCAACTCCAGCCTCACCATCTTCCCGGCAACGCCGTTTTTTACCTTTCTTGCTATGCTACATTCATGGAGGCCTACATCGGCATCCGCCCCACTCGCGAGACTTTCGCTCGCTTCTTCTCTCTCCGGATAAACTCCGTCCAGGGCAAGGACATTCCTAAGCCCAAACCCCCCGTACAATGCGGGTCTTGTATCATCGACTCCCGCCAAGGGAGCCCCTTTTTTAAGTTTTCCGGCCTTGAATCCTGTCGGTTATGGCAATCGACTTTCTTCTACGTGAAGAACGACGGCGCCACGGACCTTATCAACCTGCCGCCTTTCAACCCGGCGCCACCCAGGAAGGTCAACTGGAGCTACTTTCCCGGGACGAATCATATTGAGACGAAACGGGTGGTACGCTTCATGGAGAAGTTGATGAAAGAGACGAACATCTGCTTTGATGACATCATTCGCACTTTCATCTCACGCCGGGTGCTTCCCCTTAAGCGCCGGGCTCATAAAATGAGCGAGATGTACGACCCTGGCGACCCCACCAAGATCACCGGCCTTCCTCTCAGCAAAGGGGACATAGTCCTCAAGGCTAAACAAATCTTCCAAACCGACATGCCGGATGACTGGGAGTGGGGCTTCCAGCCTCTCAGCTCCACCAACCCTCCAACCAATGAAGTAAGAGATTGGGCCACCCGGGCTCTTCTACCGGTAACTTTTGCGTTGTGGCTAACTGATTTTTTCCTTTTGTTCTCAGGCCAAGGACCGCTTCTCTCGCATCGAATCGGATCGGCGAGGGCCCTGCCGGAAGCGCCCTTTGGACAAGGTTGACCCCGATCCCTACGTCCATTGGATGGACTTGAAGATGGGCCGCATCCATACCTCGCGCCCCGACAACCTCTCAACCGAAGCTTCCGGCGGTTCCGGTGACAATCTCACTGTTCTGGAGGTAGCTTTCTATTTCAATCTCTTATGCATTGTCGCTATTTTCCCTTTGTAGATGCTCCCTCAGCTGGCCCCAACCCACAGGTCCATGAGCATGTGGCTCCCTTACATGCTGAGGCCGGCCGCGAGTTCGTGGAGAAGCTCGTCGCTGAGGGCAAGAAGAACAAGGCCCCTTCACCCGACGCCGGCTCGAGCCAAGCTCCTCCCGCCAAACGCTTCCGGATGGAAGTCATTGGAGGGAAGGAGGTGAGCAAGAGGCGGTACAAGGGGAAGACGATGCCTCTTGCTTCCGGGTAAGTTTTCGTTTCTCTGTTCGCTAGATCTTTCAAACTCTTCCTTTTGGCTCTTTTTGACTCTTTCTCTTTTTCTTGCTCAGCCCTGCACTTAAGCTCTCCAAGAGCGCTAGCGGCACGAAGCCGGAGACCCCCGAGGGAACCGCAAGGACCCCAACTCCTCCTCCTTACTCAAGCCCGGTACCATCCGGTACCGTCAACCCTTCTGCCTCCCCTCTGGGAGGCACCTCAAGTGCGGGGCGCGCGGCCCCTACACCTCCTGATCACCGCGCGGAGGAGGACCTCATCTCCCCTCCAGAGAAACAAGATACCGGCGCGCCAGCAACATCGGCGCCGACGATGAGGCTGCCGGGCGGGCGGAACCTCTGGTTCCCCTCGCCCCGAAAAAAAAGAAGAAGAAGCACTCGAACTCTTCCCCCTCCAAGGCCACGCCGGACTCTTCCGCGCCGGCAAGCTCCACCTTGGGGCAGGGCGCACCGTCGCCTCCCAAGACCTCGCCCATGCCTCCACCGGAAGTCCCTGACGCCAAACTCAGCGGGGCCACTTCAACGCCGCCGCCCGAGACCCTCAAGATCACGAAGTTCCTCAAGCCGGGGGCTTCCAAGGGAAAGGCTACGGTTGCCGGCACTTCAGTCGCCGACCCGCAGTCTCTGGTGCTGCACGTCAGCCCCGCCGCTGCTGCGGCCGGAGAAAAACCTTCCGGCGTCTTGGGTCGGATCGTTGAGCTGAAGCGTGAAGGCCGCGACCTGGGGCACCTTCTCCCCTATGCTCAGAAGTGGAACGCTGCGGATATATCCGCAGCTACACGCGGCCTGGGGAAGGACCGGCTCCCGGCACCGGACCCCTCTGGCCCTCGGTGCACGGAGGAGCACTTCATGCGGCTACGGCGCGCAGTGAAGGAGCTGGATAACGCGTGGCACGATGCCACCAACAACGTGCTGGTAAGTTTTACCAAACTCTTTGCAACTTTTCATTTTTTGCCGGTTTCTTTCTTTCCGGATCTTGTCTATCTCCCCAGTCCCCGAGTTTTGTGTTGAGAGCATAGCTCTTAGCACGAAACTTAAGTAGAGAGCTTCAAAAAACTTGCATCGCCAGTCCCCGAGCTTCGGGTTAAGAGCATAGGTCTTAGCGCGAAGCTTAGGTAAAAACTCAAAAAACCGGCATAGCCAGTCCCCGAGTTTCGGGTTAAGAGCGCAGGTCTTAGCGCGAAACTTAGGTAAAAACTCAAAAAACCGGCATAGCCAGTCCCCGAATTTCGGGTTAAGAGCGCAGGTCTTAGCGCGAAACTTAGGAAAAACTCAAAAAACCGGCATAGCCAGTCCCCGAGTTTCGGGTTAAGAGCGCAGGTCTTAGCGCGAAACTTAGGTAGAAGCAGGGAGAAACCAGCTTCTTTTCTTCTAACAATTTTTCTTGAACAGAGCACGGCCGACGCCCGGAGGCACCTCTTCGAGGAGCTTCTCTGGGAGCACCGGGACCTTGCTGAAGCGCACAGCAAGTGCCAAGGTAAGCTTCTTTTTTCTCTCCGGCATCTTTTACCGGAACGTTTTATTTCTTAGTACTTATGAATCTTTTTGTACAATAGCTATCCCGGAAGCTTCCATTGAAGCTCTCAAGACCCAGATCGCCGCACTCCAAGGTACCACTCTTTCTTTTCCGGTTAACTTGCTTCTTCTTCACTTTACCAGCTGCAACTTTGTTAACACTTTCTTCCCGGGCTCTAGGTGAAAAGGAGCAGCTCATCAAGGAGCACCGCAAGGCTCTGGACGCCCAGGAGCTTTACTCCAAGGGGCTGAAGGAGCAGCTGATCCAGCTTGGGCTCAAGCATAATGAGGCGATGAAGGCCGCCCAAGCCGCTGCTGAGGCCAAACTCAACGAAGCTCTGGAGGATGCCAACAATTCCAACGTGGTGCTGCATGCGGAGCTTGAGGAGGTAGCCAAGGCGCGGAAAGCAGCCGAGGATCAAGCCGCGCGCTTGGAGGGTGAGCAGAACGAGTATGACCAATTGGTCATGCAAACTGATGCACTTGCCCTCAGTAAGTTGCCTTTTTTCTTTTCCGGTTTTGCTTATAAGCTTATGTTTTCCGGTAACATATTCCTTATCTCTTCTTTCTTTGCCTTGCAGGGCTCTTCCGGATTCTCAGCTCTTTGCGTAGAAGAAGGTGGCCGAGCGCCGGATCCAGCAGGAGTACAAGAACCTGGAAGCACCGTGGGATCCTTATGATCACCTGGTTGCCCTCTCTGCGCGGATCTCCCACATGCGTGCAGTGGACCGGAACCTCGCGGATCTGCCCGATGTGGCGATCCACCTCTTCAAGGTGCTCTGGCCAGGGGAGGAGGTGCCGGCAAACCTCACGCTTACCTCTGAGTGCCTGAAGGGTGCCGGCCGGCGAATCCGGGAGTGGCAATGCTCTGCGGCTCGTGCCGGAGCGGATACGGCGCTACGCGTCGCCTGCTCCTGGTAAGAAGACCTGGACCTGGATGCGCTCCTTGGCGTGCGCGAAAACGCTCCAACTGATATGGATCCGGTCCTCACCGCGAAGCGGCAGGATCGGGCCTACCGGATCGCAGAGTACGCCTAGGTCCGCACCTTCATCCCCCCTCCTCCCGACGTCCGCGACTACCTCAGTGACGAAGAGGAAGGAGAGGACGAGGAAGATGAAGATGCCGGTGCCGGTGAGCAGCCTCCGGAAGCTCCAGAAGCTGGTGCTGTGCATCCCGAAGCTCCTTCTGCCTAAGTACCTGCTGCGATATGTTTGTCTGTTCCTGCTTATCTCAAAACAATGCCCGTTAAATTCTACCCCGGTATGCCGGGGTTTATGATGTAACATAAAACTCAGCTGCTCTTTTGGCTATGGTGCAACAGTTTATGCCGGTATGTTATACCGGTAGCTTATTAAGTTGTGTTTTTTCTGTTGGCTTAGCATTTTGCTTATCGTTCTGATTTTATCTTGCACTGCAAAGATTCCGAAATATTTTCCGCATCCAATCCGATGCACACTTGGCTCTTTTACTTTGGCTCTGCCTAACTTCTCTGGGCGTTTTGGCGTATGAGCACAAAGTTCTTTTACCAAGCAAGCACTTTCTTGAACTTAGAAATAACTCGAAATTTTTGCAAAAAACCGGTACAACCGGGGTTAGTTAAATTTTTCCGGATTGTTCTTTCCCGCTCTTTCTCTTCGCAGTTCATGTGCTTAGTCCCTACCGGTTTATCTTGCTTGCCATGAAGCCGGGTTGCGGACAGCAGCAGAGTCGAAGACTCCGGTAGGTTTAGCACACTACTAAACCGGAAAGAAAAAACGTTCAATAAGCAACCGGTAAACTGAAAAAATAAACATGTTACATGCAACTTTAGTAGGGGTAGTCCCCGAGACTCATTCGAGGTTCCGACATCTTTTATTCATAGCAAATAAGGTACAAAAAGGAACTTCTTACACCACAACTTCAAGAGTAGAAAGGACGAAATAGAGCTACGTTCCACGGACGCTTGGTCTCTTCTCCGGACCTGTCCGCCTTTCCTTTTTTCCATTCCTGTGCATCGATCAGGTAATAGGCATCATTGTGGAGAGCTTTGCTCACAATGAAGGGTCCTTCCCATGGGGGTGAAAGCTTATGCTGGCCTTCAGTGCGCTGCACTAGGCGTAGGACCAGATCTCCTTCTCGGAACACCCTCGGGTTAACCTTCCGGCTATGATAACGTCTGAGGTTTTGCTGGTAAATGGCTGTTCTTGCCAATGCCAATTCTCTTGCTTCTTCTAGCAAGTCCACATCGTTTTCTCTGGCCTCTTTTACCTCTTGTTCGGTATAGAGCTGCACCCTTGGTGAGTCATGGAGAATGTCGGTTGGTATGACCGCTTCTGCTCCATAAACCATAAAGAATGGAGTGTATCCGGTGGACCGGTTTGGAGTTGTTCTTATGCTCCACAGCACTGATGGTAGCTCATCGAGCCAACACCCCGGTGATTTTTCCACCGCCTCGGTGAGTCTTGGTTTGATACCGGAAAGTACCAAGGCATTTGTCCTTTCCACCTGACCATTGCCTTGTGGGTGTGCCACTGAGCACAAATCCAACCGGATATTGTTATCCTCACAAAATCTTTTGAACTCACCTTGAGCAAAGTTTGTTCCATTGTCAGTGATAATGCTATGCGGGTAGCCATACCGCAAGATAACATCTTTTAAGAACTTCACCGCTGTGCGCCCATCACATTTTGCAATGGGTTTTACCTCTAGCCACTTGGTGAATTTGTCCACCATAACCAAGATGTGGGTCATGTTTCCCCTTGCAGTTTTGAATGGGCCAACCATGTCAAGGCACCAAACAGCAAATGGCCAAGTTAGCGGTATGGTTTTTAAACCGGACGCTGGTGTATGATTTTGCTTGGCGTACCTCTGGCACCCATTGCACTTTCTTACCAAATCCTCAGCATTTTCCAAAGCAGTGGGCCAATAGAACCCATGCCGGAAAACTTTTGCCACCAGCGCCCTTGACGAAGCGTGGTGCCCACATTCCCCTTGGTGAATCTCCGCAAGCATTTCTTTTCCTTCTTCCGGTTCCACACACCTTTGAAGGACACCGGTAACACTTCTTTTGTACACCTCACCATTGATGATGGTGTATGCTTTGGACCTTCTCTGGATCGTTCTGGACTCATTTTCATCAACCGGCAAGGTGCCTTTGATCAGGAATTCCTTAATAGGTTTAACCCAAGATGGTGCTTCTCGAACTAGGAACACCGGTACGTCTATCTCCATGCTATCCACCAACATTGTTTCCTCCGGTATAGACGCAGCAGTCCCCGAGCTTACCGGAACAGTCCCCAAGCTTGTCGGAACAGTCCCCGGGTTACCTTCATCAATATCCATTGGTACAACATGTGACTCCGGTACGAAGATGGATTCCGACTCCGGACTTGGTTTGATCGATGGTACCCTTAAGTGCGCCAAGGCTATTCCGGGAGGAATTTCTTGCCTAGATGAGCCCAGCTTGGAAAAAGCATCCGCGGCCTCATTTTCCGCTCGTGGCACATGGTGAAACTCACATCCTTCAAAGAAGCCAGCAATCTTTTGCACGTGAAACCGGCATGAAGCCATGTTGGCATCTTTTGCGTCCCAATCTCCGGAACACTGTTGTACCACAAGATCTGAATCTCCGTAGCAAATGATCCGGTGTGCACCGATTTCTTTTGCGACCTTAAGCCCATGAATCAGAGCCTCGTACTCAGCGACATTGTTTGATGCCCTGAAGTGCACTTGCAAAACATACCGGAGATGATCTCCCTTAGGTGAGGTTAGCACCACACCGACACCTAGACCCTCTTTGAGTTTGGATCCATCAAAGTGCATCTTCCAGTATTCTATTCTTTGGTCCGGCGGCTTTTATTGCATTTCCGCCCAACCAACCAAGAAATCAGCTAAAGCTTGTGATTTTATGGCATCTCTTCTTTCGTACACCGGTACATATGGTGATATCTGGATTGCCCATTTTGCAATCCTACCGCTAGCATCTTTGTTGCACATGATATCGGAGATGGGTGCCTCACTCACCACCTTCATGGGGTGCTCCTCAAAGTAATGCTTAAGCTTTGTGGCGGCCATGAACACGCCATAGGTCATTTTTTGGAAGTGCGGGTAGTTTTGTTTTGAGAGGGAGAGCACCTCGCTCAGGTAGTATACCGGCCTCTGGACGGTTTTTCCTTCCTCTTCTCTTTCTACTACCACCACAACACTTACAACCCGGTTAGTTGCTGCTATGTACAACAACATGGGCTCTCTTTCCAAAGGTGAAGCCAGTATTGGTGTAGTGGCTAGCATTGTATTTAGCTCTTTAAACGCCGCGTCTGCCTGAGGGGTCCAGACGAACGTATCGGATTTTTTCATGAGAGCATAGAGTGGCAAGGCCTTTTCTCCCAACCTGCTTATGAACCGGCTTAGCGATGCCAAGCTTCCGGTAAACTTTTGCACGTCCTTGAGATCGTGCGGTATGGTCATTCTTTCTATTGCCCGGATTTTTACCGGATTCACCTCAATGCCCCGGCTTGACACAAGGAAACCAAGCAGCTTACCGGCAGGGACACCGAAAGTGCACTTTGCCGGATTGAGTTTCATCCGGAACATTCTTAAGTTATCGAATGTTTGCCGGATATCGTCGATTAAGGTATCTTTTACCTTGGTTTTTATCACGACATCGTCCACATAGACTTGCACATTTTTTCCAATTTGATCAAACAAGCATTTTTGCATACAGCGCTGGTACGTTGCACCAGCGTTGCGCAAACCAAAAGGCATAGTGACATAGCAATAAGCCCCGTGCGGGGTAATGAACACAGTTTTTATTTGATCTTCCTTTTTCAAGGTAATTTGGTGGAAACCGGAATAAGCATCCAAGAAAGACAACAACTCACACCCAATAGTGGAATCAATCACTTGATCGATTCGGGGTAAGGGGAAAGGATCTTTTGGGCAAGCTTTGTTTAGGTTGGTGTAGTCGATGCACATGCGCCACACCTTTGGAGCTTTTGCTTCGAGGTTCTCTTCTTTCTTCTTCTCGACCAGCACCGGATTGGCTAGCCACTCAGTATGCAGCACTTCCACGATGAAGCCGGCAACCAACATCTTTGTCACTTCTTCTCCAATGATTTTCCTCCTATCTTCAGCGAACCGGCGTAAAGGTTGCCGCACCGGCATAGCATCCGTCCGGACGTTCAAAGAGTGCTCAGCCAGCTCCCTCGGAACACCTACCAAGTCATCAGTAGACCAGGCAAAGATATTCCGATTCTCACGGAGGAAGCTGACGAGCGCGCTTTCCTATGCCTCACTGAGGCTGGCACCGATACGAACGGTACGCTCAGGGTAAGCCGGATCCAGCACGATGTCCTTTTGTTTCTTTTGTCGGCTTGAACGTCGGTGTGCCCAAGTTTGCACTCATTGCCGCTAAGCTCAATTGTGAGGACTGAGCCAGCGCAACCGCAGTTTGCATCCTCCTTTTTTCCTCCGCGATCACCAGTGACTCTGCCAGGTTTGATCCGGCGGAAGCAGTTTCCAGCGAAATCTTGTAGTTTCCCACCACAGTTAATGGTCCACGAGGTTCCGGCATCTTCATCTTGAGATAGGCCGTGTGGGTCGAGGCCATGAAAGCTGCCAATGCCGGTCTCCCCAACAAAGCATGGTAAGGACTATCTAAGTCCACCACCTCAAACTCAAGGTTTTCAACCCGACAATTGTCACATCCTCCGAACGACACATCCACCCGGACTTTTCCCACTGGTGCGCAGGACAAGCCCGGAACGATTCCATGGAATGTTGTACGTGTTGGCTGAAGCATGTTTTCTGTTATGCCCAGCGTATGCATGGTGTGCCGGTACAATTATGTTTATGCTGCTCCCAATGTCTATCAGCACTTTGCTGAACTTGACTCGAGTCGTTGGCCCTTGCATGATTGGGTCCAGGACAAGAGCATAACCACCCGGATTAGGCATTACCTTGGGGTGATCCTTGAACGACCAGGAGATCTCTTGATCTGACCACAGCATGTATTTCGGTATTGCCGGCATCACCGCGTTTACCTCCATGGAACGGCGATGTAGGCTTTGTGTGTCTGTTGGCTCAGTGACGAACACAACACAGCACACGTCCGGATCCGCGTAAACGTTCCGGCCCAAAGGTGCCGGTGGAGGTGGTTGGCCATTGCCTTCTCCCACCTGATGGACTTGCTGGTACTGCTGCCTGTATGGCTGAGGTTGTACCGGTAGAGCATTTGCGCCGGTAAGCGGTGGTGGTGGTAGTTGGTGCTGATGTAGCATATCTTGAGATGGTGGCAGCATTGTGGAGCACCCTTGTGCTTGCGCATCCTTCACTGCTCCCTTGAGCATCAAGTACTTGGTCCAAGAACAATCCTTCGTCAAATGATTTGACGGGTGAGCCGGATTCGGTGTGTGCCACCGGCAAGGTTGATCCATGGCGTATTTTACCAGTTCCTGCCAATTCTTTTTCTGGCCCCAGGGTTTCTTCTCAACCCATTGTTTCTTAGGACCCGCCCATGGCTGCGATCCGGTTCTTTGCCTCTGACTGCCGCTGGCCTCAGAGTTTTCTTGTACAGCAGCAACTTGCTGCGGACCGTACCTTTGATCCGGGAAATCTTCCCTTCTTTTGTTGTTCCGGTTATCCCGGTGTTGCTCTTGGCACTGCTGAGGCGGGTTTGATTGTTCCGGCTCAGCTTGCACCGCCGGTTGCAATGGGTCTCCCAATGCATAGTTATCCGCCACACGTATCATCTCCGCCAGAGTTACCGGCATGTTCCGCTGTAGCTTTTGCCACAACGGCGAACCTCTTCGGCATCCATTGCAAAACCAAGCTATGGCTTGCGCCTCTATCACCCCTTCGCAGGAGTTTCTTGTGGAGTTCCACCGGGCCAGGTAGTCCCGGTCTGTTTCTTGCGGGCGTTGCACGCACAAAGCGAGCTGCTGAGGCCTGTTGGGCCTTCGGTATGTGCTACTGAAGTTACTCACAAAAGCTTCCTCAAAGTCCAACCAACCGTTTATGCTTCCTGCCGGCAAGTTGTTAAGCCAGAGTCGTGTCGGTCCCACCAGGAATGATGGTACAATTCTCACGGCCCAACGCCGGTTTCCTCCTCCTGCTATGGTTCCTCCGCCTCCAGCGACGTATACCGCGGTTACGTAATCCGCGAGCCAATCTTCCGGCTTGGTGGTGACATCGTATGTTTTTGTGTCACGGGGCAACTGGAAGTTGCGAACTGGTGGTTCTTCTTTCATGATCCTTGGGCCAAAGCATTTTGGACCCGGAGGACCTTCTGCCTCGATCATTTCTGACAAATACACTCTATCCAGACGGTGCCTCGCATCCCGTTCCGGTAGGTATCTTTCTCCCAGGCGTTCTCCCAATGGGTTCCGGCGTGCCGTGAGTCTTGTTGAATCCGCCTCATCGTAAGGTTCCGGTACCGCGGCCCTTGCCTGCCGGTACCTCGGGGGAAGCATTTCCTCCTCATCATACGCTGCCCTTGCAGCTCGATAATTTTGCCCGGTTTCATATCTACCGGCATGATTGTTTCCAGCATAGCCTCCTTTGGCGTAGCCTCGATCTGCCCCTTGGCTTTTTCTACCGGCGTCGTGTTGCCCGGCTTGTTGTTTTCCAGCATGAATCGGATCGTACACAGTCATCTTCTGTGCATTTATCTCTTTTTCTCTTCTTCTGTCCGGATGGGGGGACGATGCCTGCCCATGGGACTTGCTTCAGGCATTCTTTGTTGAACGCGCGGATTTTGAAGCCGCAGCCTTGTTCAGCTTAGCAAGCTGCTCAGCATTCTGCTGCTCGATGGTTTCTAGCAGCTCTCTAACACGCTCTTGCTGTTTTGCCAAAGCATCTCCGGAAAGCGACTCACACAGCTCTACTGCAGCCTTAGCAGCTTTTATGGTTTTATCCGGGCTACTGTACTTAGGTTTCTCTACGATGCTCACAGATGCAGAGGTACTTTTGCCGGCAAGAATTTCCTTACGCAAATCCTGATCTAGATTGCGAGCCTTAAGCCGGTTTTCCGGTATCCTAGCAGCATGAGCGCTAACAGAAGCAAAGCCATGGGTAGCATTGTACTCACGTAGGGTTAGGTTCAGCTCGCGCTGCGCCCGGACGATGTCGGCGTCGTTCACGAGCAGCTTCTTGCGCGTTGCCTCCAGCTCCGCCTGAGCCGCTGCCGGGTCGATGTTCTGCGCGATGGGCGTCGCCAGCACGTTCATCGCCACTTGGAGTGGTGTTTCCGGTGGTGCGGAAGATGCTCCCGCAGCGCCCGCGTCGCGCTCCAGCGGTGGCTTGGCCGCACGGGTCGATGCCGCGCGACCGGCACTTTCATCCACAGCGTCCTTGCCTGCGCCGACCGCGCCGATCATCATCACCTCCACGCTACCGGCAGCGCGGCCAGCACAGAGCCACCTTGGCGGGTCCGACGCCACCAGCACCGGTGAGAGGCGCTGGCGCACAGGGACAGTGCCGAAGTAGACGCGGTGGCTGCCGAACTCGATGATGCGGCCGTTCTTGGGGAAGCTGCCGCCGTTGGCGAAGCAGCCCGCGTTGTCGTTGATGAAGTCCATGGAGTAGATGCGCTGCACCAGCGCAGACACGGTCCGCTGGCCGGCGACGTCGAGGATGCCCGCCCGAATGTGAACTCCAGCAAGCGCCACTTCATGCCCCACGGTGGGCGCCAACTGTTGTCGTGGGGAACAGACAGATGCCATGGGATGGCTTAAGTTGGGGCCGAATGGGCGCAAGAGGATCCGGGGGAGGGTTTTCGATTAGATAGGATGAACTTCCGGGTGGTTTCCTCAAGAACTTAGCCAAGGGCAAAGGTAGACGAAGAAACACACAAGGAAGAACTCTGATCTAGATCTTTCTCTTCATTGATTTCAACAGGATACAAGTTTGTGCATACAAGGTTCTCTCTAGGTCGATCCTCCTGAGTACGGGTGTGCCCCCTCTCCTTATATAGGGGAGAGGGTGGCTTACAGAGGAAGAAACCCAAATGGCATCTTTGACTAGACAAACTACTTTACAAAGTTACTTTAATCATAGATGACACCGGGGTTGATACGTCTCCAACGTATCGATAATTTCTTGTGTTCCATGCCACATTATTGATGTTATCTACATGTTTTATGCACACTTTATGTCATATTCGTGCATTTTCTGGAACTAACCTATTAACAAGATGCCGAAGTGCCGGTTCTGTTTTCTGCTGTTTTTGGTTTCAGAAATCCTAGTAACGAAATATTCTCGGAATCGGACGAAATCAACGCCCAAGTTCCTATTTTCATCGGAAGCATCCGGAACACCCGGGAAGGACCGGAGGGGAGCCCCGGGGGCCCCAAACCACACCCGCGCGCGGCCAAGGGGGCGCCCCCTAGGGTGTGGGCCCCCCAGAGACCCTCCGACTCCGATTCTTCGCCTATTTAAGCCGTCGTGACCTAAAACTTCGATACCAATTGACGAAACTCCAGAAAGACTCCAGGGGCGCCGCCACCGTCGCGAAACTCCAATTCGGGGGACAGAACTCTGTTCCAGCACCCTGCCGGAGTGGGGAAGTGCCCCCGGAAGGCTTCTCCATCGACACCGCTGCCATCTCCACCGCCATCTTCATCACCGCTGCTGCTCCCATGAGGAGGGAGTAGTTCTCCATCGAGGCTCGGGGCTGTACCGGTAGCTATGTGGTTCATCTCTCTTCCATGTACTTCAATACAATGATCTCATGAGCTGCTTTACATGATTGAGATTCATATGAGTTTTGTATCACAATTCATCTATGTGCTACTCTAGTGATGTTATTAAAGTAGTTCTATTCCTCCTGCACGTGTGTAAAGGTGACTAGTGTGTGCACCGTGTGGTTCTTGTCGTAGGCTATGATCATGATCTCTTGTAGATTGTGGAGTTAATTATCATTATGATGGTATTGATGTGATCTATTCCTCCTACATATGCATGAAGGTTACGGTGTGCATGCTATGCTAGTACTTGGTTTAGTCTGTTGATCTATCTTACACTGAAGGTTACTAAAATATGAGCATTATTGTGGAGCTTGTTAACTCCGGCATTGAGGGTTCGTGTAATCCTACGCAATGTGTTCATCATCCAACAAAAGTGTAGAGTATGCATTTATCTATTCTGTTATGTGATCAATGTTGAGAGTGTCCACTAGTGAAAGTGTAATCCCTAGGCCTTGTTCCTAAATACTGCTGAGTTACTACTTGCTTGTTCACTTGTTTTACTCGTGTTACTACTCGCTGCAATACTACCACCATCAACTATACGCCCGCAAGCTATTTTCACGGCACCGTTGCTACTGCTCATACTTATTCATACCACCTGTATTTCACTATCTCTTCGCCGAACTAGTGCACCTATTAGGTGTGTTGGGGACACAAGAGACTTCTTGCTTTGTGGTTGCAGGGTTGCATGAGAGGGATATCTTTGACCTCTTCCTCCCTGAGTTCGATAAACCTTGGGTATCCACTTAAGGGAAACTTGCTGCTGTTCTACAAACCTCTGCTCTTGGGGGCCCAACACTGTCTACAGGAAAGGAGGGGGAACGTAGACATCAAGCACTTTTCTGGCGCCGTTGCCGGGGAGGAAAGGTAAAAGGCTCTCATACTACGGTCTCAGGTAAAGTATTTTTCTGGCGCCGTCGTGTGTGTGCTCAAAGCTATTTCCTTTAGATCCTGCAATTGCATCTTTTTGTTTCTTGTTTACACTAGTTAGGCATAATGGAAAACAACAAAAAATTTAGTGAGCTTTTTAATCTTTTCCCTGATTTAGAATTGTTTGGTGCAAACATTAAAAAACCAATGGAACCTCATTTGCATGCTAGTAGCGATGTTATTAGTATGAATGCAATTACTTGCTAATGCTATGGAGAAGTCTAAGCTTGGGGAAGCTAGTTTTTGTGATCTTTTTAGCTTCCCATCTTCAGGTGAGAAAATTTGTTACGATAATACTTTATCTCCCATATGCGATAACTCTAATGATGCTTGTGATATTTTAAATGCACCTACTGAAAGTACTTCATATAAAATACCTATGAAAATTATTGAACGTGTTATGGATAACCGCTATGAAGGGGATGGAACTATGCATCCTGGAGATCATTTACTGTTTTTGCATGAATTATGCGGGTTATTCAAGTGTGCAGGTATCTCTATGGATGAAGTGAAGAATAAATTATTCTCTATGTCGTTGTCTGGTAAAGCGGCGCATTGGTATAAACTGCTGAAGGATGAGCATTCTCTTGATTGGAAGGATATTGTGCATCTATTTTATTCTAAATTCTATCCTCCAAGTGAAATTCACAAAGACCGAAACCGAATATATAATTTCTGGTCTCATGATGGAGAGAGTATTGCCCAAGCATGGGAGAGATTGAAGTCTTTAATGCTCAAATGCCCCAATCATGAGCTTCCAGGTAATATCATTATTGATAATTTCTATGCGAGACTTTCTCTTCAGGATAAGACTTTCTTTGGATGCTACTTGTTCTGGATCATTCACGCGCAACAAAGAAGAGTTTAAAAGGGACCTTCTTGATCGGATTAAGGAGAACGTCGAAGATTGGGAGAATGACAAAGGTAAAGAGTCGGGTATAAATTATGATTATGAATGCATTGAAACTTTTATGGATACCGATAAATTTCGAAATATGAGTGCTACTTATGGTCTTGACTCTCAAGTTGCTGCAAATCTTTATAAAGCCTTTGCTTCTCATTTTGAATTGCCCAAAAAGAATTTTGATAAGTATCATGAACCTTTTAAAGAGGCTTGCATGAAGAATGAAATTGTTGTTAATTATTGTAATGAGCATGCTCAAACTCCTAAGAATGTTATTTCCTATAAGCATGTTAATTTTTGTGGAATACATAGACCTTGTGGAATTAATCAAATCAAAGATGAATATTGTATCCATCATGCTAATGAAAAAACTAGAAAGTGGTTTAGGGCTCTAGATGATCTTGGTAAAAAAGTTTGTGCCCTCTATCCTTTTATTTGTGAAGTTTGCCATGAAGTGGGTCATTTTAGTTTTCAATGCTCCTCCAATGATAATTTGAACCCAATGAGTGCTGCAAATTTGTATTGTGATGATGAAATTACTCCTAACCAGCATGATGAACTTACTTTATTTTTGGGGTGTGAAGAACTGTCGAGAAAAATCTCTTTGTTACATATGAGTGATCTTGATATTGATGATGTCCTGCATGAGTGTTTTTCTTATTGCATTGATAATAGCCATACAAATACTTACATACAAAATATTTTAGAAGATGACACCTTGCCAAAATATGATAGGACCGCTGTGTGTTTTCAACTAATTAATGAAAAGGAGGGATCCTCCCAAGTTTCTTCTATTGTTTCTGAAAGTAAATCAGGTTATGCGGACAAGCCACCCTTCAAGCCTCTCCCTCCTGAAGAAGGGAACGAGAAAAAGGAGAAGGAGAAGAAGAAGAAGGGAACGAAGAAGAAGAAGAAGAATAAGGGGAATAAAAAGAAAGAGGTAACGGCGTATCCCCGCGTGAATGAGATAACGCTAGGTAACCGTAAGTATGTTGCTCCTAATGATTATTGTGATAATGAATCTGAATACGATGATCTTCCTATGCCCTTTACATACATTAGCGATCATGATTTGAATGAGCACACTACTTTTGATATTACAAATCTCTGGGAAACTAATTCTGAAAATGATGATAATAATTGCCATAGTGTCGAGTGCTATCCATGCTTCCTCCCATAATGATATAGAAAGCTCTAAGCTCGGGGAAGAGGTGTTTGAAAATCCTTTTGCTACTGGTCATTATGTTCTTGATACATCTCCTTCTAATAACAATGATGGTATGGACACGGATAAACCGATTCGTGAAAGATAACTATTCTATTTCTTATGATGACACTCGTGCCTCCGATCTTTGATGATTATTATAAAGAATGCTATGATATAGGTTATAACTATCCTTATGAAACTTGTCATAGTCATGATTGGGTTACCAAAAACAATTCCCTTAATATGCAACTTGTTTACCATGTTCAAATTCTTGATAATAATCCTGCTCCAATTACTATTAATGAGAATAACTCTTCTCATGCCAAATTTAATGATACTTCTATGCATATGAACCATGATAAGAATGTTTTAAGTGATGGGTATATTGTGGATTTCATCAATGATGCTACTGAAAGTTATTATGAGAGAGGGAAATATGGTTATATGCATCTTAATAATATTAAGTTTCCCCTCTTTATGTTGAGAATCTTGAAGTTACTCATGTTTTATCCTCTTATGCTTGTCACTTTGTTCTTCATGAATTCGTTTGCGTACAAGATTCCTCTTCATAGGAAGCATGTTAGACTTAAATGTGTTTTGAATTTGTCTCTTGATGCTCTCTTTTGCTCCGAATACAATTTCTTGCGAGTGCATCATTAAAACTGCTGAGCCCATCTTAACGGCTATAAAGAAAGAACTTCTTGGGAGATAACCCATGTGTTATTTTGCTACAGTACTTTGTTTTATATTTTGTGTCTTGGAAGTTGTTTACTACTGTAGCAACCTCTCCTTATCTTAGTTTTGTGTTTTGTTGTGCCAAGTAAAGTCTTTGATAGTAAAGTAAGTACTAGATTTGGATTACTTGCGTAGAAACAGATTTCTTTGTCTGTCACGAATCTGGGTCTAATTCTCCGTAGGTAACTCAGAAAATTATGCCAATTTACGTGAGTGATCCTCAGATATGTACGCAACTTTCATTCAATTTGAGCATTTTCATTTGAGCAAGTCTGGTGGCCTAATAAAATCCATCTTTACGGACTGTTCTGTTTTGACAGATTCTGTCTTTTATTTCGCATTGCCTCTTTTGCTATGTTGGATGAATTTCTTTGATCCATTAATGTCCAGTAGCTTTATGCAATGTCCAGAAGTGTTAAGAATGATTGTGTCACCTCTGAACATGTTAATTTTTATTGTCCACTAACCCTCTAATGAGTTGTTTCGAGTTTGGTGTGGAGGAAGTTTTCAAGGGTCAAGAGAGGAGGATGATATACTACGATCAAGAAGAGTGAAAAGTCTAAGCTTGGGGATGCCCCGGTGGTTCATCCCTGCATATATCAAGAAGACTCAAGCGTCTAAGCTTGGGGATGCCCAAGGCATCCCCTTCTTCATCGATAAATTATCGGGTTCCTTCTCTTGAAACTATATTTTTATTCGGTCACATCTTATGTGCTTTACTTGGAGCGTCCGTGTGCTTTTGTTTTTGTTTTTGTTTGAATAAATTGGATTACATCATGCTTGTGTGGGAGAGAGACACGCTCCGCTGGTTCGTATGAACACATGTGTTCTTAGCTCATAATATTCATGGCGAAGTTTCCTCTTCGTTAAATTGTTATATGGTTGGAATTGGAAAATGCTACATGTAGTAATTGCTATAATGTCTTGGGTAATGTGATACTTGGCAATTGTTGTGCTCATGTTTAAGCTCTTGCATCATATACTTTGCACCCATTAATGAAGAAATACATAGAGCATGCTAAAATTTGGTTTGCATAATTGGTCTCTCTAAGGTCTAGATAATTTCTAGTAAGGTGTTTGAACGACAAGGAAGACGATGTATAGTCTTATAATGCTTGTAATATGTCCTTTATGTGAGTTTTGCTGTACTAGTTCATACTTGTGCTTGCTTCAAACAACCTTGCTAGCCTAAACCTTGTATCGAGAGGGAATACTTCTCATGCATCCAAAACCTTGAGCCAAACAACACCATGCCATTTGTGTCCACCATACCTACCTACTACATGGTATTTCCCGCCATTCCAAAGTAAATTGCTTGAGTGCTACCTTTAAACAATTCAAAATTTATCACCTCTGATTTGTGTCAATGTTTTATAGCTCATGAGGAAGTATGTGGTGTTTATCTTTCAATCTTGTTGGGCAACTTTCACCAATGGACTAGTGGCTTCATCCGCTTATCCAATAATTTTGCAAAAAGAGCTGGCAATGGGATTCCCAGTCCCAAATTAATTAACCAAAAATAGACACTCCTCCATGGTATGTGATTGTTGGACGGCACCCGAAGGATTCGATTAGCCATGGCTTGTGTAAGCAAAGGTTGGGAGGAGTGTCATCATAATAAAACTAAAATAAAAGGGCACTCCTTCATGGTATGAGATTGTTGGCGGGCACCCGAGGATTCGGTTAGCCATGGTTTGTGAAAGAAAGGTTGGAAGGAGTGCCATCCAAAAATAAAATAAAATGGGAGCCGCTCTTTGAAGGTTTGTCTGGCAAGGGGGTTAGAGTACCCGCTACCATTCGTTGACAACAACATACACCTCTCAAAACTTTACTTTTATGCTCTCTTTATGTTTTCAAAATAAAAGCTCTAGCACAAATATAGCAATCGATGCTTTTCCTCTATGGAGGACCATTCTTTTACTTTTATTGTTGAGTCAGTTCACCTATCTCTCTCCACCTCAAGAAGCAAACATTTGTGCGAACTGTGCATTGGTTCTTACATACTTGCATATTGCACTTGTTATATTGCTTTGCATTGACAATTATCCATGAGATATACATGTTATAAGTTGAAAGCAACCGCTGAAACTTCATCTTCCTTTGTGTTGCTTCAATGCCTTTACTTTGAATTATTGCTTTATGAGTTAACTCTTATGCAAGACTTATTGATGCTTGTCTTGAAGTGCTATTCATGAAAAGTCTTTGCTATATGATTAAGTTGTTTACTCATGTCATTACCATTGTTTTGATCGCTGCATTCACTACATATGCTTTACAAATAGTATGATCAAGATTATGATGGCATGTCACTCCAGAAATTATCTTTGTTATCGTTTTACCTGCTCGGGACGAGCGAGAACTAAGCTTGGGGATGCTGATACGTCTCCAACGTATCGATAATTTCTTGTGTTCCATGCCACATTATTGATGTTATCTACATGTTTTATGCACACTTTATGTCATATTCGTGCATTTTACGGAACTAACCTATTAACAAGATGCCGAAGTGCCGGTTCTCTGTTTTCTGCTGTTTTTGGTTTCGAAATCCTAGTAACGAAATATTCTCGGAATCGGACGAAATCAACGCCCAAGTTCCTATTTTCATCGGAAGCATCCGAGAACCCCGGGAAGGACCAGAGGGGAGCCCTGGGGGCCCCACACCACACCCCGGCGCGGCCAAGGGGGGGGGCGCCCCCCTAGGGTGTGGGCCCCCCAGAGACCCTCCGACTCCGATTCTTCGCCTATTTAAGCCGTCGTGACCTAAAACTTCGATACCAATTGACGAAACTCCAGAAAGACTCCAGGGGCGTCGCCACCGTCGCGAAACTCCAATTCGGGGGACAGAACTCTGTTCCGGCACCCTGCCGGAGTGGGGAAGTGCCCCCGGAAGGCTTCTCCATCGACACCGCTGCCATCTCCACCGCCATCTTCATCACCGCTGCTGCTCCCATGAGGAGGAGTAGTTCTCCATCGAGGCTCGGGGCTGTACCGGTAGCTATGTGGTTCATCTCTCTTCCATGTACTTCAATACAATGATCTCATGAGCTGCTTTACATGATTGAGATTCATATGAGTTTTGTATCACAATTCATCTATGTGCTACTCTAGTGATGTTATTAAAGTAGTTCTATTCCTCCTGCACGTGTGTAAAGGTGACTAGTGTGTGCACCGTGTGGTTCTTGTCGTAGGCTATGATCATGATCTCTTGTAGATTGTGGAGTTAATTATCATTATGATGGTATTGATGTGATCTATTCCTCCTACATATGCATGAAGGTTACGGTGTGCATGCTATGCTAGTACTTGGTTTAGTCTGTTGATCTATCTTACACTCGAAGGTTACTAAAATATGAGCATTATTGTGGAGCTTGTTAACTCCGGCATTGAGGGTTCGTGTAATCCTACGCAATGTGTTCATCATCCAACAAAAGTGTAGAGTATGCATTTATCTATTCTGTTATGTGATCAATGTTGAGAGTGTCCACTAGTGAAAGTGTAATCCCTAGGCCTTGTTCCTAAATATTGCTGAGTTACTACTGCTTGTTCACTGTTTTACTGTGTTACTACTGCTGCAATACTACCACCATCAACTATACGCCCGCAAGCTATTTTCTGGCACCGTTGCTACTGCTCATACTTATTCATACCACCTGTATTTCACTATCTCTTCGCCGAACTAGTGCACCTATTAGGTGTGTTGGGGACACAAGAGACTTCTTGCTTTGTGGTTGCGGGGTTGCATGAGAGGGATATCTTTGACCTCTTCCTCCCTGAGTTCGATAAACCTTGGGTATCCACTTAAGGGAAACTTGCTGCTGTTCTACAAACCTCTGCTCTTGGGGGCCCAACACTGTCTACAGGAAAGGAGGGGGAACGTAGACATCAGGGGTCTTCTTTAATCAGGGAGGCTGACGTCCTCCGACTTCTTTCAGCGTCATCCTCTTCTTTATCGTCACGACTTCGTTTAAAGCTACTTTGTGTTATCACCAGAATTTGACCAAGTCAGAGGTGGGCCGCGATCAAGATGGACGTGAAGGATATATATAGAAGGAATACGTGAATCGGCCTTTTATACCAAGTTGGGCTTAATTGCCCGTGTATCTGTAACATATTAGATCGCATCTTAGTTTAGAAGTTAGAGTTTATCTCGTGCACGGTTTGGTGCACGTCCACATTAGAAAGTCCGCTGGACTATAAATATGTATCTAAGGTTTATGGAATAAACAACAACCAACGTTCAACCACAAACAAATCTCGGCGCATCGCCAACTCCTTCGTCTCGAGGGTTTCTACCGGTAAGCATCATGCTGCCTAGATCGCATCTTGCGATCTAGGCAACACAAGCCTGCCTACGTTGTTCATGCGTTGCTCGTACTGAAGCCTTTTTGATGGCGAGCAACATAGTTATCTTAGACATGTTAGGGTTAGCATCGTTCTTCATGTTGCATGCTTTCGTAGTGCAACCCTTGCATGTCTAGCCGCCCTTACGCCTATCTTAGGCGTAGGGGCCGCACCGTAGATCTGATCCGTTACGGTTGCTCCTTGTTCTACAAGGATTAGTTTAATATCTGCAATAGTTAGGCCTTACAAAGGGGGGGAGGATCCAGCGGCGTGTAGGGTGACGTTTGCTAGCCCTAGAAAGGATGTTCCGGGGATCAACCTCGTGTTGGTTTTTAGGCCCTATCTAGGATCGGCTTACGATCACCGTGCGCGAGCGCGAGGCCCAACCCGGAGTAGGATGATCCGATTATGCGGTGAAAACCCTAAATCGTCGTAGATCTCATTAGCTTTACCTTGATCAAGCAGGACCACCATATATTCGGACACCCCGTCCGAATCATGGGTGGATCGGTTCTTTGAGCCGATTCACGGGATAACCTGAGAGCCGATCGAGGCTCGTATTTAACGTTTACGTGTGTGCCCTGCAGAAACTAAGCGAGGCATCATCCACACCTTCCCGACCAGGTATAGGTCAGGTGGCACGCCCTTGTGATAAACATCGGTGCGTGCGACCAGGAGGCTTTGCGGGCCGTCGCTCGGAGGGACCGGGGCCAGCCGCAGCCCTAGTTGTTCCCGGCTCTACGGTGTTGCCCGTCTCGCCCGCCGGTGGGTTTTGACGTCAACACATTCTGGCACGCCCGGTGGGACAGTCGACGACATCCACGACCTCGCCATCTACATCCAAGATGGCGGAAGACACTCCGGTCACGTACGCGGATCTGCCTGATGAGCTCAAGAAAAAGCATGACGAGATCAAGGCAACCCTCGAAGCCGAACTCATCGGCTCCTTCCACCGAACCCGCTCCCATGGCGTCGGGTGGAAGGGTTTCACACCCGAAGGCGCACTCGATGGAGTGGACTTGTCCGCCCCGTCGGAAGAACGCACCAGGTCGCTGCGGCAGGAGATCAACTACATGGTGGCTCATTCGCCGCACCGCCACTACGAGAGCCTGGTGAACACCTTGGAGCGTGTCGCTCTGCGCGTCGTCCAGGAAATCATGAGCCACCGGTATTCTCCATCGGGACCAGCTCTGGGGACTTTCAAGGGAGAGATGCCGCTCCAGCCCCAGCCGTTCGCATGGGCAGCACCGGAACTGCCGAACTCATCGGCATACGTCGTCTACAAGGTTGGTGGTGATCCTAGTGACTACCAATTCCTACCCGAGCCACCTAAGGAGATCCCGCACGGATACACGTGCGCATACGTGCCGGACCGCAACGCTCGGGCACTCTCGAACCGAGGCTGCGATATCGGCGGCCTCTGGAACGGCGAGGAGGAACGTCGGGAGCCGATCCCGAGAAGCAATCGTGGCCGGCTAAATACGCCACCCCGACGAACCTCCAAAGCCCAGCTCCTGCAGGTTGGCTTAGAACCGGAAAAGCAAGCATGGCTGGTTAAGTATGCCACCCCGGCGAATCTTCGGGGTTCGACACCTTCAGCCATCACAGCGGATCAGATTTGTACAATTCGAAAGATCGGTTCGGTATGATGCCGAAAAGGAAAGCGTTCGGCTACACCAAGCCGTACCCCAACAGCTACGAACCGATCCCGCTGCCACCCAAATATCGGCTCCCGGACTTCACAAAGTTTAGTGGATCGGATGGGTCCAGCTCCATCGAGCATGTGAGCCGATATTTGGCACAGCTGGGCACGATCTCAGCGTCGGATGAGTTGCGCGTGAGGTTCTTCTCACAGTCCCTCACAGGATCGGCTTTCGGGTGGTACACATCGCTACCACCGAACTCCATCCAAACTTGGAAGCAGTTGGAAGAGCAGTTCCATGAGCAGTATCATTCAGAAACTTCCGAGTCTAGCATTGCCGATCTAGCACAACTACGTCAGAAGCGCGGAGAAACTGTGACAGAATACATCCAGCGCTTCAGGACCATTAGGAACCGATGCTTTTCGGTTCGTATAACTGAAAAGGAAGCGATCGAGTTGGCGGTAGCGAGGCCTTGCAACACAGCTCAAGGACATGGCCTCCCAAGCGAATTATCCCTCGCCGGCGCACGTGGTTCAGAAACTTTCAGCATATGAACAGCGCCACCCGGACTGTACCAAGACAAGTTCAAGCGTGCGGTAGCCCTGAGTCGATGCGAGAGGAAGACGAAGTTCCCGCGGGAGACCAAGAAGTAGCAGATGGCTGAGTGGACTCGGGGAGGAACCCCGTGTCCCGCAAATGGGTAAAGCCACCAGGCCCGCCCAGGGGATTTGACTTCGACGTGACCAAGACTGAGCAAATATTCGACCTCCTACTCAAGGAAAAGCAGTTGAAGATACCTGAAGGTCTCAAATTCCCCACGGCGCAAGAGCTGAATGGAAAGCCATACTGCACGGCTAAGGCGGGACCATTTAACTTCATGTGCGTCTCCCCCTCCCCCTCCGGCGGCCCCAAGGTGATCTCTCCTGATCGACGTTGATCTCCTCCTTCTGCTCCGAGCATCGTGATCTCTCCCCCAAGGTGATCTCCCCAATGGCTTCTTGCCCCCCTCCCCTTGGTCGTTGGAAAGTTTCTTTTGAATCTCTCTCTGTTGATGGTGTTAGTGCTCTTGGCTCTGGTTTTCTCCTTCTATGGCCGAAAAGCTGGTTGGCTTTGGTAAATCACAAGGATTCTCCTTTGGTTGGCAAAACCCTGCGTGAGGGTGAAACTTTTTATCCTGGATCTTCCATTAGATTCCCTTCCCATCTGGTCTTCGTGACAGAATGCCTTGTTTCACCTCCTGGTTTTTCATCGTTCTCAGAACCTGTCTCATTGAGGTGGAGAGTTACTTTCTCGGATCTGGGAAAAATGGACTCAAAAATCCCAATGGGTAGATCTGCTTTCCTTTTGTTGAAACCTCATGCACAGAGGATTTTTCTACTAGATTCTAAGGAGCAGGTTATCTCGGCTAGATCTTTGCTTGAAAGTGAACAAGTTATTACTGGCAATATTTTGGATTTCAAGGATCATTCTGTTCTAGTGGGTGAATGCATTGGCTCCCCTGTCTCTAAGCAACAAGATCCTTCATTCCCCTCTAGAGATAAGGCACATGGTGCCTTGAGAAGTTTTGTGGATGTTGTGATCAATTCAAAGCCTCCTACTGTTAAACATCTCCCTGATGCCCCTCTTGTTCGTTGGAAGGCTGCATGTTCTCATTTTCAGAATGGCTCTTCATCTTCTCAAGCCTTCCTTATTCTCAGACCTCAAGCCAAGAGATTAGTTCTCCTTGATATGCAAGAGGTTGTGTTGGATGCTAGATATCTTCTGGAAAATGAAAAGATTCATTCTGGCATGATTTTGGATCTGAAGACTCATACTGTGGTTGTTGGGGATCGTATTATTTCTGATTCTCTTGCGTTTGGGGTCAACTTATTAAAATCAACAAGCTCCACAGTTCATACTGACAAGTCTATACCAGAGAACCTTCAAGAGGATCTTGCTCTGGATTTCTCGGCTGGTTTATCCTTTGAAGCTGCATGCAAAAGTAAGTTTGGCCATTCTGTAACACTTGCTAATTACTCTCGTAGAAGAGCTTTTTTGCTGGTTGCATCCTTTGGAAGAGCTCGTTTCAAGCTGGATATTCACACTGTTGCTATTACTTTACAATCTTGCTTTGGTGGCTCTGCATCTTGTTACAAAGTTAGGTTGCTAAGGGATAGAACTTTCCAATTCTCTGTGGCCTCAACGTCAGCTTGGCTTTGAAATATATAACAAGTCTAAGATTTGCACCCCTATGTTTGATTTGTTCTTGAACCTATGGGGGAATGGAGGACCGAATTGGTTAATTGAAGAAAAGAATTTTTACAAGGAATCTGATTCTGAATGGCAAGTGGTGCAAAGGAAAAAAAATTCATTTTTGGGAACAAAAAGAGTATCCGTTTTTCAGCGCATGCAGTCACCGACTCAACATGCATTTCCAGCTCTTTCAAATCAACCTCTACAAACGGCGGCTGCCGCAAATCGTGCCAATCACTTTCAAACCTTGTCTGCGCAGGAATCCTCCCGTTTGGAGCATTTACCGGGCCTGTTACCTTTTTTCAAATTTCCTTCCTTTAATCCGATTAATTGGCCCGATGATTCCTACATGTCTTGGTTCAAGGCCCATGGGCCTGCCCCCGCTATCCAGGAGGTTTCCTCTTTTAGAGATTTCACTTTTCTCTGTTTTGGGAAAAAATCGTCTCCTTCCTTTGTCGCTTCTGCCTCCTCGCATTCGCCGCTCTCTGCCACCCAAAAACCGCCGTCGCCATTGCTAGCAGTTGCAGAGCAGTTGGAGGTCCCTCCTCCGACAATGGCCAACATTCCCATTGATCCGCGGCCGTTCGTGCCTCACGGCTACCAGATTCAGAACATCGCGGGGAGAGTGGGAGTCAAGCGTGTGGTGGTTCCGCGGCGCCCCAAGGAGCATGAGCAATATGCTATTGCCACTATTGAGCCGTTCCCTGAAGGTTTGGTTCCTTTTCAAAATATTAGGGATGTTCTTGGAGAATATTTTACAGAGGTTGCTAGAGTGGGTTTTGTTAGCATGCATTCTTGCCCCTTCGGAGCTGCATATGTACAGTTTAGAAATGTCAGTGATAGGGACAGACTCATTGCCTCTAGCCCTAATCAATTTGGGGATGTTAATATTTCCTTTGTTAAGCATGATGAGGGAGCAAATTGGAGAGGGGTTACTTTCAACAGGGATGTCTGGTTACTTCTGGTTGGACCACCCCTAGATCATATGAATACTGATGACCTTAATGCATGCTTTGCTGATATTGGGTCTGTGTTGCTATGGGAAAAGGATCCAAACAGAAAAGGCAGAATTCTTGTTAAAGTTAGGGTCACTGATCTTTTGGATATCCCCAGGAGCATTAGGATGACTGAGAGTTCCAGGCCAGAGGCACAGTCCTGGACTTTTCTTGTGGAAATTCTGCTAGATAACCTTCTTGGTGGTGGACCAGCAGATGAGGACCCTCTCGCCGGATGATGGTGTGGACCCACACCCATTACCCGGACATGCTCTACCTGTTCCACAACTTATTCCTCGATCCTCGTGATTCCAGCTGAACAAGATGATCAAGATAATAATGATGGGTGGGGTCACTGGGCTATGGGGGATCAACAAGAACAACCTCAACCTATGGAGATTGAACAGCAGCAACCTGCTCAGCAGGAAGAAATGATTTTGGAAGATCAGCAGTTTGGACCCCCTTTACCTGATACAGGCAGCATGATTAATGTTTCATCCTCTAGCTCTGAGAGTTCTGCTTCTTTTGGTTCTCTTGATTCTGTTGGCCAGGGTGGTGGTGCTCTTGATCAAGCTTCTGACTCTGAAATGCAAATGGAGCAGCCTTCCTTGCCCTTGGGTGAAGGCCTTTTAAGTATTCTTCAAGCTTATTCTGCTCAAGAAGTTCCTCTGACCAATGTTTCAGATGAGACTGTAGCTGGACCCTCTTCTTTGGCTCTATCTGCACAGGGGTTGCCCTCTACTGATGATGATTTATTTCTCCCTGCTGATGTCAATATAGCATCTCCAAATGAAGCCCATTTACAGTTAACTCTGGGAAGAGTACAGACCTTTTTCTCTCCAATTCCTGATGAGCATGATCTGTCAAAAAGGATTTCTGCTGAAGGCATGGCTTTATGGGAGAAATACTTTGCTCCAAAGTCTCCTATTGCTGCAAATAATGAGTGTCCTGCTCTGGTAGACATCCCTGTTAGCTGGTTCAATTTCATAACTCTTATGCTTGTTACTCCTGAAAAATTTGATTGGGCTAAAGGATTTCTATCTTCACAGCTCTGGGATATTATGAAGGAGCCTATGCAGAAGGAATCTTCTGTCAAATTTGCTATCCCTGAAAAATGTGTTACTTCAAAAGCTCCTTCTTGCTTCTCTCTCACTGATCTGGTTGAGGAACCCCTTGCAGCTGCTGAGACTATCCATACCACTCCCAAAAGGAAAAGAAGAGATAATAAGATTGCTTTAGTGGAGTCTGAGGTAAGAAGGAGTCCCAGACTTGTTCTGTTAAATGATGGATACAAAAACCATGACAATTGCTCTGACAAACATTGTCTCACTTGCAATGCTGCTCCCCCCATTATCAATTCTAAGGTGGTTAAAAATTTGGCCATGTCCTTTTGTAAGGTATCTGAAGATGTTGTGGAGAAAAGAATCCTGAAGAAAGGCAAGAATATCTCAGAGGAGTGCAAGACAGCTGCACCACTTGGAGTGATTGGAAGGAACAAGAGCAAGGCTCATCCCTCAAGTGATAATGAGAAGGGGCAACAGAAGGCTACTGTCCTTGCACAGCAAGCCAAGAAAAAATCTTCCAAGTAGTTCTTAATGCATAGTTATATATGTACTTTTGGTTACTCTGGGGCTTGCTTCATGACAGTGCGGATCCAACAGTTGTTAAGTTATGATTTGGCCATGTGGCTTTTGTACCCTGTGAATCTTATGAAACTCTGTGATAATATGGGAGCCATGCCACTTATGTTAATCTTTCTGATGCCTAGAGTACCTCTTTACTTTGGGCAGTTGATAAGTTTATCTCTTGGTTTTTATGGATAGTTACAAATCCTGGAAAATAATGAACTGGAATTTAAGAGGCATTAATTCAGAGAAAAAATGGTTAGCCTTATCCAATAAAATTGAGGAATCAGGTTGTGATATCATTTGCCTCCAAGAAACAAAAAGAGAGTCCTTTGACCTAGCATACATTAAAAAGTTTTGCCCAAGGAAATTCACAAGGTTTGAATTTGTGCCTTCTTTGGGGGCTTCTGGTGGTCTGATTATCATTTGGAATGGATCTCTTTTCAAAGGGGAACTGGCGTTTCATAATGAATTTTCTCTCTCTGTGAACTTCCAATGTAATCTATCCAATGAATCCTGGATTTTAACTAATATATATGGACCATGTCAACCTGACAAAAAAGCTGCTTTTATTGACTGGTTTGCCAATATTGACATGCCTCAAGAAACTGATTGGATTATTATGGGGGATTTTAATTTCATTAGAAGTCCAGCAGATAGAAACAAACCTGGAGGAGACCTAAATGACATGCTGCTCTTTAATGAGGCAATTAGTAATCTTGGCATTGTGGAACTGCCATTAAAAGGAAGAAAATTTACTTGGAGTAACATGCGTAAAGATCCACTCGCTAGAAAAGCTAGACTGGTTTTTCACTTCTGCCTCCTGGACCATTTCATACCCTGCAACTTTTGCTTATCCACTTGTGAAACCTACCTCAGATCATGTCCCATGTGTGGTGGTGTTTAACACAAAAATTCCCAAGGCCAAAGTGTTTAGAATAGAGAATCATTGGATGCAACATAGTGAATTCAAGCAAATTGTTCAGGCTGCTTGGAACATTCCAGTAAACTACAATGATAGTGCTAAAAACATAAATGCAAAGTTCAAAAACCTGAGAAGAGGCTTGAAACAGTGGGCAAAAAATCTTCCCTGCTTAAAGATGTTGATCAACAAAGTAAATGAAGTGATTTCTCTAGTGGATATTATGGAGGAATATAGAACCTTATCAGTGCTTGAATGGGATCTTAGAGACATCCTCAAAGCACATCTTCTCACCCTGTTGCAAAATCAAAAAACTTACTGGCAGCAAAGAGGGAAAATTAAGTGGGTAAAACTGGGGGATGCAAACACCAGGTTCTTCCATTCAAAAGCAACTATAAATTACAGACACAACTACATATCTATGCTTCAGAATTCTGATCAAGCAGAAATTCATGATCATGAAGGGAAGGCAGCTATTTTATGGCAAGCTTTCAAGGAAAGGATGGGTAATTCTGATAACCCTGAGATGCAATTTAATCTTGAGGGCATTCTGGAATCAAATGTTACTGAAGAAATGAATAATGCTCTGCAAGCTCCTTTTTCAGACAAGGAAATAGAAGATGTTGTAAAAAATCTGCCAAATGATAAATCACCTGGACCTGATGGTTTCAATAATGAGTTTGTCAAATCTTGTTGGTCAATTATTGCCCCTGATATCAAAAAACTGATTTGTGATTTCCATGCTGGAAACATTTCTCTGGAAAGTATCAATTCCTCTTATATTACTCTAATTCCAAAGACAGAGAATCCTTTGACTCCTGGTGATTTTAGACCCATATCTTTACTGAACTGTGTCCTTAAAATCATTACCAAGTTGATGGCTAATAGATTACAAGATATTATTCTCTCTCTAGTACACAAAAATCAATATGGATTCCTCAAGAAAAGGTCCATACAAGACTGTCTAGGTTGGGCATTTGAATATCTATATCAATGCCATAAATCAAAAGAAGAAATTCTAATCTTGAAGCTAGATTTTGAGAAAGCTTTTGACAAAATTGAACACTCAACAATTCTTCACATTCTCAAAGCAAAAGGATTTGGTGACAAATGGATACAATGGATATCTATGATCCTCAGTTCTGGGACATCTTCAGTCATGCTAAATGGAGTACCTGGGAAAAGATTCTACTGCAAAAGAGGAGTGAGACAAGGGGACCCTTTATCTCCTTTGATTTTTGTGTTAGCAGCAGATTTCCTACAGTCAATTTTGAATAAAGCTATGGAGATGAATCTCATTACAAGACCCATTCCTTGTGCATCATGCCCAGATTTCCCTGTGATCCAATATGCAGATGATACCCTTCTTGTTATGAAAGCAGATGCAAATCAATTACTCGTGCCTTAAAGCTCTGCTCGCATTCTTTTGTTGTCTCTACTCGGACTCAAAGTAAATTATTTGAAGTCAAACATGATGCCAATTAATATGACCGCAGTAAAGGCTGGCACACTTTGCAGCCACTTTAAATTGCAAAACTGGATCACTCCCTTTCACTTATTTAGGGCTCCCTCTTGGCATCACAAAACCATCCCTGGAGTACTTCCTTCCCATGGTTCAAAGAGTCCAAACAAGACTTGGTGGAATTGCTGACTTCCTCAACTATGGAGGAAAATTACAAATGGTGAAATCTGTACTAGCCTCTCTCCCTATTTTCTTCATGTGTTGCCTGGATGTCCCGATGACAATCAAGGAACAGAGTTATTAAATACATGAGGCACTCGTCTTTGGAGAAAAAGAAATAATGATGTACAAGCCAAAGGAAATGCTCTTGTCTCATGGAAAAAAATCTACGAGACCAAAAGAACAAGGAGGTTTGGGAGTTCTTAACCTAGAGATTCAGAATAAGACCTTGTTGCTCAAGAACTTGGATAAATTCTTTAATAATCTCGACATTCCTTGGGTGAACCTCATAAGAGATACATATTATGATGAAGACAATCCACCAGGAATTAAAATTGAAGGATCTTTCCGGTGGAAATCACATTTGAAGCTCTTTGACACTTACAAAGCTCTGGCAAGATGTAACTCGGGAAATGGGAAAACTGCTTTATTTTGGACTGATTTGTGGGGAGATTATTGCCTCCACCAGAAATTCCCCCACTTACTCTCATTTGCTAAGAAATCTGATATATCTGTGAACAAAGTGATGCAAATGGAATACCTGCAAGACATGTTTCATTTACCTCTTTCCCAACAAGCATTTGCAGAGTTTGAACAGTTGGAAATATTATGTGACTCTTTTCAGCTAAATATGCTTCAACCAGATTCCTGGAGCTATATTTGGGGTTCAAACAAGTTCTCTACTGGGCAAGCATACAAAGTTCTTATTGGCACTCAACATACTCCAATTTTCTTCACCTGGTTATGGAAATCTTCCTGTCAGCCAAAGCACAAATTCTTTTTCTGGTTGCTCCTTCATGACAGATTAAACACAAGGAATCTTCTCCGGAGGAAAAATTGCATCTTACAATCATACAACTGTGCAACACTACAATGTAGTCAAGAAGAAACTTTAGCTCATCTGTTCTGAGTTGTCCATTTGCACAGCAATGTTGGACTTTTATTTGCCCGCAAGTTTCAAGCCAACAATCTATCATGGAGGCTCTTTATGATATCAAGGACATGCTGAATGTACCTTTCTCAGTGGAAATCATTATTATCGCCGCATGGTCCATTTGGATAATCGAAACGAGGAAAATTTTTGAGGAACAAAGACCATCCTTACAAGCCTGGAAGGCAATTTTCAAACAGGAGATCTACCTGCTTTCCTACAGAATGAAGAAAAAATGGGAGAATTCTTTCAAGGATTGGCTTCATGGTTTCATGAACTCTTAGAGCTTTTTTTCTTTTCCTTTTTCTTTTTCTTTATCTTTTTATTTTCTTTTCTTTGTACATCTTGTACATTTGTAACTTTTTTCTATTAATAAATTAATAAAAATTGCAGTGGGGATTTTGCCCCACTGTTGACCCCTCAAAAAAAAGCCATACTGCAAATGGCATAATTCGCTCTCCCATGCCACCAACGACTGCAGGGTGTGGCGTCAGCACATCCAAGCGGCGATAGAAAACGGACGGTTGATTTTCAACCAATACGCCATGAAGGTCGACACACACCCCTTCCCCGCCGTAAACATGGTGGAGTATGCTTGCCATGCAGGGTGCCAGCCGGGTTTCCTGTGCAATATCAACATGGTAGATCTTGGACACCACGTCGGCAAGGATGGAGATGAGGGCAGCTGCTCTCATAGCAAAGAAACGAGAGGAAGCCGCTCCACGCGATCGGCTCCGCCAAGACGGCAAGCGCTACGTAACAGAGGGAGAAGTGAAGAACATAAGATATCAACGACCTCTCTCCGATCACCTCCTCAACAAGTATGTGAGTCGAGTACGACCAACGCCGACGGTCCGGCGACGATGATGAAAGAGATCGTCGGCTAGAGAAGCCGAGAAGACATCTTCGGCATAATCGCGATGAGGAGGAGCACGAGCGTTGTGCCAAGGGAAAGGCAAAGGAGCGTGACGACGAGGACGAGCACCGGGATTGTCCTTTCTTCGAGCACTGCTGGGATTCAGGAATGAGCCGATTGCCAACAATCGGCAATTGCCCAGAATGCAACCGGAAGAGGAAGGAGGCAGCCAACGTGTCCGTGTTCGAGCGCTTAGGACCTCTCCCGCCACAGAGCAAACGAGCTGAGTCCCCTCGGTTGGAAGATCTCGAAGATTCGGAAGACGAGGGAGAAGAAGAAGACAGGTACCACCGGCCAAGGTGGTGCCCTGACGGACTCAGCCGTTCCCAGAAACGCAGGGTTCAACGATTGCGCGGCCTGGAAGAAGCCGAGAGGTTATACTTGCATACATTGAGGAAAGCAAGGCCTGATCTGGCTGCAAAGGTTCAGCGAACCCTGGATGAAGAGGGTCGTCCACGGAGAATGGAGTGGCGCCCCAAGCAAAGGAAAGCCGATGATGAAACATCGGCTGGCACAAATATGGTGCTCGTTCTTCCGACGACACTTAGCGCTCCACGATCACACGATGCACTCAAGGTGGGCGACAGCAAGAGTGCCAACATTATGAAGTCAGAGATTGGGTTGGTTCTGTCTACCGGCCTGGACGAGTAGCAAGAACACGTCAATGAGCAAACGTGGCGAGGCTGATCCTTGTGATCGGCCCCAAAAATTTATGAAGGGACATTACAAAACCTTTCATCGAACAAGCAACATGGAGGCCGATTCCAGCAATCGGCCAAAATTATCCTCACCCACCATTCTGCCTGAGTTCAACATGTTATCCAACGGAGCCGATACCATCAATTCTCTTGACAGAATCGGCCCGGGGGGGCACCCAGGTGGACAAAACACGAGGATGTGCAACGGAAGCATCTCATCTTTGGTGATGGGTATTGGAATATGGGGGCCGATGCACTAGTCGGCCGTAAAATCTAAAAATTCGAAAATTTTCGAGCACAGCCGATGCAGCAGACAATCGACTTAAGGATATGGAAGCCGATGCGTGGCCATCGACTCAAGAGGAATAACTATTACGATCAGAGGGTCAATGGAGCACTAATGGAAGAACTCCTCAGTGGAGTAGTGTAAGAGCTCGGACCCTCTCTTCAAGGGCAAAGGCCAAGAGCAGCCTGGACGTACAGATCAGGTCAAGGATGGAGCGCATCGGATCCACCAAAGGAAAGGAGCCGATCTGGTGGCAAGAACTGAAGAAAGCTCGGGGGCAGCTCACCTTGAAGGCTCTGCTTTGAGAAGCCGATTTATGTTCAAATCGGCTGGCTCTGCATAGGAAGCTCCCTCAGACATGATCAAGCCCAGGTCCATACAGCTAATTCGCGTATCCTCGTCTCTGTTTTGTTTTGGCTGAGACTCGGGGGGCAACAGGCCTATGGGTGCCCTGTTCTTAAGAGCCGATTGGAGTTACCTCGGTTGTTATTGCATCATGATCGTCTCAGGGAGGAACTGGGAAGGAAAAGCCGTCGTCTGGTACGAGGTTTGGACCGTGCTGGTGCTGCAAGAAAAGAGGAGATTGGTTCCTCAAATTAGCCGATGAATAGTCGTCGGCTGCGGGACTGCAAAACGCCACAATTGAGGAAAACAATAATAGCCCGATTCGTCACTATCGGTCTTGGTGTGGCAAGCGGAAGGATGGAAATTGGATTAATGAAAGGAGAAATTGGAAGAACAGTTCTCATTAATTCAAAGGAGCAGCTTTACAAGAAGAGTCGATGGCTCTCAAAAGAGGGATCTAGTGCCTAGTGCACTGCTACTGCTAGTCCTATTCTACTAGTCGTCGCTGTCCTCATCATCGCCGTCGTCGAGGTCGTTGGCGCTGCTCCCAGGAAGCTCCTCGCCGCTGCTGCCCCAGCCGTCCGCTGGAGCCTCCTCCTCCTCCTCGTCATCATCATCGTCCTCGCTGTCCGCCCAGCCGCGGAAGCGCTTCGTTGGAGGATACCCAATGGAGGCGGAGGAATCATCTTCCTCCTCCTCATCTTCTTCCTCGTCGTCATCGTCGTCCTCGCTGTCCGCCCACATGCGTGAGCGCTTCTTCGGCGGGAGCCTGGTGGCAGGGGAGGCCTTGGTCTTCTCCGCTTCTCCTCCCTTCTTCTCCTTGTCAGAGGGGATGGGGTGCGCCCCGGAGCGGAGATCGTCCTCTTCTTTGTTCTTCGGCAACGGTTGGAGAGAGGTGCCTGAAGCGGAGGAGGAAGAGGAAGACATGGCTGCAGGAGAGAAGGGTTTTTGGTTTGGTGAACAGAGCAGAGCAAGGCGATGGAGTGGTGAACCGTTTGGCACAGATAAATAAAGAGAGTGTAGTGGAGATTTAATGCCATACGGTTCTCGAGGACGTGAGGCCGAAATTGACGATTCATACAGAGAAGCCCGGGAGGCGAGGCGTGATGATGGAAGATTCTGCGGCAGTTCTGCTCTGCCACGACATGACCCGACGAAAGAAAGCGTAATGATTTTGGAAATGTCATTTCGAAAACCAGGGGGGCATGTGTTATCACCAGAATTTGACCAAGTCAGAGGTGGGCCGCGATCAAGATGGACGTGAAGGATATATATAGAAGGAATACGTGAATCGGCCTTTTATACCAAGTTGGGCTTAATTGCCCGTGTATACGTAACATATTAGATCGCATCTTAGTTTAGAAGTTAGAGTTTATCTCGTGCACGGTTTGGTGCACGTCCACATTAGAAAGTCCGTCTGGACTATAAATATGTATCTAAGGTTTATGGAATAAACAACAACCAACGTTCAACCACAAACAAATCTCGGCGCATCGCCAACTCCTTCGTCTCGAGGGTTTCTACCGGTAAGCATCATGCTGCCTAGATCGCATCTTGCGATCTAGGCAGCACAAGCCTGCCTACGTTGTTCATGCGTTGCTCGTACTCGAAGCCTTTTTGATGGCGAGCAACGTAGTTATCTTAGACATGTTAGGGTTAGCATCGTTCTTCATGCTGCATGCTTTCGTAGTGCAACCCTTGCATGTCTAGCCGCCCTTACGCCTATCTTAGGCGTAGGGGCGGCACCCGCTTGATCATAGTTTAGTAGATCTGATCCGTTACGGTTGCTCCTTGTTCTACAAGGATTAGTTTAATATCTGCAATAGTTAGGCCTTACAAAGGGGGAGGATCCAGCGGCGTGTAGGGTGACGTTTGTTAGCCCTAGAAAGGATGTTCGGGGATCAACCTCGTGTTGGTTTTTAGGCCCTATCTAGGATCGGCTTACGATCACCGTGCGCGAGCGCGAGGCCCAACTCTGGAGTAGGATGATCCGATTATGCGGTGAAAACCCTAAATCGTCGTAGATCTCATTAGCTTTACCTTGATCAAGCGGGACCACCATATATTCGGACACCCCGTCCGAATCATGGGTGGATCGGTTCTTTGAGCCGATTCACGGGATAACTCGAGAGCCGATCGAGGCTCGTATTTAACGTTTACGTGTGTGCCCTGCAGGAAACTAAGCGAGGCATCATCCACACCTTCCGACCGGGTATAGGTCAGGTGGCACGCCCTTGTGATAAACATCGGTGCGTGCGACCAGGAGGCTTTGCGGGCCGTCGCTCAGAGGGACTGGGGCCAGCCGCAGCCCTAGTTGTTCCCGGCTCTACGGTGTTGCCCGTCTCTGCCCGCCAGTGGGTTTCTGACGTCAACACTTTGCTTAGCTCATCTTTGTCCTCTAGCTCTGGAGAGAATCGTTGACCAGTCCTGCCGACGTGCTATAGTGCACTTCTTACCGGTAGCCCGGTGTCTTCTTTACCCGGTTCCGGTATACCCCTCTTGGGGATACCGGCTTAGCTTTACTTAGCCAAACTCTTAACTTTGCGCTCCGGTTTAAATATTAAACCGGTATCTTGATGGCTCAAACCATCCGGTTTGGCATGCCTTTGGCATACCGGGGGTCATCCCCCCAACAATTATCCGCACCCCCCCCCCCGGAAAATCTGCCCTTCTGAAAAAGTCCGGCCAAAAATCTGGCCTGGATCCAGGGGGTTACTAAGGAGCTCGCCAGAAAGTCCTTAGCCGAATTTTTGGGGCCAGATATTTTGCAAATATCCGGCCCGGATTATCCGGCATGGTAAAAATGTCCTACTTCCTTTTCTCATGTTTCTCCACGCAAAAACAACCACATATACATATATATAATCGGCATCATCTCAACATACATTAGTGTATCACATATATTGTCATCAAACATTCAAAACTAAAACCGAGAGATGTTCTTTCAATCTCCCCCTTTTTGGTGTTTGATGGCAATATACGGATTTGCAATAAAACTACTAGAATGAACCGACATGTTGGCAAAGGATAGAGGCACCCCCCTACATGTGTGCATATAAGTAATTTGCATTTGAATACAAATGCACAACATATAGGTGCGAGGTGCCTCAACACAAGAGATATACAACATGAGCTTAAACAAGAGACATAGTCATATATATATAGTTGAGACAAAGTGATAGAGATCATACCAATATGGAGATATATAATACCGGACATTTTAAATAACACACCATATCATAAACCTTGGTCTCAACATATAGAATTCCAAAATCCTTAACACAATGTCTCACAACCATACATAGAACATAGTTTTAAACGACCAAACCAAGCCAAATAGTTCAAACGAATGATAAAAAGAGGACACAAGCAAAAAAAAGGAATGGTAAATGCATATGCTTGTGCCCTACCCATGAAAATCACGTAGGAGACCTAAATAGAACACTTCTCCCCCTTTGGCATCGAGACGCCAAAAAGGGGAAAAGCGCGATGCTACTCGTCCCATGGAGATCAGTCGGAGCCCGACTCGGAGTCATACTCGTTAGCACTATCAACAGCTGGTGGAGAGTCGCGAGTGATGTTGCTCCTCTGAAGACCCTACTTGATGTTAGACCACTGAACCTAAGAAGAGTGCCACCCATTGTAGGTGGGGTGAACAGGAGGCTGAGGAGGAGGCCCTTGCTCACCACTGAGCTTGTGTAGAATGACCGCCTGAGTATGATGTATATCTGCGCGCTGACGGCTGGCCTCAAAGTTCTCCTTATGAATCTCAATGTTCATACACAGAACCTTGCGCTGGAACCAGTTGAGCTTCTTCACTTGCTTCTGAATGAGGGGAGTAGCAATAGGATGACCGGGTGCAAAGGCACCGGAGCTGGCATCTCCCATAAATGAGCCAGAAGTTGGTGCAGCAGGGGCAACTGTCTTCCTCTTGACATATTCCTTTTTGAACTTGTGATCCTCAAAAGGAAACTGACTCAAATCTTCTACCACCGCAGTGTTGTTGATGAGAAGCTGTATGTAGGGAGCATAAGGCATAGTCGTCCGGGAAACCATGGCATCATGGATCTCATGAAAGATATAGTGCATGACATCAAGTGTGAAGTATGAGGTCTCAGCACCATCCTGTGCACAATCAAAGGCGTGACGCATAAGATCCACGAGAGCACCTCGGAGAGCATCATTGTTCCCACCACTTGGAGCAATGGTGGCTCTGAAAAAGCGAAGCAGCTGACCATAAATAGGTAGAAGTCCAGTGATAGTAACAACTGCTCCAGACCGGTCATATAGATCATATAGCACATCCTTATCAGTCTTCTGAGGGCCATGGAGACGGTGACCACCTTCAAATGGCTAGCCAAGAATCTCAGCAAACCTGTGGAAGGAGGCCTCACAGGGAGAAGAGCCAGACATCCACTGTATCGTGCGCTCTCGTCCTTCTTGAAAGCCAGAGTAGCATAGAATAAATTGATCAAAGGAATATTAAAGTCACACTGGACCTTCATTAGCTTGTGCAATCCCATCCTCTTAGTAACCCAAATAGCATCCTCAAAATGATCATTCTGAGAGAGAAGTTCCACATCAATGGCTTGCATAGGTCTCACTGATGACCCACAAGTATAGGGGGTGTATCGTAGTATCTTCGATAAGTAAGAATGTCGATCCCAACGAGGAGCAGAAGGTGTTGACAGGCAGTTTTGATGAAGGATTCACTGTAAATGCTCACAGACAAGTATTCGGGGGGTTTTGATGTAACAGATGAATAAAGTACGAGTAAGTAAAATGCGAGAGAAATAATTGCAGCGAGTGGCCCAATCCTTTTTAGCACAAAGGACAAGCCGGTTTGTTTACTTATAATGACCAAACGTTCTCGAGGACACACGGGATTTTAGTCTAGTGCTTTCGCTACATACGAGCTGATTAATCTTCATTGTTTTGATAAGTGTTGTGTGGGTGAACCTATGCTAATGTACCGCCCTTCCTAGGACTAATACATACTTGTGATTATACCCCTTGCAAGCATCCGCAACTACAAGAAAGTAATTAAGATAAATCTAACCACGGCCTTAAACTCGAGATCCTGCGATCCCTCCTGCATCGATATACCAACGGGGGTTTAGGTTTCGTCACTCCGGCAACCCCGCAATTGGCAAACGAGTACAAGATGCACTCCCCTAGGCCCATAAATGGTGAAGTGTCGTGTAGTCGACGTTCACACGACACCACTAGAAGAATAACACCACAACTTAAATATCATAACATTGAATATTACTCAACCATAATTCACTACTAGCATTTAGACTTCACCCATGTCCTCAAGAACTAAACGAACTACTCACGAGACATCATATGGAACATGATCAGAGGTGATATGATGATGAATAACAATCTGAACATAGACCTTGGTTCAATGGTTTCACTCAATAGCATCAACAACAAGTAGAAATCGGTATCGGGAGAGTTTCCCCTATCAAACAATCAAGATCAAACCCAAATTGCTACAGCGGTGACGGTGTCCAGCGGTGGAGATGGCGGTGATGATGGTGGAGATGATGATGATGGTGATGGAGATGATCTCCAGCTCGATGGCGGTGACGATGGCGTCGATTTCCCCCTCCGGGAGGGAATTTCCCCGGTGGATTCTTGCCCGCCGGAGAGCTCTTTTCTCTCTGGTGTTCTCCGCCCCGCAGAGGCGGCTGTAACCCTTCGTGAGGATTCCTCTCTGGCTTAGGTCTTCGGGACGAAGGGTTTCGCGAAGAAAAGGAGGCGAAAGAGGCCGAGGGGGCTCCACACCACATGGTGGCGCGGCCGGAGCCATGGGCCGCGCCACCCTATGGTGTGGGCCCACCCGGGTCCAGGCTGGCTCCCCCTTCTGGCTTCCTCCGTCATCTGGAAAAATAGGATTTTTGGTAAAACTTCCTTCCACAGTTGATCTTCCGAAATATCGCATCCCGACGGTGCTTTTTCCAGCGAGAATCCGGCTTCGGTGCTCGATCTCCAAATAATCATGAAACATGCAAAATAGATGAAATAACATAAGTATTGTGTCCCAATATGAAATATATCAATGAATAACAGCAAATTATGATATAAAATAGTGATGCAAATTGGACGTATCAACTCCCCCAAGCTTAGACTTCGCTTGTCCCCAAGCGAAACTGAACTCAGTAAACAGGACCACATGTTTATGGAGTGAAGAGTCGATAAATAAAATACGGACAAGAAGCATCATATTCATTCACACAAGGCATTATAGTAAACAATTTCCTCATATAACTCGACTTGAAACAAGTATAGGGTAATCACAAATAAAGGTGCATAAGAAATCATAATTGGTGATGGCAAACTTTGTTCTTGGTCAGAGAACATTTAACAGATTATATTCATCTATTGAGCAGCGCTCTCATATTAAAGCTTATGGTAAACTTGCATACTCAATCATATTAATTATTGATGACTTTCAAAGCTATATTCATTCAGGTAAAACTTGTACTAAACAAGAAAGAGTAAAGACATGATGAAACAAATCACAATATAATAGTTTGATCACAACAACTCAAATGCTTGCTTGAGATGGAGGTAAATAGGTTTACTCGACTCAACATAAAGTAAAAGACAGGCCCTTCGCGAGAGGAAGCGAGGGATTAAATCATGTGCTAGAGCTTTTTCAGTTTTGAAATCATATAAAGAGAATAAAAGTAAAGTTTTGAGAGGTGTTTGTTGTTGTCAACGATCGGTAGCGGGTACTCTAACCCCCTTGCCAAACGGACCTCCAAAGAGCGGCTCCCATGAAGGACGTTATCTCTACCAGCAAGGTAGATCATCCCTCTTCTCTTTTGTTTACACATGTACTTTAGTTTATTTAAGGATGACACTCCCCCCAACCTTTGCTTACACAAGCCATGGCTAACCGAATCCTCGGGTGCCTTCCAACAATCTCATACCATGGAGGAGTGTCTATTGCAAAATTAAGTTGCTTACTGATGAATCAGGGCAAAACATGTGAAGAGAATTAGTAATGAAGGTTGATTAATTGGGGCTGGGAACCCCGTTGCCAGCTCTTATTGCAAAATTATAGGATAAGTGGATGAAGCCACTAGTCCTTTAGTGGAGGCTGCCTAACAAGACTGAAAGATAAAACACCACATACTTCCTCATGAGCTATAAAACATTGACACAAATAAGAAGTAATAAGTTTTGAATTGTTTAAAGGTAGCACACGAAGTATTTACTTGGAATGGCAGAAAATACCATGCAGTAGGTAGATATGGTGGACACAAATGACATAGGTTTGGGTTCAGGTTTGGATGCACGAGAAGTATTCCCTCTCAGTACAGGTCTTTGGCTAGCAAGGTTAAATAGCAAGCATAGGAGTTGAGGGAAACAAACAAATATACATGTGATAGAAACAATCATGCATCTTACTTGTAAGCACAAACAGTTTTAACTTCAGAATACTAAGCTAAGGACTGATAAGAAAGATAATAACATCTTCTACATTTGTTTCCTCTATTCTTCTAAAACTCAAAGTGTTGTTGCTATTGACCATTGCTAAGTTTGCCAAAACCAAATAGATTTACTCAATGCTCCCAAAGTGGTACCAATACTAAAATCAAGATCAATCATATAGTAGAAATTGCAAACTAAAATAAGGTGTGCAATATGTAAATGATAAGACTTCTCATTAATATTCCATAACGATAACTCACACCAAGGGATACATAGACAAACTAAAGGAGAGATACTTCCACACTGCAACCCATCTTATACGATAACTTCCCTACTCATGATATGACACTACTCGATAGTAAAAAGTAAAAGGTAATGATAATGTGATACCGCGGCACTCCCCAAGCTTGGAACAAACCAAGGGGATGCCAATACCGATGATGAATCACTCCTTTGGCGATGGTGGTGATGAATTCACGACAAGCTTCTCAATAAGCTCCTGAAGCTCATCAATCTCGTATATGAGGTTGCGAATCATCTCCGAATTGTGCTCGACGCGGTTAAGAAGTCTGTCCGACGACGAGTCCCAACTCTTGGAGTTATTTCCCCAACCTTCGGCTTCGGGCTCCGTCTTTCCTGCATTGTTAGAACGATCTATATCCCAATTGCTAGGCAGTGCTGCCTTGGGAGTCCTTTCAATTTGATTATTGTAGATTAGATTGTGGAAAGGATGGTGAATGCCTGAAGAAGATGTCCTTGGAGCTAGGTAATGGCGGGGAAGTCCTCCTCCGGTCCTAATCCGTGCGCTCTTCTTGGCGTTGAGCGAGTTTGTCACCACTTCGATGCTTGCAATGGTGGTGCGTGGGTGCTCTTGCGGAACTTCTTCGACTTCCTCTTCATCCTCCTTTGCTTCTTCCTTGATGCTCTTGTCCTCTTCTTTCCACTCACGATCTTGATTATCTTCATCCGGAAGCCCCTTGCCCTTGTTCTTGGAGACCATGGTGCCTCTAAATTGAAAACAGATCCTGGCAGAAACAGCTCGAAACAAAACACGTCGAGAAAACGATATACGGACCTCCAGGGGTCCGGGGGATTTTATAATAAAAAATTTCAGAACAAACGGAAAGTACCAGATCGAACTAGAGTCGGAAAGGGGCAACGAGGCGGCCAGACCACAGGGCGGCGCGGGCCCAGGCCAGGCCGCACCGGCCTGTGGTGGCACCCCCTCGTGCGTCTTTTCCACTCCGTTTCGATCTCGTAATTTTTCATATTTTCCAAAAACAGCAAAAATAATGTTCGGAAAGTAAATCGCGAACTTTTCATTACCGATCATTGTTACCTATTCAAAGTCGAGTTACTGCGGACTCGTCAATTTGTCCTTTGATGAAAGCCTCCGGTGTTTCCACTCGAATAATATCAACATCAACATTATAAGAATCACCTGAGATATAATGCTTGAGTCTTTGTCCATTCACCACTTGCGTAGCATTGCCTTGGAGAGAGCTAATTTTTATTGCTCCTGAACGATACACCTCCTCAACAACATATGGTCCTCCCCATTTCGAGAGTAATTTCCCTGCAAAGAATCTGAGACGAGACCGATACAATAGGACTTTATCCCCAATATTAAACTCTCTTTTGATGATCCTTCTATCATGCCATTTTTTAACTTTTTCTTTAAAGAGTTCAGCATTTTCATAAGCTTCACTTCTCCATTCATCTAGAGAACTTAATTGTAGCAACCTCTTATCACCGGCAAGTTTAGGATCTTTATTTAATTCTCTAACAGCCCGATAAGCTTTGTGTTCTAGTTCTAAAGGTAAATGACAAGCCTTTCCGTAAACCATTTTATAAGGTGACATTCCCATGGGGTTTTTATAAGCAGTTCTATAAGCCCATAGTGCGTCTTTCAATTTACTAGCCCAATTCTTTCTAGATTTATTAACGGTTTTCTGCAAGATAGATTTAATTTCTCTATTTGATAGTTCTACTTGACCACTACTTTGAGGGTGATAAGCGGAAGCAATTCTATGATTAATACCATACTTAGCAAGAGTTTTTCTAAAACCTCCATGAATAAAATGAGAACCTCCATCAGTCATAATATATCTAGGTACTCCAAATCTAGGAAAAATAACATCTAAAAGCATTTTTAAAGAGGTCTCACCATCAGCACTTTTTGTAGGTATGGCTTCCACCCATTTAGTAACATAATCAACGGCAACAAGTATATGAGTGTTACCTTTTGAAGAGGGAAAAGGTCCCATGAAGTCAAATCCCCAACAATCAAACGGTTCAATAACAAGAGTATAATTCATAGGCATTTCATTGCGTCCGGAGATATTACCAACCCTTTGACATTCATCACAAGATAAAATAAACTTCCTTGCATCTTTGAAGAGAGTTGGCCAATAAAAACCTGATTGTAGAACCTTTTGCGCGGTTCTATCTCCGGCGTGATGTCCTCCATAAGCACTGCCATGACATTTACTCAATATCTCTTGTTGTTCATATTCGGGAACACACCTTCGCAGAATACCATCCACTCCTTCTTTATATAAGTGTGGGTCATCCCAGAAATAATGCCTTAAGTCATAAAAGAATTTCCTCCTCTGCTGAGCTGAAAAGGTTGGAGGCAAGTACTTGGAAACAATAAAGTTAGCATAATCAGCATACCAAGGACTGTCTCGCGAGCTCACCTTTATTACAGCCAATTGTTCATTTGGAAAACTGTCATTAACAGGAACAGGATCATAAGCAATATTTTCCAATCTAGACAAATTATCGACAACAGGATTATCAGCACCTTTCCTATCTACAATATGTAAATCAAATTCTTGCAAAAGAAGTACCCATCTAATAAGCCTCGGCTTAGCATCTTTCTTTGTCATAAGGTATCTAATTGCAGCATGATTAGTATGAATCGTAACTTTTGAATCAACAATATAAGATCTAAATTTATCACAAGCAAAGACTACAGCTAACAATTCTTTTTCAGTAGTAGCATAATTTCTTTGAGCGGCATCAAGAGTTTTACTAGCATAATGAATAACATTTAATTTTTTATCTACTCGCTGTCCAAGGACAGCGCCTACAGCAAAATCACTAGCATCACACATAATTTCAAATGGTAAATTCCAATCAGGAGGTTCAACTATAGGAGCAGTTGTTAAGGCTTTCTTTAGAGTTTCAAAAGCTTCCTTACAATCATCATCAAAAACAAAAGGTACATCTTTTTGAAGAAGATTAGTAAGAGGCTTTGAAATCTTGGAGAAATCTTTAATAAATCTCCTATAAAACCCAAGCATGTCCAAGAACACTACGAATACCTTTAACATCCCTTGGATAGGGCATCTTCTCAATAGCTTCAACTTTAGCTCTATCAACTTCAATACCTCTCTCGAAATTTTATGTCCCAATACAATTCCTTCATTAACCATAAAGTGGCATTTCTCCCAATTAAGAACAAGGTTAGTTTCTTCGCATCTCTGCAAAACTTTATCAAGGTTTCGCAAACAACTATCAAAAGAATTCCCATAGACGGAAAAATCATCCATGAATACTTCCACCATGAAAAATAGCAGACATGCATCTTTGAAAAGTAGCAGGAGCATTACATAAACCAAAAGGCATACGCCTATAAGCATAAGTTCCATAGGGACAAGTAAAGGTGGTTTTCTCTTGATCTTTAGCTTTAACAAGCAATTTGTGAAAACCCGAATAACCATCAAGAAAGCAAAAATGAGTATTTTTAGATAACCTTTCTAGCATTTGATCAATAAATGGTAAAGGGTAATGATCTTTCTTAGTAACTTTATTAACTTTTCGATAATCAATGCACATTCTATACCCTACAACTACTCTTTGAGGTATGAGCTCATCATTATCATTAGGCACAACAGTAATTCCTCCTTTCTTAGGAACACAATGCACAGGACTAACCCATCTACTATCAGCAATAGGATATATAATACCAGCTTCAAGAAGTCGTAATACCTCATTTCTTACCACATCCTTCATCTTAGGAATTAGACGACGCCGAGGTTCAACAACTGGCTTCGCATCATCTTCCATATTAATGGCGTGTTGGCAAATAGAGGGAGAAATCCCCTTCAAGTCATCAAGAGTATAGCCAATAGCACCTCGGTGTTTCTTCAATATTTGCAATAATCTTTCTTCTTCAAACTCTGTAAGCTTAGAACTAATAATAACAGGATATATTTTCTTATCATCAATATGAGCATATTTAAGATTATCAGGCAAAGGCTTTAAATCAAAAACAAGATCTTCCTTTGGTGGCGGTGTTGTACCCAAGTCTTCCACCGGTAAATCATGCTTGAGAATAGGTTGGCGAAGAAAAATCTCCTCAAGCTCATCTCTTTCTTTCCTAAAAACTTCACTCTCGCTATCCTCCAAATGTTGCCTGCAAAGGATTATTAGGAACAAGAACAATAGATGCACACTTGCTCCATTTTAAAATCATTACTAGGCAAATCAGCTTTATAAGGAGTTTTGGTAAATTTGGAAAAGTTAAACTCATAAGATTCACCAGCAAATTTAGTCAAAATTTTCTCTTTCTTGCAATCTATAATAGCTCCACAAGTATTTAGAAAAGGTCTACCAAAAATGATAGGACAATAATCACTAGCAGCAGAACCAAGTACCAAAAAGTCAGCAGGATATTTAATCTTACCACATAGAACTTCCACATCTCGAACAATACCAATTGGAGAAATAGTTTCTCTATTTGCCAGCTGAATAACCACATCAATATCTTCAAGTTCACAAGAATCAATTTCGTGCATAATCTCCGTGTAGAGCTCATAAGGTATAGCACTAACACTTGCACCAATATCACATAAACCATAATAGCAATGATCACCAATTCTAACAGATAGCATAGGAACACTAGCTTGTTTGGGTTTATTAGGATGTGAAACAATATTAGAAGCATCTTCACAGAAAATAATATGACCATCATCCACATTTTCAGTCACAAGATCTTTAACAATTGCAACAGCAGGTTCAACTTTTATTTGTTCTTCAGGTTCTATAGGTTTCTTTTCACTTTTATGAACCGCACTATTTATAACAGAGTACTCTTTCATTTTAGCAGGAAAAGGAGTTTTTTCAATATAAGCTTCAGGAATAACACGATCAGCAGTTTCAACTACAACACACTTATTAATAGACGAATCAATTTTATCTTTATACGGTTCATGATACTTATCAAAATTCTTCTTAGGCAATTCATAATGAGAGGCAAAAGCTTTATAAAGGTTTGCAGCAACTTGAGAATCAAGACCATATGTAGCACTCATATTACGAAATGTATCAGTATCCATAAAAGCTTCAATGCATTTATAATCATAAATTATACCCGATTCTCTATCCTTGTCGTTCTCCCAACCTTCAGTATTTTCTTGGATCCGATCAAGAAGGTCCCTTTTAAACTCTTCTTTGTTGCGTGTAAATGATCCAGAACAAGAAGTATCCAGCAAGGTCTTGTCTTGAAAAGAAAGTCTTGCATAGAAGTTATCAATAATAACATTACCAGGAAGCTCATGAATGGGGCATTTGAGCATTAAAGACTTCAATCTCCCCCAAGCTTGGGCAATACTCTCTCCATCATGAGGCCATAAATTATATATGCGGTTCCTATCTTTGTGAATTTCACTTGGAGGATAAAATTTGGAGTAAAATAAAGGCACAATGTCCTCCCAATCAAGAGAATCACCATTCTTCAGACAATTTATACCAATGCGCCGCTTTACCGACAGACGATATAGAGAATAGCTTCTTCCTAACTTCATTCATAGCAATACCTGCACATTTGAATAACCCGCATAATTCATGCAAAAACAGTAAATGATCACCAGGATGGACAGTTCCATCCCCTTCATAGCGGTTATCCATAACATGTTCAATAATTTTCGTAGGTATTTTATATGGTATTACTTCCTCACTCGGCACCTCATCCACTACCGTTGCAGTAGTAGTAGATTTCCCAAATAGAAATTGAAGAGAAGATCTCTCCATAATGACTTATAGCGAGCGAGTGAAATAAAATCAGCACAAACGAGTAAAGGTTTTCCTTACCAATTCCGCTTACCAATAGCGCTTCACTCCCCGGCAACGGCGCCGTGAAAATAGTCTTGATGACCCACAAGTATAGGGGGTGTATCGTAGTATCTTCGATAAGTAAGAATGTCGATCCCAACGAGGAGCAGAAGGTGTTGACGAGCAGTTTTGATGAAGGATTCACCGTAAATGCTCACGTACAAGTATTCGGGGGTTTTGATGTAACGGATGAATAAAGTACGAGTAAGTAAAATGCGAGAGAAATAATTGCAGCGAGTGGCCCAATCCTTTTTAGCACAAAGGACAAGCCGGTTTGTTAACTTATAATGACCAAACGTTCTCGAGGACACACGGGATTTTAGTCTAGTGCTTTCGCTACATACAACTGATTAATCTTCATTGTTTTGATAAGTGTTGTGTGGGTGAACCTATGCTAATGTACCGCCCTTCCTAGGACTAATACATACTTGTGATTATACCCCTTGCAAGCATCCGCAACTACAAGAAAGTAATTAAGATAAATCTAACCACAGCCTTAAACTCCGAGATCCTGCGATCCCTCCTGCATCGATATACCAACGGGGGTTTAGGTTTCTATCACTCCGGCAACCCCGCAATTGGCAAACGAGTACAAGATGCACTCCCCTAGGCCCATAAATGGTGAAGTGTCGTGTAGTCGACGTTCACACGACACCACTAGAAGAATAACACCACAACTTAAATATCGTAACATTGAATATTACTCAACCATAATTCACTACTAGCATTTAGACTTCACCCATGTCCTCAAGAACTAAACGAACTACTCACGAGACATCATATGGAACATGATAAGAGGTGATATGATGATGAATAACAATCTGAACATAGACCTTGGTTCAATGGTTTCACTCAATAGCATCAACAACAAGTAGAAATCAGTATCGGGAGAGTTTCCCTATCAAACAATCAAGATCAAACCCAAATTGCTACAGCGGTGACGATGTCCAGCGGTGGAGATGGCGGTGATGATGGTGGAGATGATGATGATGATGGTGATGGAGATGATGTCCAGCTCGATGGCGGTGACGATGGCGTCGATTTCCCCCTCCGGGAGGGAATTTCCCCGGCGGATTCCTGCCCGCCGGAGAGCTCTTTTCTCTCTGGTGTTCTCCGCCCCGCAGAGGCGGCTGTAACCCTTCGTGAGGATTCCTCTCTGGCTTAGGTCTTCGGGACGAAGGGTTTCGTGAAGAAAAGGAGGCGAAAGAGGCCGAGGGGGCTCCACACCACATGGTGGCGCAGCCGAGCCATGGGCCGCGCCACCCTATGGTGTGGGCCCACCCCGGGTCCAGCCGGCTCCCCTTCCGGCTTCCTCCGTCATCTGGAAAAATAGGATTTTTGGTAAAACTTCCTTCCACAGTTGATCTTCCGAAATATCGCATCCCGACGGTGCTTTTTCCAGCAGAATCCTGGCTTCGGTGCTCGATCTCCAAATAATCATGAAACATGCAAAATAGATGAAATAACATAAGTATTGTGTCCCAATATGAAATATATCAATGAATAACAGCAAATTATGATATAAAATAGTGATGCAAATTGGACGTATCACTCACCTTCTTCATGGGTTCATAGATGTCCTTGTAAATAAAGATATGTTCCATGCACCAGAAGCGAGGATCCTCAATATCAAATTCCCGCTCGACATCCTCATACCAGTTCTGTTGTCTGAGGGCAGCATATGAGATAATATCCATGTTCTTGTAATTCGCCCTTGATTCCTAGCCTTTCCGCTTCAGAGTGGCGGACTTCCTCGGAGCATTCTGACCCAACTCATCACTTGACCTTTGAGCCCGAGTGCGCCTCCGAGAACCACTACCTGTGATAGACAAAGATGGATAGCGTGGAGAAGAGAAAGCTCATAAGTCATATATTGATGCAGTAGTGTACTATATATGCATACTAGGAGTCGATAAAGGTTTGGACACGACAGATCAAGACAAACAACACTAGCAACAACACTCTAGGTCGGATAATCCGATGTCCCCGAGGGGCGGATAATCCGGCCAGTCCGGATAACACGGCCATCGCGGGGGCCGGATAATCTGGCCCTGCAAATCTGCAGAAAACCCGAGCAAAAACGTGTCTAGAACCAGACCGGCCTCATAGCATGCAAATGTAGTATACTACACACGATTGGAACAACTAGACAACATCTCAACCAAGAAAATAGCACATACAAATTACAACACCTAGGGTTAGGGATTGTGAGTCATACCCTCATCCATTGGAGGAACTGCTTGGAGGAGATGAAGCTAAGAAGGAGGAGCACCCGATCCGGCCAAAAACTTTGAGAGGGGGCGAACGGGGCGGCTCCGGCGAGGAGGAGCAGGTCCGGCGGCTTTGGGAGGAGGAGGGAGGCGTGTGGGAGAACTGGTTGTGAGCAACCGTTCACCCCGCGGCCTCGATCCTTTTCTTCCCGCATCCTGCCCAGGTCGGATAATCCGGCCCAAACTTGGGGCGGATAATCCGGCCGGGCCGGATTTTCCAGTGTCTTTTCAGGACGGATTATCCGGTGTTCTGGAAAACTTTCAGAACACTGTAAATCAGGCCTATATTTGTTGATTATTTATGTGATGCAATGAAATATCACGCCACATATGGGATGCAAATTTGACCAATAAGACGAGACAACCAAGAACATCCGACCGAAGCCACTCAAACTCCAAATTTTTACCAAAACATGACTTAAGAGCAAGATGGAAATGGATATAGATGAGTGTAGGCTTGGGTTTAGAATGCACAAACTATTAATGGTACATGATCACTCAAATTTGCAAGATATGAGCAAATAAGGCCAAACTAGAGTGATTTCCCATAAGAACATGTCGATGTCAAATAAAGTCCATTAAGATCCAAAAAACATCAACTCTTCACAAAGAAGAGTGCGGTGGCCTAGGCCACCATGTATGAGGCTTATGGTATGGCACCGCGAAGATATATCTTGGGCCCAACACCACTACTCGTCATTGAAGCTCAGATATCAACACATGATATAAAGAGAATGATTTCTTACTATCGGCGTTATGGGGGAGGGATAGCTCAATAATTTAAACCGCACTCCCCCTGTTTCCATGCCCACATCTAAACCAAATAAAGTTTTGAGAAAAAGGTGTGTTTGCAAGATGGTCAAGCTATACTCCTTGAATCAATGATATTTAGCTCATTCCTCAAATAGCAAAACATTGCTTCATCAAGAGGCTTCGTGAATATATCGGCAAGTTGATCTTTGGTAGGAACATAGTATAGCTCAATATCACCACGGGCAACATGATCCCTAATAAAATGATTCCGGATCTCAATATGCTTCTGTAACACCCCAACTTTTTCAACCTTGATTAGTTGTCCTTATTTCAAAAATCCGGGGGAACAAAAACTTTTTCTATAGACTAATTAAGGTGAATTGCCTTGATCTGTTTGCTATGATGAATTGCCTTGATCTGTTGATAGATGAATTGTCTTGATTTGCTTGTTGAATTTTGTCTTGAGCTACCTCATAGAACGACACCCCTAGTAGTTAAACAAGCAACTCACCAAATAAAACACATGTGTGGCTTAGGAAGAATTGTTTTCCTTCTTACTACATCAAACCTCTCTCCTGATGACAACATGAGTGTGCCATCTTGATTTTTCTCTTTGTGGTACAAGATAGCTCAATCATCCTTAATTCACAACTTGGTGATCTCAATGCATGGATCTCATCTGTGCATCTCCCTCTACAAGTTCCACATCCTGCATGTCTCATTCTACTCTTGCATCACATATATTCAACTTGATCTTATACCCTATCCAATGATTCAACTCTAGATCACTTCCTTCACTTTTACCTCTTGCTTTTATTCAAGTTTAATCTTCACAAAACCAAGAGTGGGAATGATGGATACATTTTGTAGCCACCATCTACCCTTGAGAACACTCCTCCCTAAATTAGTTTCCCTCCTCAAAAATCCTACAGTTTTCCTTCTCTAGTTTTGATCACAAAACTACTTCTAGTTTTATTAAAACTTTCCAAGATTTCTCTTCAAAGAAAACAAGGAACTGAAATGGGTTTTGTTTTTCATCCCATTTCTACCAAAAATTGATTTATAAAACATTATCTCTATTTTGCTTTGTTTTAACAAAAAGCTTGTTTATGGTACCTATACCATTTCTTGTTTCCCTCTTGATTTTTTTTTACCTTTGAGAAAAACTCTACCTTACTTGAGAAAGTAAGTAGAATTTTTGAACCCCTATGTTCCAACTAGTTTTATCTCAACACTTTCAAACTTCATTCCACTTGAGTTCATTCCCAATTGTCCCTAGACAATTGAGGTGTTTCAAATACTTTTCAAACAAGATCTTTTTCAAATGACAACTCTTACACATCTTATGCACATCTCTAATCCACCACATTGTATCCCCTCCATCCTCCAATTCTTGATCATGTAGATGATCATTTGATACTTTCAAATCACTTCCCAATTGACCTCTTATTTGAAGAGAAACTCATATTTCCTCGTACCTATCTCACCCCTCTATTCTCTTCCATCATCATTCTTGACCTCATGAATTGATGAATTGATGTCACCATATTCATCATTGTTATTGTATCATTATATCCATCACTATCCTTCTAAACCTTAGACTCTTTACCACTTGAAGGAACCTATTTTCTTTGCATAACACAAGTGGTGTCGTGTGTCTTGCTTAGGCACTTGGGTACCATGTGTCTCATCTTGTTTGGAATGGCCAAGTCTCAAAATCTTGTGGCGGCCATCTCCAAAATAGCTTGCACATGAAAACTTGTACACCCCCATCACCATGACGCTCTTCCTCCATCTCTAGCTATTTTATATTTTCCTACACATCATCTAAGCCACCATCTCGGCAAGGAATTATGTAGCTCCTCCATGATCTTCATGCATGATGGGAACTCCCTTTTGATGAATCATTTTTGCATGACATAAGAATGGAGCCGGCCATTGTATGTGCATGCAAATTTCGGCCAGCCCTCTTTTCCTCACTTCCTTCCTCCACAAGGCTTACCTCCCAACTACCCCAATCACTAAATGGGCAGCCACCCACCATAGCCAATGAAAAAGGGAGGCAGCCACCCCTCTCCCTCTATAAATTGGCCCTAGCCAGCCACCACCTCCCCTTTGGCTTCATTTCCTTCACTCTCCACTCCCCCACACTCTCCCCCTACCTCTCCCCACGAGCTGCTGCCCCTCCCAAGCTTCATGGCCGGCCATGGCCATGGAAGGCACTCCAAGATGAAGCTCCCTCCTCCCTCAAGCTCCTCCTCACCATGAGAGCCTCCTCTCCTTCTTCTCCCCAACCCTAGATGGTTTTCTCTCCTCTTCCTCTTCCTCCATTGCTAAGATTGGATCTTGATGCAGGTGCATGCTGGTCCAAGCATGGAGAAGCTTGAGCTAGCCTCAGATCTGAAGTTCTTGAGCAAAGTTCGTCCAAAACCTTGCAGTAATTTCTGTATCTTGCTGTTTCAGATTCTGGTACGAACTTGTAAAATCCGCCAAATCTCGTGTGCAGATCCAAATCGAGTGATTCAAAGTTCCGCAGATAGGTATCTAAAAGATCTACAACTTGGCGTTGGTCTCATCCTCAAATTCGTTACGGATTTTGCATGGTAAATAAAGTCCTGAAAACATGCAGAATCACTGTTTGTTAGATTTCTCCCGTTTTACAAAACCTTTTTGAGCAAACTCAACTGTGGGTGAAAGCCCTCTTCAGTACCTTCATTTTGGCGGTGGTTTCACTTCGATTGACCTCCTGAAACTGAAATGGTTCACAGATCAAGATCTGGTCAGATCTGACTTTGTCGAATTAAACCAGGAGCTTGGAGACGAATTTTTGATTGAAACCAACTGGGTAAGAACCACCTCTTCAATACCTTTCAGATGCAGCAGACCTCATATTTTTATGATTTGTGTATGATTTTTTAATGAATTAAACTTGTTCTGTATGTTCTGCAGACATGGCTGTTAGCTTTTAATTCATCAAAAATCCATTTTTGAACCTAATTGAGTTATTCCACTTCTGTAGGATTACTGAATGTTTTCTTAATCATCTCAAACAAGTTTCAAACCTTTATCTATTCTGTAACTCCAGAGGTGAAGCAAATGGTATAGACATGCAGTAATCTTGTCAATCCATTTGTGAGAGTTTCAGAAACATTTTGAACCCAAAACCAATTGTGTATGCATCTATGTTTAAATATCTTTCAAATGCCAGTGGCCTCATACTTTTAGGATTTTTCTAGGATTTATGGCTTACAGATCTTGTTTTCTGTACAGTCAGATTCAAAGAAATTCCTAAAATTGTGGGTTAAATATTTTTGGGTGATTCCAATTGGGTTAGTCTTGTATTAGTACTGGCTATATAGGAAAAATATTATTAGTCTCTGTTCATACATATTTGTTACTGTTAGTAATGTTTATGTGTGACATGCATTGTTGAAGCAAAACCTTTCGGTTTATTTAAAACCCTTGACCAACTCTTTTTGGTAGAGATGGGCAACCATTGTTTTATGCTTGCAAAGCAAAACCTCTGCAACTTAACATTAGCTCTTTTGTTTAGCTTGAGTTTTCAAATGATGTGGATTATGGTTTTCTTCCTATTTTGGTTGTAGTGATATGGGAACAAATTATGTTAGGAAAACTGTTTTCTACTTTTCCAAAAATGTTTGAAAATGTATTGTGAATGTTTGTGATGCCAAACTAATGCTCTTGTCCTCTTTATGATGTTATCTACCAGGGGATACTTAGGTTTGCCATGGTGATATCTAGAGAGGCAATTGCTAAGTCGTGGCACTCTCATACCTTCACTAGGTAAATAAATGGGGTTTTCTTTTAGTTGCTTTGTAGTATCTATAAGTATTTCGTATATTAGCCCTTAGTAAAGTGGTTAGCTATTGATTGTTGAGTGTTGCATGTTTGTTTTGTTGATGCAATATGATTGATTGTGTTCCTTTTATATTTTCCGGCGCTAGATGCGAACAATTCCGGAGAAGAAGAAGAAGTGGAATTGGACAAGGATTTTATTTATATTGTTGGGATTCTTATATTGATGGAATTGAAGAAGTACAGGGACAAATAAGCCAAGGCAAGCCATTTACTTTGACTCTTTGTTGTCCATGTTCTTGGTTGAGATCTTTCTATCCTTGGTCTCTTGATTTCTTGCGTCTCCTTGGGTTTGCTTAACTTGATTCTTTTACATACTTGCCACCAAGTGTGTAATGTCCTCTCTCGATATATTGCGTACTTGCTCTAAGTATGTGAATCACATTTCACCACCTTTTGACACCCTAATTCTAGTAAACACTTGGGATAATATCATTAAAATTGCTCTACTTTTTGATCATCTCCATTCATGCTCAATTGGAGTATGGATGACCTTGACACCCCTTCTTGTTATGATGGCAATCATTATGCTATTATACATCTTAGTTCACACATAAACTTTAGGTTGGGAAAACCCTCAAGGTTTTACCTTGTTGTAAAAGTTTTTGTTAAAACCTTGGGTATAATGTTATGCCCAAGTGAGAATTTGAGAAAGGAAAGGATTTGGTAAAAATGATGGGAATGAGAAAGTGGTTGGGATATTACGAAAACTTTGGCGCCTAAGTACTCACCCATGACAACAAACTAGCGCAACCACATTACTCCAACATGGGCACGGGGCTTAGCTCGACGTTCGTTCTCTTTAGCATGAGGCACCGCATAACTATACAAGGGTACGGATACCCCCGAGTCCGGATTGTCGAGGTTGGGACAATAGTATAACGGGAGGCCTTCGGGGCTGACCCGTCCGGAAGACACTATGGGTCTCCCGGCTTGGCGGTGGAGCCACGCTCAAAAGGAGGTGAGCTGCCACGGTGCCGGGGAGGTACATACTCCATAGGGTAGGACCTCTTGCTAATTAGAATGGGCGAAAGGCTTCGACTGGTTATCCGATACCCACATACTTTCGTATGATGGCCCGGGGATGATCCCGGCGGATTTATCAGATCTTGTGGGGAAAGTGTGCAAACTCTGCAGAGTTAAATCTATTCGAATAGCCGCGTCCGCGGTCATGGACGGTTGGATTGGCTGTTGCTTAGCCTGATGTGTTTTGTTTGTGAAAATGTTTGACAAAGGAAAGAAACGGGTTTTATGTTGGAGTACTTGGAGTACTGGTAAAATGGTTGGTGACCACAATGAGGTGGTCGAAAAGGAATTGATAAAAATTGGGTCTACCCTTCCTAAGCGTTTATGTCGTGAAAGATCTTCCTAAATTAAGTCTAGTTGTGAGGTCTTAGATATATTCTCTCATCTCCTTCACCCATGAAGTTGAGATGCTAACTCCACTAAAACACTTCTTCTCTTCTACATAACATATTCTTGTTATATAAGTGGTCATTCCCTCTTGATCTCCTAGTTAGTCCTCGGTACCTTGTTCTCCTTGATATGTTACCTTGTAAATGGTTTGCGAGTACAATTCCAAATGTACTCACGGCTTTGTCCCTGGCTATTTACTTGGCCAGACTTGGAGGAATTCGACAGATGAAGAAGGAGTTGGCGACGTCTATGCGAGCTAGGAACGTCTTCCCAGTCAGTTGCCTGTAGGGTTATGGCAGATGACTTGGGTACTGGCGCTGTTGAAGTGATGATGCTACTCTGATGTTTAGTTAGGCCCTTCGAGGTTATTATGTAAGTATTGGTCATGTGACCATGTTGTAATTTTCTTATTCCGCTTTGTAATGGATGGTGTAATTTGATATCAGTTCGGTTATGTGTTCACGACACACTGATCATGGGATCGTGAACTGTATACATAACAGGGAATTTCGGACAGCTAGTCCGGGGTCCCCACAGAGCTGGTATCAGAGCCATCCTGACTGTAGGAGACCTTAGTTAGCATGGACGTTAGTTAGGAGACAAGTAATTGGGAAAAACTATTTACGAAACAAATTATTTCTTTAGTAGGAAGCATAGCTTCTACTCCTCTTATTTCTTCAAAGCTTCTAAATTCTTATCTCTCCGCTTTATTAAAATGTTTGAAAATTCTTACTCTATTGTCTCATCCACTTCAAACCCACATGTTAGACGATGTCCCCAACTCAGACCGGAGACTCAAACTCAAAGATGGATCAATCCCTCGGGAAGACTCGTGTATCTCCAACGACAGCTATTGAAGATTGGATGCCGACTTAGCCGTGCACATAAAGGGATAAAGGATCATGTCTTTGGTTGTCACCAAAGTCCGTCGGAGAGCTGACCTTGTTCCTCTTTGGACTCGCACTTTCACCAGTCATCAAGGAGCAAGTTCTCAATTTCTTGACTAGTTATTTTTAGGCCAGCCACGAGAAGATCTCTACTTCAGAAGCACCTCAACAGCTACCCCTCTGAAGACCTCATGTCCCCGGGATGTTGAGACTAGAAGATCTACGCAGTTTTCGCCTCCACCTCAACATCGACGAGTCGACATCAGGCCTGCATCACCACCAACTGTTACAAGGATCCCTATTGAAGTCGATGCCAGCAATATGAAGACATCGACATATGTGACCAGCCCCAAACCAATAGGATGGATAGGACAAACTCAATCGTTTTGATTGAGCTACCCCCGCGCATTAGGAGTTTCTGGGTACTTAGAGTATCATGTTTGGTGTGCTGATTGCTTGTAGTTCCCTCGTGTGCTGCCTTGAATGTTTGTATCTGTTTGCTGTGTGCATGTATGTCTTGCTTTTTAGACGTTTCCGCCCTTTTTAATTGTTTGAAATTTGTGAAACAGAAATTAAAAATGGAAATCTGCGAGTGTACTGTTTTGCTAATAAAAATAGTTTGGTAGCTCCGATTGATGCGATTCCAATTGCACTAGAACCAGTATGAAATTATCTTTCAGACGCCTCTGACCTTGTATTTTTAGTATTTTTGTGCGATTTTTAATAAATAAAACTTGATCACTGTTTCTGGTTAGTATTTTGAGTCTCAAAAATTGAAAAATAAATATTTTTGAATGATTCCAATTGTGTTGATCTTGTTTTGTTACTGTGCATCTAGGAAAAATACCAGTAGCTTCTGTTAGTGGTATTGTGTCTCTGGTTATGGTTGTATGGGTGTCACATGCAATGATAGGATTAAAGTTTGCCTCGCCGATGTATTGCTAACTATTAGTTAAATTGGGTAGACTAACGAAAGACTCTAACTCTAAACCCGTTGGAAGTTGTTTTTCAACTGTCAAGAAAACTAACCCGACCCCTATCTACGCGGACTTCCTTCAAGGTCAGCTGGAGCATCTCCACTACGCCAAGAAAGAAGAAGCCCTACCTTCAAGAGTGACTGCACCTCTACGAGAAGACATGCTAACTTGGTCTAACCTTGGAGTATACTCGCGCTAACCGCGAGGATAACTTCTTGAAAATACCCTCTAACACGCCGTCTAACAAGCTGAGAGAACATTAGCGTCAAAGTCAAGCTACATCACATGGTTCATCTGGTCCTCCTCAAGTGAAGCTCCTGAAGATACCTCAAGAACTCAAGACTAGGGCAATTTACCCGCTCACTTTTTAGCTAGTATAAGTCAACACCGACCGTCGAACTGAAGATTGTCTCCGACAACTTTTGTTGCTGCTTTATGGGGATACCAACCAGGCATTTCTTCAACTTACTAACTCGCCGCGCGTCCCCTATGGTTTAGTTAACACCGTGAGTGCCGCTTGAAGTTGTGGTCTGGCACGTCGCCCCGAAGATTCTTCAGCTGAACAAGGAAGACCGATGACTTCTTCCGAAGCCCCGTACAGAACTACAAGGCGAAGCTCTAAGTTTTTCCGAGAACCCGATGAAAAATCTTAAGGGTGGAAGACTTCGTCTTCCACTAAAATCAAGCTAACTCTAAAAAGGTTTTCAGCCCTGCTCAAGCACCATTGGGTGCACTAACCCTCCCACAGTCTTGAACCTCCGCCGGGATCGTGAAGAAGCTACGGATCCAACACCTGCATGGAGTAGTCAATCTCTTCATGAAGCTCGCCATCGGCCGAAATCCAACATGTCTCCCGGAAGATGAAGAAAACGACTTTCTCTACAACGGCACGTCTACGTAAGAATGGAGTCCGACTTTGGTTAAACTTTATAACCCCTCTAGTTCTACACTCGGTAATCTCGGGACGAGATTATTTTAAGGGTGGAAGATCCGTAACACCCCAACTTTTTCAACCTTGATTAGTTGTCCTTATTTCAAAAATCCGGGGAACAAAAACTTTTTCTATAGACTAATTAAGGTGAATTGCCTTGATCTGTTTGCTATGATGAATTGCCTTGATCTGTTGATAGATGAATTGTCTTGATTTGCTTGTTGAATTTTGTCTTGAGCTACCTCATAGAACGACACCCCTAGTAGTTAAACAAGCAACTCACCAAATAAAACACATGTGTGGCTTAGGAAGAATTGTTTTCCTTCTTACTACATCAAACCTCTCTCCTGATGACAACATGAGTGTGCCATCTTGATTTTTCTCTTTGTGGTACAAGATAGCTCAATCATCCTTAATTCACAACTTGGTGATCTCAATGCATGGATCTCATCTGTGCATCTCCCTCTACAAGTTCCACATCCTGCATGTCTCATTCTACTCTTGCATCACATATATTCAACTTGATCTTATACCCTATCCAATGATTCAACTCTAGATCACTTCCTTCACTTTTACCTCTTGCTTTTATTCAAGTTTAATCTTCACAAAACAAAGAGTGGGAATGATGGATACATTTTGTAGCCACCATCTACCCTTGAGAACACTCCTCCCTAAATTAGTTTCCCTCCTCAAAAATCCTACAGTTTTCCTTCTCTAGTTTTGATCACAAAACTACTTCTAGTTTTATTAAAACTTTCCAAGATTTCTCTTCAAAGAAAACAAGGAACTGAAATGGGTTTTGTTTTTCATCCCATTTCTACCAAAAATTGATTTATAAAACATTATCTCTATTTTGCTTTGTTTTAACAAAAAGCTTGTTTATGGTACCTATACCATTTCTTGTTTCCCTCTTGATTTTTTTTTACCTTTGAGAAAAACTCTACCTTACTTGAGAAAGTAAGTAGAATTTTTTGAACCCCTATGTTCCAACTAGTTTTATCTCAACACTTTCAAACTTCATTCCACTTGAGTTCATTCCCAATTGTCCCTAGACAATTGAGGTGTTTCAAATACTTTTCAAACAAGATCTTTTTCAAATGACAACTCTTACACATCTTATGCACATCTCTAATCCACCACATTGTATCCCCTCCATCCTCCAATTCTTGATCATGTAGATGATCATTTGATACTTTCAAATCACTTCCCAATTGACCTCTTATTTGAAGAGAAACTCATATTTCCTCGTACCTATCTCACCCCTCTATTCTCTTCCATCATCATTCTTGACCTCATGAATTGATGAATTGATGTCACCATATTCATCATTGTTATTGTATCATTATATCCATCACTATCCTTCTAAACCTTAGACTCTTTACCACTTGAAGGAACCTATTTTCTTTGCATAACACAAGTGGTGTCGTGTGTCTTGCTTAGGCACTTGGGTACCATGTGTCTCATCTTGTTTGGAATGGCCAAGTCTCAAAATCTTGTGGCGGCCATCTCCAAAATAGCTTGCACATGAAAACTTGTACACCCCCATCACCATGACGCTCTTCCTCCATCTCTAGCTATTTTATATTTTCCTACACATCATCTAAGCCACCATCTCGGCAAGGAATTATGTAGCTCCTCCATGATCTTCATGCATGATGGGAACTCCCTTTTGATGAATCATTTTTGCATGACATAAGAATGGAGCCGGCCATTGTATGTGCATGCAAATTTCGGCCAGCCCTCTTTTCCTCACTTCCTTCCTCCACAAGGCTTACCTCCCAACTACCCCAATCACTAAATGGGCAGCCACCCACCATAGCCAATGAAAAAGGGAGGCAGCCACCCCTCTCCCTCTATAAATTGGCCCTAGCCAGCCACCACCTCCCCTTTGGCTTCATTTCCTTCACTCTCCACTCCCCCACACTCTCCCCCTACCTCTCCCCACGAGCTGCTGCCCCTCCCAAGCTTCATGGCCGGCCATGGCCATGGAAGGCACTCCAAGATGAAGCTCCCTCCTCCCTCAAGCTCCTCCTCACCATGAGAGCCTCCCTCTCCTTCTTCTCCCCAACCCTAGATGGTTTTCTCTCCTCTTCCTCTTCCTCCATTGCTAAGATTGGATCTTGATGCAGGTGCATGCTGGTCCAAGCATGGAGAAGCTTGAGCTAGCCTCAGATCTGAAGTTCTTGAGCAAAGTTCGTCCAAAACCTTGCAGTAATTTCTGTATCTTGCTGTTTCAGATTCTGGTACGAACTTGTAAAATCCGCCAAATCTCGTGTGCAGATCCAAATCGAGTGATTCAAAGTTCCGCAGATAGGTATCTAAAAGATCTACAACTTGGCGTTGGTCTCATCCTCAAATTCGTTACGGATTTTGCATGGTAAATAAAGTCCTGAAAACATGCAGAATCACTGTTTGTTAGATTTCTCCCGTTTTACAAAACCTTTTTGAGCAAACTCAACTGTGGGTGAAAGCCCTCTTCAGTACCTTCATTTTGGCGGTGGTTTCACTTCGATTGACCTCCTGAAACTGAAATGGTTCACAGATCAAGATCTGGTCAGATCTGACTTTGTCGAATTAAACCAGGAGCTTGGAGACGAATTTTTGATTGAAACCAACTGGGTAAGAACCACCTCTTCAATACCTTTCAGATGCAGCAGACCTCATATTTTTATGATTTGTGTATGATTTTTTAATGAATTAAACTTGTTCTGTATGTTCTGCAGACATGGCTGTTAGCTTTTAATTCATCAAAAATCCATTTTTGAACCTAATTGAGTTATTCCACTTCTGTAGGATTACTGAATGTTTTCTTAATCATCTCAAACAAGTTTCAAACCTTTATCTATTCTGTAACTCCAGAGGTGAAGCAAATGGTATAGACATGCAGTAATCTTGTCAATCCATTTGTGAGAGTTTCAGAAACATTTTGAACCCAAAACCAATTGTGTATGCATCTATGTTTAAATATCTTTCAAATGCCAGTGGCCTCATACTTTTAGGATTTTTCTACGATTTATGGCTTACAGATCTTGTTTTCTGTACAGTCAGATTCAAAGAAATTCCTAAAATTGTGGGTTAAATATTTTTGGGTGATTCCAATTGGGTTAGTCTTGTATTAGTACTGGCTATATAGGAAAAATATTATTAGTCTCTGTTCATACATATTTGTTACTGTTAGTAATGTTTATGTGTGACATGCATTGTTGAAGCAAAACCTTTCGGTTTATTTAAAACCCTTGACCAACTCTTTTTGGTAGAGATGGGCAACCATTGTTTTATGCTTGCAAAGCAAAACCTCTGCAACTTAACATTAGCTCTTTTGTTTAGCTTGAGTTTTCAAATGATGTGGATTATGGTTTTCTTCCTATTTTGGTTGTAGTGATATGGGAACAAATTATGTTAGGAAAACTGTTTTCTACTTTTCCAAAAATGTTTGAAAATGTATTGTGAATGTTTGTGATGCCAAACTAATGCTCTTGTCCTCTTTATGATGTTATCTACCAGGGGATACTTAGTTGTGCCATGGTGATATCTAGAGAGGCAATTGCTAAGTCGTGGCACTCTCATACCTTCACTAGGTAAATAAATGGGGTTTTCTTTTAGTTGCTTTGTAGTATCTATAAGTATTTCGTATATTAGCCCTTAGTAAAGTGGTTAGCTATTGATTGTTGAGTGTTGCATGTTTGTTTTGTTGATGCAATATATTGATTGTGTTCCTTTTATATTTTCCGGCGCTAGATGCGAACAATTCCGGAGAAGAAGAAGAAGTGGAATTGGACAAGGATTTTATTTATATTGTTGGGATTCTTATATTGATGGAATTGAAGAAGTACAGGGACAAATAAGCCAAGGCAAGCCATTTACTTTGACTCTTTGTTGTCCATGTTCTTGGTTGAGATCTTTCTATCCTTGGTCTCTTGATTTCGTGCGTCTCCTTGGGTTTGCTTAACTTGATTCTTTTACATACTTGCCACCAAGTGTGTAATGTCCTCTCTCGATATATTGCGTACTTGCTCTAAGTATGTGAATCACATTTCACCACCTTTTGACACCCTAATTCTAGTAAACACTTGGGATAATATCATTAAAATTGCTCTACTTTTTGATCATCTCCATTCATGCTCAATTGGAGTATGGATGACCTTGACACCCCTTCTTGTTATGATGGCAATCATTATGCTATTATACATCTTAGTTCACACATAAACTTTAGGTTGGGAAAACCCTCAAGGTTTTACCTTGTTGTAAAAGTTTTTGTTAAAACCTTGGGTATAATGTTATGCCCAAGTGAGAATTTGAGAAAGGAAAGGATTTGGTAAAAATGATGGGAATGAGAAAGTGGTTGGGATATTACGAAAACTTTGGCGCCTAAGTACTCACCCATGACAACAAACTAGCGCAACCACATTACTCCAACATGGGCACGGGGCTTAGCTCGACGTTCGTTCTCTTTAGCATGAGGCACCGCATAACTATACAAGGGTACGGATACCCCCGAGTCCGGATTGTCGAGGTTGGGACAATAGTATAACGGGAGGCCTTCGGGGCTGACCCGTCCGGAAGACACTATGGGTCTCCCGGCTTGGCGGTGGAGCCACGCTCAAAAGGAGGTGAGCTGCCACGGTGCCGGGGAGGTACATACTCCATAGGGTAGGACCTCTTGCTAATTAGAATGGGCGAAAGGCTTCGATCGGTTATCCGATACCCACATACTTTCGTATGATGGCCCGGGGATGATCCCGGCGGATTTATCGGATCTTGTGGGGAAAGTGTGCAAACTCTGCAGAGTTAAATCTATTCGAATAGCCGCGTCCGCGGTCATGGACGGTTGGATTGGCTGTTGCTTAGCCTGATGTGTTTTGTTTGTGAAAATGTTTGACAAAGGAAAGAAACGGGTTTTATGTTGGAGTACTTGGAGTACTGGTAAAATGGTTGGTGACCACAATGAGGTGGTCAAAAAGGAATTGATAAAAATTGGGTCTACCCTTCCTAAGCGTTTATGTCGTGAAAGATCTTCCTAAATTAAGTCTAGTTGTGAGGTCTTAGATATATTCTCTCATCTCCTTCACCCATGAAGTTGAGATGCTAACTCCACTAAAACACTTCTTCTCTTCTACATAACATATTCTTGTTATATAAGTGGTCATTCCCTCTTGATCTCCTAGTTAGTCCTCGGTACCTTGTTCTCCTTGATATGTTACTTTGTAAATGGTTTGCGAGTACAATTCCAAATGTACTCACGGCTTTGTCCCTGGCTATTTACTTGGCCAGACTTGGAGGAATTCGACAGATGAAGGAGTTGGCGACGTCTATGCGAGCTAGGAACGTCTTCCCAGTCAGTTGCCTGTAGGGTTATGGCAGATGACTTGGGTACTGCGCTGTTGAAGTGATGATGCTACTCTGATGTTTAGTTAGGCCCTTCGAGGTTATTATGTAAGTATTGGTCATGTGACCATGTTGTAATTTTCTTATTCCGCTTTGTAATGGATGGTGTAATTTGATATCAGTTCGGTTATGTGTTCACGACACACTGATCATGGGATCGTGAACTGTATACATAACAGGGAATTTCGGACAGCTAGTCCGGGGTCCCCACAGCTTCATTCTTGAATGTTGCACCGGATTATAAGAAATCTTGATAGCACTTTCATTGTCACATAAAAGAGGCACTTTCTCACAAGTGAAATTGTATTCCTTTAAAGTTTGTCTCATCCATAACAATTGAGTGCATCCACTTGCGGCGGCAACATATTCGGCTTCGGCGGTGGAGAGAGATATACAATTTTGCTTCTTAGAAGACCAACACACCAAGGACCTACCGAGGAATTGGCAAGCCCCGGAGGTTGATTTCCTATCATCCTTGTCTCCCGCCCAATCCGCATCGGTGTATCCATTGAGATAAAAACTTGAGCCTTTAGGATACCAAAGATCATATCTTGGGGTATCAACCAAATATCTAAAGATTCTTTTGAGAGCCATCATGTGGCTCTCCTTAGGAGAAGCTTGATACCTTGCACACACACCAACACTCAACACTTTACCATTGGGATCCAATCATGGAGCGATATACATTTTGATCCACCTCTTTACCATTGGGATCAAGTGCAAGATGACATTTGGTAACCATTGGAGGGGCTACACCCTTCATTTCCGTCATCTTGAACCTCTTGAGCATGTCTTGGAGATATTTTGCTTGATTGATGAAAGTCCCTTCTCTCAATTGTTTGATCTGAAAACCAAGAAAGAACCTCATCTCTTCCATCATAGATATTTCAAACCTATCGGTCATAAGATTTGAAAATTCATCATTGAAAGCTTTGTTAGTAGAGCCAAAGATAATATCATCAACATATAGTTGGCAAACGAAAAGCTCCCCATTGACCCTCTTAGTAATAAGTGTGGGATCGATTAGCCCAACATAAAACCCACGGTCTATCAACAATTCTTTAAGGTGCTCGTACCAAGCTCTAGGAGCTTGTTTGAGACCATAAAGTGCTTTATCAAGCTTATAGACGTGGTTAGGAAAGTCGGGATCCTCAAACCCCGGGGGTTGCTTAACATAAACCTCTTCATGCAAAGGACCATTAAGAAATGCACTTTTCACATACATTTGCTGTAACTTAAAATTATGATGTGATGCATATGCAATAAGGATACGGATGGACTCAAGGCGAGCCACGGGATCATAAGTTTCTCCAAAGTCAATTCCTTCAATTTGAGAGAAACCTTGAGCCACCAATCTTGCCTTGTTCCTCACAACATTTCCAAATTCATCTTGCTTGTTCTTGAATATCCATTTAGTGCCTATAACATTGCGGTAGTCCTTTGGCTTCTCTACTAAAGACCATACTTTGTTGCGCTTGAAGATGTTGAGTTCATCGTGCATAGCTTCCAACCAATCCGGATCTTCAAGAGCTTCAAATACTTTCTTGGGTTCCACTAAGGAGATATAAGCATGATGATTGCTAAAGTTAGCCAATTGCCTTCTTGTGGAAACTCTTCCTCTAACATCACTTAGGACCTTCTCATGAGTATGTTCAAGAATTTCCAAGTTCCTATCTCTTCTTGCAAGACGACGGGCCTCGATCTCCTCCTTGGTTCTTCTAGGCCTTGGAGGTATCACTAGATCAACTTGATCGTTTGGGTCCCCGTGTTGACCTTCAACATGAGCTTCCTCAATTTCTTGAGAGTAATCACCATCATGTGCTTGATCTTGGACATTATTTGGTGAGAGGAGAATATTGAATGGATACTCATCGGATCCATCATGAATCCTATATTGATCTTGTGCTTTATCTTGCACACTAGAGGGAGAGTCTTGTTCTTGTTCTAGGGTTGGTGCATCATTAGCTTCAAGAGATGGAGTTCGTTGATGTTGTGACGATGAAGGCTCCACCATAGTAGAGCATAGTCCTTCCCGAGATGCCACACCGTGTCCCTCAATGGGGCGGAAAAATCCCACACCCATTCTTACTATGGCATCTTGAGGTATTTCATCACCTTCACAAACATCAACTTCCCCACTTGGGAGCCATCATTTTTTTCGAACTTCACACTACAAGATTCGATGATAATCTTGTAGGATATATCAAAGACTCTATATGTGGAGATTCAGCACTGTAACCAACAAATATACCCTCCAAATCTTTAGGAGTAAATTTAGATAAATGAACTCCTTTGATTTTATAGAAACACTTACACCCAAACACCTTGAAGTATGAGATATTAGGCTTGTTCCCGGAGAGTATTTCATATGGAGTCTTGTTCAAGCCCTTACGGAGATAGAGCCGGTTAGAAGAGTGGAAAGCGGTGGAGATGGCTTCGGCCCAAAAATTATAGTGGGATTTGTACTCCGCCATCATAGATCTTTCCATATCCATAAGAGTCCGGTTCTTCCTCTCCGCAACACCATTTTGTTGAGGGGTGTATGCAGCGGAATATTGATGTCTTATCCCCTCAACACTAAGAAAATCATTGAGTGTGTAGTTCTTGAACTCGGAGCCATTGTCACTTCTTATTGCCAATATAAGGAGGTTGTGTTGTCGTTGCACCTCGGTGGCAAAGTCAATGAAGATTTTTTGAGTCTCATCTTTCTTCTTGAGAAAATAGACCGAAGTATATCTTGAATAGTCATCAACAATCACCAAGCAATATTTCTTCGCACCAAGACTTTCATGAGTGGTAGGACCAAAGAGATCCACATGAAGGAGCTCCAAGATCCTCTTGGAAGAGATAATAGTCTTGCTTGGGTGTGGAGAGTCATGCATTTTGCCTTCAACACAAGCCCTACAAACGTGATCTTTGGCAAAAGAAACATTGTCCATTATTCCCACAGTATGGTTCCCCTTGTGAAGACTTCGCAAAGTTCTCATGTTGACATGGGCCAAGCGGCGATGCCACAACCAACCCACATCCGCCTTTCCGAATAGGCACATCGCACTTGACGTGGTGGCCCCCGAGAATTCCACCACATATAGGATATTCTCGCGATACCCAACGAAAGCGACTTTTAGAGTCTTGCTCCACAAGAGGACCACAATATCATTATCAATTAAGACGGCGAAACCCATCTTGCCAAGGGAGGAAATGGACAACAAATTGTAACCAACAGTTTTGACAAGCATGACATCCACAAGAGTAATGTTGTGTGCAACCACAACCTTGCCAAAACCCAATACCTCGGATGTTGAATTATCGCCAAAGGAGACGGTGATATCAAGAAGGTTAGGCCTCAACTCCTTGACGAGATCCTTGCCACCGGTCATATGACTTGTGCATCCACTATCAAGCACCCATTTTGAACTTCCGGCGGCATAGTCCTACATGAGATCAATTCTTGGATTTAGGTACCCATTTTTCAATGGGTCCTCTTTTGTTAGCAACAAGGGTCTTTGGGACTGAAATAGACCAAGCAATATAACCATCATAAGGGCCAAATTATTTTGCATAAACATCACCATAATAATCTTTAAATAAAACATAGTGAGGGTTAGCAAACCCCACATCATCATCATTAATGGTTTTAGCTTTTGGGGCATCACCATTAGTGATAACTTTCTTCTTTTCTTGTGTGGGCTTGGCCTTCTTCTTGTTTGCCTTCTTTGCCTTGGCATTAAAACCAAGGCCCTCCTTCCCATTGTTTGACCTTTGCTTACTTCAGAGGTCATCCAAAGAAAATTTACTTTGGGCAGAGGAAGCCATCAAGTTCATCCTTCAACCTAGTATTTTCCTCAACAATATTTGCATGATCACAAGAAGAGGTAGAGGATCTAGGCACATCATATTTAGCAAGGCTAATTTGAAGTTTCTCATTAGACTTGGAGAGGAGAGAGTGTTCACTCTTCAAGGCTTTGTGAGCCTTGTCTAGTTCATCCAGATCCTTCACAAGTTTCTCATGATCAACGCCAAATTTGGCCTTTTCTTTTTTAAGAACTTTTGCCTTAGCCCTAGCAAGATCTCTTTCTATAGTAAGACTAGAAATTTCATCTTGAGGCTCTTCAAGAGTTTCTAGACTCTCTTCAAGAGAAGCTATAGTTTCTTGTCCTTCCTTAAGGGCATCTTTTAGAGCGACTATTTCAAGAGAATCCTCTCTTTCTATTTGACATTTTTATCAAGGGTATCATCTAGTTGAGCTAGACGAATCATGAGAGCCAAAACATGCTTTTTAGTGTAACCTTTCAAGTTAAGAATAAACTCATCGAAATGAAGCATTTCTTGTTTCATTTTTAAGCTAGCATGATCAACCCCTAGAGCATTTGATATGTTAGGCATAGAGGGGTAAGGGGATGATACCTTGGAAGACTTAGCCATGAGGCAACTTTCTTCCTTCATGTGAATATCCTCATTGGGGGATTCAATTGGTGATGAAGAGTTGTTGGAGAGGGAAGCAATAGCAACCAATCCATTGGAAGTTTTATCTTCTTCATCATCCTCATCATCCCCGGATGTGTATTCTTCTTGAGTTGATAGCACAATAGATGTGTCCAAGGAGGACCTTGCCATGAAGTAATGTGCATTCTTGATGTGAGGGTTCTCATTGGGGGATTCAAAGAGAGATGAAGAGGGAATATTGGTGGTGGCAATGGCGGTCACTTCCTTTGAGGTCTCTTCTTCATCACTACTACTCTCATTGTCATCGGAAGAATACTCTTCCTTAGTCATTAGCACAATCCTTGGTGGCCTCTTGTTCTTCTTACTCTTGTTGTAGAATTTCTTGTTGGGGTCTTTGAATATTTGCTCTTGTCCTTGGGAATGATCCTTCCACCATGAGTTTATCTATGCTCATAGGGGCATTCGGCTATGAAGTGGTGCTTGTCACCACAATTGTAGCAAGATCTTGCTCTTGGGCCCGATTTCTTGAACCCGCTTGAGTTGTTCCTCTTGATGTTATCTTCCTTTGCCTTGGATGGATCAACCCAATAGGTTTTTGCATGGAATGCCATGTGGTCATTGTAGTGGTATTCCAAATCTTCCGGATAGGACATGCTCCAAGATGTCCTATATGGTTCTTGAGTGTTCACTTCTTCCACGGTATTGACCGTCAAGGCAAGGTTTGTACCGCTTGTCATTCCAATAGGACGATTGCGAGAATCTAGAGAGTTTTGTTCGGCCACCTTCAGACCTTGCAACTCGTGCACCACTTGTTAGGAGGTGAGAGAAGGATAGCTTTCTCTCCCAAGGAGACTCTTGACATCAATGTGTTCAAAAGGCATCATGCAATCAATATACTTGTCCTTGATCCAAAAGTCATCAATATGTTGTTGGGCACCCACATTTCAAAAAGCATCGGCAATTGTGATAAGCCTTCTATACATCTCTTGATGATCTTCATCCGGCAACCTCATGAATCGTTCTGAAGAGCACTATACTTGTTTCTCTTCATGCTTTCACATCCCATGAAGCTTATGGCCAAACCCTCCCAAGCTTCCTTAGCGGTTGTGAATTTCCGAACATGGGCCAAGTCCTTTGTCCCCACACTAGTTTGAATCATGTGCGAGGCAATGGAGTTGAGTTGGTTATCAACCTCTTCTCTTCTAGTCAACTTGTCGGGGTTGTAAGGCTTGTAACCTTCCAAGATGATTCTCTAAAGTTCATTGGTGGCACTGCAAACATGAGAGCGAAACTCAAACTGCCATGTAGTAAAATCTTGATCATTAAACTTGGGTGGGTCGCCTCTAGTGTTTATATGAGGATGGGGAACCGGGATGTCGGGAGAGCGGAAAGGTGGAGGGAATGCATTTGTAGCTCACTCCTTCACTTACTGTAGGAGAAACCTTGGGAGTGTTAACTTTGTATAAGTGATCACCATCCAAGGGTGGGCTAGAATAGGGTGAGCCCGAAGCATCTCCCTTTTCTAACGCACCCTTCTCCCTTTCCTCTATGACGGGGATGGCGGGGGGAACCGGCTTCAAAAGATCGGAAATCATTTTATTCATGCTTTCCATTTGAGCTTCCATGGAGGAGCTCAAAGATGTTTCCATCAACTTGAGATCTTCCATAGAGACCAACTTTGCGGCCCCTTCCGTAACATCATCGTCTGGCATAATCTTAGGCTGTTAAGCCCGAAATAAGAGTCGAAGCTCTGATACCAATTGAAAGGATCGTATGCTGCACCTAGAGGGGGGGTGAATAGGTGCTAACCAATTTTTAGTTCTTTTTCAATTTAGGCTTGACACAAAGGTAAATTCTCTAGATATGCAACTATGTGAATTTACCTATATGACCAGGTCAACAACTAAGCAATATATAGCTAGACAATATATAGGGGAGATAATAAGGATAGAGGTAACCGAGAGTGGAGCACGCGGAGACACGGAGATGATTCCCGTAGTTCCTTCCCTTTGACAGGAAGTACGTCTACGTTTGGAGGAGTGTGGTCGCTATGAAAGCTAGACCATCGCAACGAAGGCTTCACTCAGGTCTCCTATGAGCAACGCCACGAAGGCCTAGCCCACTTCCACTAAGCGATTTCCTCGAGGCGGAACTGGGCCTTTACAAGGTTCTTGGGGCACACATCCACAACCGAATTGGAGGCTCCCAATATCTGTAACAATACAACAACAACAACAACAAATCAACCACAAACTAGTAGGGTTTCCAAAAGAGGAACACTAGCAAAGGGGCCCTCAAGCATATGAGGGGGAAATGCAAATCGCTTCGGTGAAGATGTAGATCGTGGTCTTCTCCTTCGATTCTCCAAAGATCAAGATCTTTGGATGGTTGGAGGAGGATCTTGTGATTCTTGTGTTTCTTGAGGTGGCTCTAATGGTGGATGAACTAGGCAGTGTTTGAGCAACTTGAGGAAGAGGGAGAAGGGGGGTATAAATACCCCCTCCAAAAACGAGCCGTTGGAGGATATTTGGGGACGGATAATCGGGTCTAAGTACGGGCCGGATTATCCAGCACCCCCCCCCCCCCCCGCGGAAAATCCGGCCTTCTGAAAAAGTCCGGCCAAAAATCCGGCCTGGATGCAGGGGTTACTGAGGAGCTCGCCAGAAAGTCCTTATCCGAATTTTGGGGGCCAAATATTTTGCAAATATCCGGCCCGGATTATTCGGCCTGGTAAAAATTTCCTGCTTCCTTTTCTCATGTTTATCCACACAAAAACAACCACATATACATATATATAATCTGCATCATCTCAACATACATTAGTGTATCACATATATTGTCATCAAACATACAAAACTAAAACTGAGAGATGTTCTTTCAGCCCACCCGTACTACTATCGAAGTTGGAAAACGAAGTTGAGAAAAACGTCTGAAATATTAGCGACCATCCATATATACGGGGGCATGCGGTCGTACCGCCTGCCCGTACCGGGGTTGAAAAACCTTCTTTCAACTCAAAAATTGCAAAAGGATCGAAAATGCATACAGACGAATGAAAAACCGGAGACTTCAAACTGATAAGAATAAAATTACCTCAAACCTTCTTACAATAGTTTTCAGTAAATGTCCCTTGCTTCCTCGAATCTCATAGTGTTCCCTGTTTTCCTCTGTATATGGTGGGTAGCTGTTATCACCGGAATTTGACCAGGTCAGAGGTGGGCCGCGATCAAGATGGGCTTAAAGGTTATATACGGAAGAAATACGAGAATCGGCCTTATATGCAAAGTTTGGGCTAGCATGCCCGTGTATCTGTAATATAGTAGGTCGTATCTTAGATTAGAAGATAGAGTTTGACCCGTGCACGGTTAGGTGCACGCCCGAATTAGAAAGTCCCCCGGACTATAAATATGTATCTAGGGTTTATGGAATAAACAACAACCAACGTTCAACACAAATCAATCTCGGCGCATCGCCAACTCCTTCGTCTCGAGGGTTTCTCCTCGTAAGCACCATGCTGCCTAGATCGCATCTTGCGATCTAGGCAGCACAAGCTTATTACGTTGTTCATGCGTTGCTCGTGCTCGAAGCCTTTTTGATGGCGAGCAACGTAGTTATCTTAGATGCGTTAGGGTTAGCATTGTTCTTCGTATCATATGCTCGTCGTAGTGCAACCCTTATACATCTAGCCGCCCTTACACCTATCTTAGGTGTAGGGGCGGCACCCCGCTTGATCATTGTTTAGTAGATCCGATCCGTTACGGTTGCTCCTTGTTCTTCAAGGATTAGTTTAATATCCGCAATAGTTAGGCCTTACAAAGGGTTGGAGGATCCAGCGGCGTGTAGGGTGTAGTTTGCTAGCCCTAGACAGGGATGTTCCGGGGATCAACCTCGTGTTGGTTTTTAGGCCCTGTCTAGGATCGGCTTACGATCACCGTACGCGAGCGCGAGGCCCAATCGTGAGTAGGATGATCCGATTATGCGGTGAAAACCCTAAATCGTCGTAGATCGCTTTAGCTTTATCTTGATCAAGCAGGACCACCATATATTCGTACACCTCGTACGAATCATGGGTGGATCGGCTCTTTGAGCCGATTCACAGGACAACCCGAGAGCCGATCGAGGCTCGTATTTAACGTTTACGTGTATGCCATGCAGGAAACTAAGCGAGGCATCATCCAACACCTTCCCGACAGGTATAGGTCAGGTGGCACGCCCTTGCGACAGCATCGGACGTGTGACCAGAAGGCTTTGCGGGCCGTCGCTCTGAGGGACTGGGGCCAGCCGCAGCCCTGAGTTGTTCCCGGCTCTACGGTGTTGCCAGTCGTTGCCCGACGGTGGGTTTCTGACCGCAACAGTAGCAAATGCTTGCTGGCACCATCATGAAGAATGAGAGAAACATCTTCACAAAAACGAAGAGTACCTGGTGGTATAAAGACTGTGGAAGTAAATTGTGAAACATCTTCACGAATAGGTTGTGAGTTAAATTGTGAAAGGTAAGTTCGGCAGAAAAAATAACTAAAATTTCGAGAAGGGAACTTACAGCTGAAAGGGCGTGTGCACCACTGAATGGCTTCACGCGGCAAGATGCGGGCACTTCATCCTTCTTACTAAGAAAAGTAAAGCGGCAGACCAAAATTTCCAAATCATCGACAGGAAGATCCTCGGATATCCTTGCAGCGTCACCAGCGCCAGAGTTAAGCCATAGAGGACCCGACTGAGCTTGGATAGGCTGTACATGAATCTGCATGAAATGTTCTAGTATCTGCACACCCGACAACTCTTTTCCTCGGGTATTCTGCAACTTCTTAATCTGCTCCATCAGATGTTTTGTAGCTGCAATTTTTTCCAGAGTAGCTTCGGCATACCAAGACTGACGCCTCAGGATTTCTTGCGATATGTCAAAAGGAGCGAGGCTGTATTGCTGGTTGCCAGTTGTTTCATCCTTCACATAGAGCCAGTTCTTGCGCCAGCCTTGGACCGAATCGGCAAATTTCAGATCAAAATAGTCGGCTTCAGGACGAACGCAGATACAGACACCACCTACGTCATAGATGGCATCCCTCGAGTTGTTGCGCCGGAGACAGAAGATGCATTTCCACAAGCCCCAATGGGGGTGGATGCCGAGGAAGCATTCGCAAAGAGTGATGAAAATGGAGATATGGAGGATGGATTTGGGAGTCAGCTGTACAGCTGAATCCCATAAACGAAAAGGAGTCCCCGAAGAAACTCATGAACATGCATGGAGTGGCCGCGAAGGAGGAAATCAGTGAAAATTACCCGATATCCTTCGGGCGGATTGGCGGTCGCTTCATCCCAGGAGCCTTCATCTTATCTTCATCAGTGAGCAACCCCAGTTTATTCAAATTCCGATGCTCTGTTGGGTTGAACTTCGATCTATCCCATCCGGACACTTTCTTCTTTTCCACTGGCTTAGCGTCGGCGGTGCCTGTGGTGTTGCTCTTGACGCGCTTTAACCTAACCATAGCGGTGGAGGGAGAGTTAGGGCGCGAATCGGGAGCAAGGAGCAGAGTGCGCTAGTAACGGTGAAGTGATGTCTTTGTGCGGCGGAGTGAGAAGGGGAGAAAAGTGAGGCGCATGGATTACCTTTTAACCTGGAAGGTGAAGCAAATCGGCCGTTCAATGGAGAAGAGATAATCCTAACCCTACACATGGCAGAAAAGTAAAAATAGTTTTTAAGTTCCACATGGAAGTAACAGAGTTACTGCACGCGTGTCGGGTGCTTCGGAGGACTTGAGAACCCCACTAAGTGCAACGTGGGGGAAGGGCAGTTATAACGGACCTACAGATAGTGGTCCACTGACAGTCATAGTCTAAAGAGTCTACATCACACCATCTTCATCAGCACTGACGTCAGGGGCAAGAAAATCTTCGAGTCGACTAGACAATATAGGATGCGCGGCATGAATTTTGGAGCCTATGTCCAGCTGCAAGCACCCGATCATAGGCTCGGGGCTACTCTTATTGGGAGCATTGTTCATGCTCCCGATAAGATGCAAGATAGTGGAAAAATATGGAGTTGATTAAAAGCAAGTTGAGCCTACACCGAAGTGCAAACACTTGGTTGTAACCTCGGGGGCTACTCCCATCGGGAGCGCTGGTCGCGCATCCGAAGAAATTTATCAATATAGAAAGAGCAATACAACAAGTCAATATAGATGAACCCGAAGAATTTTGGCAGTGGATAGACATCTTCAAGTTTTATAAACTCGTCATGTACTCCCGTCGGCAGCGTCAATATTTTACTCAATAAAGTATAGTAACCCGAAGATATGCTGCAACCCAGAGAAATGGATCATTTCATCAGCCGAACAAAGGCACTCGACAATATATTCTTAGAGCGCATCCGCGCCGCGGTAAAAACTCTGAATGACGTGACTTGTAAAATGGTCACGAAGGTAAGACCCCAGGATCCGTCCTGTATGTAGTCGCGTCACATCCGAATGCGCTCTCCCACTTTATCCACATCAACAAATGTGAAGAAAATCCCAGCGAACGCGTTGGGTACCCGATAACTTAGTTAGAATTCAGTTTTTGATCAGTCCTAAAGCGGCATGTTCTGAATTACGCCAGTATCCCAGGTTCGAGTTCGGGGACTCGAACTTGAAATAGGTTTATGCGGATTTGCCACAAGATAAATTAACCGGTACCTGATCCGTCAGATGAACCAACCTAATTTACCAATATCCCTGTACAATATAGATGTCGAATAAAAACAATGCCTTCATGGACTCGAAGAATTTGCAAAAGAGATGAAGGATGGAGATTTTACCCGATTCTACGACTCGAATGAAATCTCGGGGGCTACTGACATGGGTATGCCTAATGGGCATGTCAAGTGTATACCCCTGGTTTATGTTTTCAGTTATCTTAGGAGTTGAAGGCCTACGGACCCGAAGGTTTGGAGGCCCATGAAGCCGAAGATATGCGGTCCGAGGGAGTAGAGTCAATATAGGGAAACTTGCAGCAATATATGGAAAGGCCCAATGCGGGGCCCGATGTTTGTATACTTGTACATCATGAAAAGCCTCGACTTCGCCTCCTACATAAGGGCGAAGCTGAGGTTGAAGAAAGGATCTATCATTGTTAAACCCTAGACACCGTTTCTTTCTAGTTAGGCGCCTTTGTTCGTCTGACCACCTTCTAGTTCTACTTGCCCCCTAATTCTACGAAACCCTAAGTCTACAATCTGTAGGTATTGACGAGTTGATACCTCGTCACAGGAGGCACAAGATGAATTGATGGATGGTAGGGAACAACGAGAAGAGTTAAGTAATCACTCACATATGCCCTCTACTCCAAGTTCTATTTCTATCTTTGATACTCATGAGGAAGGACCACTATGGCATCCTAAAAATGACAAGTTTGTTTTTGTGCCTCTCTCTCTAGTAATAATCCAGGTTATGTTAAAACTTGAGATAATATATCTATGAAAGCCTTGTGTCTAGATAATCAGTTGGAGAACATTTATAATTATGAACTGGAGATGTATTCTTGTAGTACCAATGTGCAAGGACAAGAAGAGCACATTACCAATGATACTTTTGTTGATGATGCTTCCTTTTGTGAGTGGCATGATATCTCTAGAACTGATTAACTTGCTAGCAAGTATGATGAACTAGAGGAGGAAGACACATTTGAATTTTCCCTTCTACGAAATAAAAGTACTATGAAGTGTTCTCCCGTGATAGTGCAATTAAGGAAGAGTATTATGAATTATATCCTTATGATGCCAACCAAGGTAAAAAATTGAATTCATATGTATGTCTCTAATCCTTTTGATGAATCTATCTATTGAGGCATGCTCACCATTCATGAAATATCTATTATTACTTGGAAGTAACAACTAATGAATCTACCAAACTCCTAGGCACCGTAAGCGGGTGCGAGTTCGACGGGCTATGATTGTAAGTGCTCCATACCTCCCTATGAGGTAAAACACAAAACTTCTCTAGTTGAAATCTATCAATGAAATAATAATGGAGCATCAAAGCCTAGCTATATGGCTTTCAAGAAAGCTCTTCCCGGGAGGCAACCCGGAAGTTATTAGGTGTCTTTCTTAATTTTGTGTCTTGAGTATTTTTCCATTCATGTTGCATTGGCACTTTTATATATGCATGATTTCCTGTTAGAGTTGGCTTGGGAATATTTTAAAAGGTAGAATTGATCATTGATCAAAACATGTCTTGCATATCCTGGTTAATTTTTTTTTTCTACACAATATATGTATGCTTTTTTGGTTGTTGTACTAATGTTTTAGGTTATTAGTGATTTTTCGGAGAAGAATGAATGGTTTTTGAGGCTCCAGGGAGTTTAGCGGGCACCAGTACGGGGGCATCTACCCATGCCACCCACCCGTACCGCTCCTACAATGCAACGAAGAAACAAGAAATTTTTCCAGAGAATTCACTGTAAGTTTAGCGACCATCAGTATGGTGGGATGCGGCCGTACCGCGCGCCCGTATCGACCTCGCGACCAGACGTAGAGAACTTGAAGCAATTCCAATGGAAATAGCAAGCGCCCATACCACTATCCCGTACCAGGAGGCGACAGAACGCAATAAAGACGGTTACCCCCCAAAAAAACCCAATTTTTACAAGCTAAGGTTAGTAGAGTACCTTCTACATGTTCTATTGCATCTTGTTTTAATGCATCTATCTTTGAAACTCCCTGGCGTATAATTATCGGTAGTGTTTCATGTTTCTTTTTTGTTTCTTTTGTTTTCCCGGTTGGGTGAATGAACTTGGTCCATATACTAAACCGTTTTCTTTTTTACTTCGTGTGTAATTTTGTAGGGTCTTGAAACTTGTGTGTGGAAACATTGACGGTATGTGACAACCGTTCAAAACCACACACTAGCCACTTGGTTACTTCAACTTAACTCTTCAACAACCAAGAAGGTTTATTGAAGGAAAGGCTCTTGTCCAAAGAAAGAGGGGTTATTCGTATCTCAACGGTAAAAGTGCATCACCCTTTCTTTAATCAAGCTTGGGGAGGTAACCACTTCTCACACTCTTTTTTGAAAAATGAATTTTATCTTTTGTTTTGGTGATCTATTCAAGTTTGGTTCTTGCAAGAGCCTAACTTGGGGAAGTTACTTAACATGTTTAGGATCATGTGCAATGCTCTCATTCAATTAAGTTTTGAACAACCATGTATCCCACTGCTCTTGAATGACTTGTTTGAGTAAGTTATGTTTCGTACTTATATAAGGGATGCACTTCTTTTTGTTAGTCTCCATAAGAGCTGAGTTAGAGCTTTGATGCACTATGTTCAAATCTTTATCCAGCTTGAGAAAAATATTGTGATCCTCTTGAATACATTGCCATGATTTCTACACTTGAGAATATCAAATACAATAAGATTTTTTTTCAATGATGACTTATGTAATGTTCAACTATCTTAAGAATTTAACCATGAAGATATTCAACCCCGTAGATGATAGATTTGGTAGCACTTTTTGAAAACATTTGTTTGAAGGAAATGAAGTTTAGTGGTAGCTGAGATGCATGCCCAAACTGAAAGTTGCGAGTCAAAAAGTATGATATTTCTTAAAGGCTTGTCGACAAACGGTGGTGCACACTCTTGGGATGCTAGAAACTCATCTGGCTTGTGAACGATTTGAGGTATAAATCCAAATTTCAGCTACTGAGTTGAAGGCACGGGTAGCCAACTACTCTTGTGTATAATTAGCCCCTTGAGTGTTGCAAAAATATTGGAAACTATCTCAGGAATCCAAATAAATCACCTAGAAAGTTTTGGCATGATCTCGATACTATTAGATGAAATTTCTTGAAAGACAATGAATAGAAAAGGAGTGTTTGATAGCCTTGTTTTTTTATGTGGGTGTTAATGAAACACTCCATTGTTATGCTTCTTTTAACATGATCTCTTACTCTTAATATACAAACATATAAAAGGAGCAATAGGAGGATCACAAGTTTTATTTCAAAGTAGATTTACATTTGACATGAGGCGATTAGAAGTTGTAAGTGATCTCTTATGGACCAACATAACTGAATGATGTTTCCTTGTATGATTATGTTACATCTCACTTCAAGCTTGGGGAAGTATAGGATATCACCTCGTACTTGTTAGTTTTTATACCAAAGTCCATTTCTCGCGAGTAACAACTAATCTTGGGGAAGTTGATAGCTCGAAATTTAGCACTATTTTACTGAGGTTTCTAAGTATACTATTACTCATATTGTCACCCGTTTCATGTTCTAGCTAGATACACCTATGCCTATTTTACATACTTACGAGTTCTTGTTCGCTTTCATATGAGCATCGCATATTTTGTAGTTTTAGTAGGATTTTATTATGTTTCCCTTGTCTTTTACATGGTTGTAGGTGTTATGGACAACTATGGATAAACCAAGGCAAAAGGATCAAGAGACGGAAATATGGAAGAGTTATAGGCACCAGACTTAGTAATTTGAGGAGTGGAAAAGTAACATTTTTTCATCATCTCAAAATAAAAATCTAATACCTTGGTGTTTCATCTCTCATCCATGCGATTTCAACGAGCCCAAGAGTACTCAAATCAGAGTTCGTATGAGGAAATGTCGGGCAAAATACGAAAGGCATACAGAGTAAATAACGGCCATCGGTACGGGTAGGTCTACCCGTATCGACTGCCCGTACCACGGGCCTGGACGCACGGAAAAGGCCTTTCTGGACACGTTTCTTCATAGAAACCGCCCCGTCTAGGTCATAGGCAACGTGAGAGGGGCTATTGGTGACCCCCTATGCTTATATAAAGTGGGGAGGAGCCAAAGGAGAGACACCCCATCACCACATACCTCCACGGTGGAGCCCTGCCGCCTTGAAGACTCCATAGCCGCTGCCTCCACAAGATCTCATCCATCACCACCACTCAAGAGGGGAAGGGACTTGGATCTTGAAGGCTTCAACACCAATCATCATCATCAACACCGTCTGCAACACCGATCCCCTTTAGTTTACTTGGTTATAATCCAATCCCTAGTGTGGATTTCATCTTGTATTCAATTGTACTATGATAAGGGGATCCCAGCAGATCTTCCTAAGGTGTTGCCCGATCTTTCACAGCGAGAAATCGGGTAGTAGATACTCCCAACAACGCGATGAACGCAGCCTGGAGAAGAGGGACGAATCCAGCAAGCAACGGAACGATGAACGATACGCCTCAAACCTGAGCTAGATAATCCTTGATGAACACAAGAACCTTCGCAGCGGATATATTATGAACTCGATACCCCTGGAGGGATGATACACGTGAACACACATAATGGTTTTTAACCTAAAACTTGTCTAACCCTAAACCCTAGCCGCACCCACCCTTATATGAGGGGTGGCCGGCCAACCCCTAGTGGGCCTCTCTACCTTGGTTTGGACAGGCCCAAACCAAACTAACTCAACTCAATAAAATCCCTAATTGTCCCAAATATGACCATAGACATAAAATACGATAATAAGATAACTAGCTAGGTGGAGTCCTGAAATTGGGCTTCACCTTAGCCTTCATGCCCGTATCACACTACCATATTCCATTCATATGTTTAAGATCATATTAATTGCCTTCACGTGTGAGTAGTTCCTTTGTTCTTGGGGAGAGATGGAGAAACCATGGCTATATTATGATATGAATAAAGATGATTTATGGCTTTGTACTATGATTGTGTGTTAGTTTTCTCTTGTGATATTATATGATGTCGACCATGTAATATTTGCCTTTGGTCATGATAGGAAAGTACATTCAGAAGTAAGGTAGTGCATACGGCGGGACGTTACATACCGTGTGCGGTGCATTATTGTATGGAAGAAGGGGATAAGAAGGGACTCACCATGCTTCAATTGTGATGGATCAATAGATGGCTTGCTGAAGGCCATCGAGGTGGTTTTCAGGGATATGTTATGAGATACATATTCCAATATCGAGCCTTTCCCACACACAACAACAACAAAGATATAGATTATCTAATTTGTGTTCTTAGTTAATACTAGTGGTGGAACCAACAAACCCCGAGAACACCTTAGTCATATTGTCATTCCCAAAACCATACTCGCTGCTCTCGGTTACATTAGTTTATTTCTTAGTTTTTGTTTACTTTTGCTATCAACACAAAACAACCTTTATATACTTTATCTTGGAATTAGAATAACTTGCAAGTACTCTATAGATAATAGTACCGAGGGGCATTAAGACCTCAACCAATAGCTCTATGTGGTTCGATACTCTTGCTTCGAAACTAGTTACAATTGGTCTGTGCACTTGCAGCCATCAGTCATCATCAAGTCGCGTCCCAACCCCTCTATTTAAACGGGTGAACTGAAGCACCAAAGCACTCACCAATTCCAGATCAAGTAAAGCCAAACCATAGCCTTCCTCTTCTTCTTCCTCAAATCCTAGAAGCCACCCAACCAGATCTGTGTTGGAGTTCGTCGGCGCAACCTGCGAGATGCCGCCCACCACACCCGAGCTCCAATACCCCAACGACATCCTCGTGGAGAACACTCTCCGCGTCTGGGCCATTTTGCGGTGGAGGGGTCCGACCGAGCTCACACGACATTTCCTGCGCGCCGGCTATGCACACCTCCTAGAGGGGAGGCCGTTGATGTACCGCGTTGAGGAGGTCCGTGACCGCGGTGGCGCCCACATCACCAACCTTGCCCACTCCACCAAACCCTTCGATGCCTTCCGCCTCCTCGTCCGGGTCTTCTGGTGCGGTTGTGAATTCATTGCCTTCACAACCTACAACATTTTCACCGATTTCAACTGCATCTTCCCCACCGTTGACCGCATGCACACCCTTCCCTACCCCGAGTACACCAGGCCAGAGGAGTGAAGATGGTGGCCGTGCTCAGGAGGGAGTGCAGATGAAGAAGGCACTGAGGTGGTGAAGAAGATGCTTGCGTCATCATGTCCTTTTTTTTACTATCGTATTTCCTTATTTCGTGCCTTGTCATGTTTTACTATCGTAGTTTCTTATTTCGTGTCGTGTCATGAACTTTATATCTATGTAATGGTGCTACTCATGTAATCTTCGGGGCTACTCATGTCGTAATGGTTCTTATTTTATCGTAATGGTCCTTATTTTATATATGTAATGGTGCTTATTTTATCGTTATGGTGCTTATTTTATCCCCGGGGATACTCATGTCACATGTTTCTAGGTATGAGTGTATTGTTTTTAGTTTGACCACTACAAAAATAATAACAAAGCTACCACGAAATATATAAAATGTATTGATGTTTATTTGGTAGTTATTGGACACTATCACTCCAAAAAATAGTTGTCATATTTCTGAACCATAAAAGATGCAAGTTCCTTTCATATAAAACATCAGAAAATTGTATCCAAAGTTGAGAGCGCTTCGGTTTTATTTTTTTTTTGACCTTAAACCATGGATGGGGACAGCCATTGTGCCTCTTGTGCCCTGGCACACCCAGATATTTTGTCAAAATTTTAGATCAACTCATCTATACTAAACGAAAAAAGAAAAGTTTAGAATAAATTGTCAAATGACTCTCTGTTAAATATTATGACGTGTAAGGTGTTAGCAATATTGTAAAACTGCAATAGCCTCTGTTTTTTCTTGGTAATTTTTGTATTATATGTGATAACATATTTTTTTTAGAGGGTGGCACAAGCTTATAAAATTTCCTAGCTCGACCGAAGTTTTATGGGTAACACTACCTAGAGACCAACCTTCGCGAAGGGAAAACTTGCTCCACGAACGAAGCAGTGGTGGACACGTGGCAGGCCCTGCAGTTCCGCGTGAGCGAGTCCCGCAAGTCCACCCGCCCGCGCAAGTACGCGCTCCAAAACAGCGAGCCCGCACGCGCGTGTAGCGACGCAAGTACGTGCCCCTCCCGCGCGTAGCGAATCAAGTACGTGCCTACCCTACCGCGAGGTACACGTCCAACAGATGGATCGATCCATCGGAACTAGCTAGCTATCTAACAAGTGAATCAACAAATTGATCGATCCATCGGAACTAGCTAGCTATCTAACAAGTGAATCCATCGATCGATCTCACAACTACCTCGCGGGCGAGAGTACATGGCACACACGAGCGAGTACAGTGACGTGTACCACACGAGTACAGTCACGTACATGAGTGCAGGTACAGTCGCACACACGAGACAGGTACAGTCATCCACATAAGACAGGTACAGTCGCACACACGAACGAGTACAGGTATACAATCGTTCACACGAGACAGGTACAGTCGCGCACACGAGTAAGTATAGTCGCCTACACGAGCGAGTACAGGTACAGTCGTCCACATAAGACAGGTACACTCGCGCACACGAACGAGACAGGTACAGTCGTTCACATGAGACAGGTACAATCGCGCACACGAGTAAGTACACGAGCGAGTACAGGTACAGTCGTCCACATAAGACAGGTACACTCGCGCACACGAACGAGTACAGGTACAGTTGCTCACACGAGTAAAGAGAAAAATGCACTAAATACCTTCAAAAGAGAAGTACTTATCAGTTAATGCACGACTACAGTTAGATACACAAGACGAGTACAACCATAATAGTATAGGAAGTACGAAAAAAAAAGTATCTCGAAACCTAGCAACATGGGATCTAGTTTTGAAGATCTCGACGAGAGGATCTCAAAAGTGAAAACTGTTCGTCATTTGGACTTACGGTTCTCAAGATATTTCATTTTGAAAAACCGAATCTAGAAAATAAAGGGAAAAACGCAGCCCCTCTGTCTTCTCTCTACTCCCTCATCCCACTTTGCTTCTCCTTGCGACACGTGTCGAGCAGGGAGACCACTTCCCAGGGATTTTATATCACCACAGCGCGCCACTTGTCGCGTGCGGAGCGAGTTGTTTTCCTTTTGCGAAGGTCGGCCTTTTTCTTCCAAATCAATTGGAGGAATAGAAAACCACACATGCCTACGGCCCAACTTACAACCCGGTGGCAGAACGAGGTATTATGTGTGATTACAATCCTCCACAGCCCACGGCTTAACCCGATCCATTGGTTAACTGACGACATGGGCCAACAACAACAATTATCTTTTTTCCGGAATGCTACACTTCGCCAGCTTCCAAGTTATGCATCTCATTGACCGTACATTCAAACACAAACTAACATAGCCAGATGATACAAAATATTAACATAACCACAGTAAAAAACACTTATAACGACTGATCAACAGAATGTAAAGAAATCCTAGAGAAAGTATACAATAGTGATCACATTTGCCGGCTTCTTCAAACCAACCATCTGTCTTTGGTGCTTGTTCAGTTTCTTCAGTTCCCCATCACATGTGGCAGCTGAGCCCAATTTCTCTAACGTCGGTGCTTCATAGATCTCCCGGGTTGCGCCCCTAATGATACCCTCCACTTCAAGCCTCTCAACATACGTATCCATCCACTCAAAATGATTACAATTTTTCAGATTATGAAAAGGAACACATGAACCCTAAATCCCAAATCGGTGTCAAATCACGTAAGCCGCACAAATTAGAGCAAAAAAGGCCGATGGATAACTGAGTTCTAACCTTTCCAGGTTCGGGCTTGCTCTCACACTTAACAAATTCTCGCCCATAGTTCCCATTCTTCTCGGTCAATGTGACCAATCGCTTCAATGGCGCGGTGCATGGATAGTCAAGACATGATGTCATGGGCACTACGACATAGTCAGGTCGGAGCGGGAGGCTGAACTAAAGGTCGGCATAAGGGTTCGTTGGTCGTAGTCGCGCACCGTCGACGGAGAAGAAGAAGAAGGGGAGGAATGGGGGCGGCAGGCAGACGGACACAGGTGCGGGCTACCAGAGAGATCGGGCTCCCATCTTGTACGAGCCAGGCAAGTTGTGGGTCCCACGGTAGGTGGGTCCCACTCTGTCTGGACATAGTGAGGGTAAGCGTTGAGGTGGATAAATTGTGTGGATCCCGCTCAGTTCACATAATCCAAACAAATAACGATCTCTATTGCGCTTAAGGTCCGGGTCGCATGAGAGCAATTTGGGCCGCGCGAAACGTCGCACGGAAGCCATTTTTTGCTAGTAATGTTGCGTTTGAGATAATTTCACGGAAAGACTTCGCATAGAAACTATTTACCCGGATCGACCTGCAGGGACGTCGGAGATATTTGTATTCGTGTGGCGACGAGGATAGGCATGTAGGAACAAGCTGGTACAGTTTCGATCGCATGCAAGGTCGCGCACAATTAGATCAGACGGCTAGCGACTTGGTGGATTGGGCGTTTTGATCCTCTCCGGGATTCTGACCGCTCGGCTTAACCAAAATAAGAACATCCACGCATTGATTTATTCATGTGCGATTATTAATTAATTAATCACAAAATATAATTACTAGAGCGTCAACAACCAATCTACGGTCATTACACCATATAGATCGCCGCCGCTATACTGTTCGACGATAAGCATAAGGGAAAGAAAGAAGAGTGAGAATCCCACGGCCAGGAGCAGCAACACCAAGAGGAGCCCCGGGATATCGACGAGAGGAGGCAAACAATCCAAGTTGTCAAACATGTAGAGGGAGAAGCACCAGATCGTGACACCCGCGCAGGCGAGAAGGAAGATCACCGCCCACCTGCTGCACTCGCTGGGCTCCGCCCTTGCCACCACCGCCTGCTCGACGTTGTTGGCCATCGATTTTATACGCGCCCGCCCGTCGACCAATCTATAGCTAGCTTCACCTCCCCTCAATTGGCCGATCAATCTATCTAACATAAGATCAGCACGGAGTATATTTATCTTTTTGCTGGCATACGGGGATGAATCGACCGGCGTGTCCGTCTCCAGTACCACGTCAGTACATACGATTCCTGAATCCAATCCAATACCAGCGCTTATTTATCTCATATCCATCTCGGTCTAGGCCCAACAAGTCCATTGAGCTCATGGGCCGTGCCGCTGTCACGTACGCAAATGGAATTGGATTAGTCCACAACGGAGAAGAGCTAAATTAAACGTGGATGGGTCCTTTGTGCACGGACGGAGGAAAAGAAATTGCACCTAGCGAATGCATGAAAAAGGCAGACTTCGCCTCCAATCAATTTGCGTTAAAACTGATTATTGGTGCTGTCCAATTCCAACTATCTATGAAGTATTAGGTGTAAAAATTTGGATATTCGCAGACGAAGAATAACTAATTTTATCTTTGCATTATGTCTAGTGATAGAATAAAAATATATTCACTGAATGCCATGCACTTTTCCATTGCATCAGTTTGAGCGGTCCCGAACTAGCTGTCAGAAACACCCGTTATGCATTTATATTCATGATACCATGATCAGTGTATCGTGAAATCATAACCGAACTGGTATAAAGTTATATCATCGATTCCAGTACCGAATAAAAAGGTTACAAACACGGCATATGACCAAAACATACATAATAGCCTCGAAGGGCCTAATTTTCTCGTGCGGCCAACGGGGCAAGCGTGCTCGTAGGCACGCGATTGGTGTAGTGGATTCATGGATACTACGGCCCACCTGCTAGTGGGCCCAAGCAAAGGCCCATCTACAACGACAAAGTGAAATCCCTCATGAAGCATGTAAGCCTCACGAGGAGAAGACCCTCGTGAGAAGACCCTCGTGAGGATCTCCTCACAAGGAGAGCAACACTTAGCGGTTTCAGCAGCTGAATAAGTTTTTGAGCTAGGTCTGACACCGAAGTTACTAGGAGCGAACACCGCCAGAGCGGTGCAGCAAGCCAACTGTAAGCCCCATGAGTAAGGCTCAATTAAAACGTGCATGCCATGAGTAAAGTTGATTATGAGGTTACTACAAGGAACCACGAAGTCCCATAGAGATCACGCTCACACACAACTAAACTTCATGGGGCTCACGATTGGCCTAGACCTGAGTGCTTCACCTTCCTGTGCACTTCTCAACATACACGCATAGTGCTTATGCTACAAGGGTGAAATACAGAATTACATATCACATCATAACCATCTACGACACAAAATATAGAAATAATATTTATATAGCAATGCACAATTGAGCAAGATCCAAATATCACGCAGAGGACACATGTCCCATCAGCACATCATACATAGCGGAAGCAAATAGCCTGGGTACATACAAGATCTCAATAGGACTATGGGTCCAGAAATAAACAGTCGGGTCCATAACCAACAAGCCACAGGCTGCTGCCTAGGTGTGATCTTGCTACTCGACGAGGTCGTCGTCCGTGAACTCAACGAAGTATCCACCAGCAAATTGCTCGTCATCAATCGCCTGCAACATCGCACCAACAGTTGCCGGAAAAAGAGAAATAAAACGAGGTTAAGTACCAATGTTACGTACGAGATAAGACCGGATATGCTTACCGGTGGGCGGTATAAACATCACCCGGCTATATGGTGGGTATAGTGGAAGCAAAGCTTGAACTAACTTATAGAGACACGCTACAACATTCATCTATCAGAGAAGGGGAGAGAGCGCATAAGCTAGCAGTTCTATACCCTGCAAACAAAACCCAGCTGATGCGACCCCCCTTCGTAAAGAAGTACTGGCAAAGGCACTCACATTGTTGTCAATTTTATTAGATAGCAGTTGTAATAATGCCTATTTAATACGCAAGTTATTAGAAAGTTATTAACGACAAGATAAGGTGTAAGTTGTTCTATGATCGAGTTAAATAGCTCCAAGTCATCCATAACCGTGGACACGATTTTCCGAAAAGATTTACCCTGCAGGGGTGCACTATTGTTCCCATAGACGCATGGTCAACCGTTCGAGCAACCAATGGTACTCGGAATACTCTTGCGATATACTGACAAGACCGTTCCCAGATCAACAAGAAAGTCCAGGGGGGCCACCCCACTAGCTACATGTAATGAAGTTCGCCCGTACTCCGAAGCGGATCCAGGGTTGTGTAGGCGTATTGGCGGGCACTTACGACCAAGAACTAGATAAGTCGTCAAGTAAGGTACAATACAGAATATAAACACCCGAAAGCAACATGAAGTAAACACCCGAAGGTAACAGTAAGTAAAACATGTCATACATGGCATAGGCAAATAAAACCAAGATTGTGACTCCCTTTTCAACAGACTAGAGAAAAGGTAATGAGTCAAGGGGGGTCCCGATAAAACCCACTATTGGTTAGTGCACTCGGCCTTAGAACATATAACAAGAACTCGGGTCTTAGGGGACACAAGCGAGACAAAAATCCGACGATTTCGCAAAGGGGCTCATCGATGCCTCTGCATTAATTATTATCCCTTAGAAATTTTAGTTGTAACAAAATATCAACAACATTATCCAAAAGTGTATCATGTGTCAACTTCCCAGCATATCTCGAACATATCGAGATAACAGCAAGACCCTAAACTCGCGGTACGACTCGCAAGGCTTGACAAGCATCACACGACTCATATAGGGGTAACAGGTGGAATAGGACACGTGACACAACAGAATCGCAACATAGGGATAGCAATAGTGTTGGAGATAGGCCCGAGAGGCAATAATAAAGTGATTATTGTTATATCTTAGTGTTCATGATAAATGTTTACATCCCATGCTCTAATCTTATTAAGTGGAAACATTGATACATGTGTGTTTGGTAAATAACCAGAGTCCCTAGTAAGCCTCTCGTTTAACTAGCTTGTTGATTAATAGATGATCATAGGTTCCCGATGATGAACACTGGATGTTATTAATAACATGATCATGTAATTAGGAGAATGATGTGATGGACACACACCCATAGTAAGCATAGCATAAGATCAAGTCATTAAGTTTGTTTGGCTATAAACTTTCAAGTAAATAGTAACCTAATCCTTCGACCATGAGATCATGTTAATCACTTACACCGGATAGATGCTTTGATGACATCAAACACCATTTCGTAAATGGATGGTCATAAAGGTGGCACTAAGTATTCTGAAAGTATAAGTTGAAGCGCATGGATCAAGAGTGGAATTTGTCCATCCTGATGACGGATAGATATACTCTGGGCCCTCTCGGTAGAATATCATCCAATTAGCTTGCAAGCATATGACTAGATCACAAGGGATGTCATATCACGGTACGAGTAAAGAGTACTTATCGGTAACGAGGTTAGACTAGGTATGGAGATACCGATGATCTAACCTCGGATAAGTAAAGTATCGCGCGACAAAGGGAATCAGTATCGTATGTTAATGGTTCTTTAGATCATGATGTCATCCTTGAATATGTAGGAGCCATTATGGATCTCCAGGTCCCGCTATTGGTTATTGGTCGGAGAGGTGTCTCGATCATGTCTGCATAGTGCGCGAACCGTAGGGTGACACACTTAAGGTTCGATGTTATTTAAGTAGATATGGAATATGAGATGGAGATTGAATGTTGTTCGGAGCCTCGGATGGGATCCGGGACATCACGAGGAGATCCGGAATGGTCCGGAGAATAAGATTCTGTTATCACCAGAATTTGACCAAGTCTGAAGATGGGCCGTGATTAAATGGGCTTAGAAGATATTGCGTGGAAAATATTCCCGAATCGGCCTTGTACAAGGAGTTTGGGCAAGATTGCCCGTGTATCTGTAAGTATAGTAGGATACGTGTCGGTTAGAATTAAGAGATAGAGTTTAGCTCGTACACGGTTGGGTTCTTCCCAAGTTAGAAAGTCTACGGACTATAAATATGTATCTAGGGTTATTGAGAAAGGAGGACGATCACGTTCACAACAAATCAATCTAGGCGCATGTTTCGAGGGTTTCTCCCGGGTAAGCAACATGCTGCCTAGATCGCATCTTGCGATCTAGGCAGCATCAGTTTATTCGTTCTTGGTGTTGCTCGTGCTGAAGCTTTTTTGATGGCGAGCAACACCCTTATCTTAGGTGTTTTGGGGTTGATCACAATGCTTTCACGATGCACTTGTTTAACTACGCTTCCCCTCGATATCTAGCTGCCCTTACACCTATTTTAGGTGTAAGGGCAGCACCTTGCTTGTTCGTTATTGAGTAGATCTAATCCATTATAGTTGCTCCTTGTTCCTCAAGGATTGGTTTGATATCCGTATGGTTAGGCCTTATAAACGAGTTGAAGGATCCGGTAGCGCGTAAGGTGTGGTTTACTAAGCTCTAGAGGGATTGTTCCGGGGATCAACTTCATGTTGGTTTTTAGGCCTCTTTAGGGTTGGTTTTCCATCATCTTACGTATCCGCTAGGCTCAATTACGCATAGGATGTTCCGATTATACGGTGAAAACCCTAAACTATCGTAGATTAGCTTAGCTTGATTTTGATAAAGCATGATCCCCATGTACTTATAAATCTAACATGAACCATGGGGCAATCGGCTCTTTGAGCCGATCCACAGAACAACTTAAGAGCCGATTGGGGCTCGTATTTAATGTTTACGTGTTTGCCATGCAGGAAACTAGTTGAAGCAATCCATCACCTTCCTGACCAGGTATATGTCAGGTGGCACGCCCTCGTAATCACTAGGACGCGTGTGCCAGAAGGCATTGCGGACCGTCGCCCGAGGGACCAGGGTCAGCCGCAATCCTGGGAGCCTCCCGGCTCTACTGTGTTGCCCGTCGTTGCTCGCCGGTGGGTTTCTGACCGCAACACATTCTCGGCACGCCCGGTGGGACCCTCCGCAACAACGACAACATCGACATCTGCAGCAACCATGTCAAAAGCTGCGGAGGAGGTGGTCGGCGAACCAGTCACGTACGCAGATCTGCCGAAAGAGCAAAAGAAGAAGTATGATGAGATGAAAGCCATCTTGGAAGCCGATCTCATCGGCTCTTTCGTGAGGACCCGTTCACATGGCGTAAGGTGGAAGGGGTTCTCCCCTGAAGGTGTTCTTGACGGAGTAGACCTGTCTACCCCTTCGGAGGAACGTACCAGAGCTCTGCGCCAGGAAATCAATTACATGGCGGCTCATTCTCTACACCGCTATTCAGAGAGCCCGGTGAATACTCTCGAGCGCGTCGCGTTCCCTGTGGTGCAGGAAATCATGAAGCATCAATACTCCCCGTTAGGACCTACCCTAGGGACTCACCAGGGAGAAGTACCGCTCCAGATCAGGCCGCCGCTGCCATTCGCGCTTGCGGCACCAGAGCCGCCGGGTTCACCGGCGTACGTCGTCTACAAGGTTGGAGGCGATCCTAGCGATTGCCAGTTCCTATATGAGCCGCCTAAGGAGATCCCGCATGGGTACGTGTGCACATACGTGCCGGACTGCAATGCCTGGGCGCGCACAGGCCAGATCGCACTAACAGGGATTTCTGGAGTGGATGCTGATAAACAAGCATGGCTGGCCAAATATGCTACTAGAACGAGTCATGAAGGCTCGGTCCCTACAGCTAACACCATGGAGCGAGATCGGCACTATCTTGAGAGACCAATTCGGCATCCTGCCGAAGAGGAAGACAATCGGCTATTCCAAGCCGTACCACGACGAGTATGACTCGATCCCGCTGCCACCCAAGTATCGGCTCCACGAGTTCTCAAAATTCAATGGAGCAGAAGGATCTAGCTCAATAGAGCACATAAGCCGATATTTGGCGCAGCTGGGCATGATTTCAGCGTCAGACCAGTTACGTGTGAGGTTTTTCGCACAATCTCTCACGGGTTCAGCCTTTGGATGGTACACGTCGTTGCCACCAAACTCAGTCCGGACGTGGAAGCAAATGGAGGAGCAGTTTCACGTGCAATATCACTCAGAAGCCACCGAGGCCGGCATTGCCGATATGACACAGGTGCGGCAGAAGCGGGGAGAAACAGTATCTGAATACATCCAACGTTTCAGGACTATCAGGAACCGATGTTATTCGGTTCGTTTATCTGAGAAGGAAGCGATCGAGCTGGCAGTACTGGGCCTCGCAACGCCAATCAAAGATCTGACTTCCCAAGCGGAGTACAGTTCATTGTCGCACATGGTGCAGAAACTCACATCCTATGAGCAGCGGCACCCTGAATTGTACCAAGACAAGTTCAAGCGTCCGGTGGGTCTGGTCGAGATTGAAGAAACTGAAGATCCTACACCGGACCTGGAGGTGGCTGTAGCTGAACGGGCTCGGGGGGCACATCCCGTGTCTTGCAAGTGGGTAAAACCACAAGGGCCTCCAAAAGGGTTTGACTTCGATTTGAGCAAAGCTGAGCAGATTTTCGATCTATTGCTTAAGGAAAAACAGCTGAAGTTACCCGAAGGCCATAAAACCCCTACAGCACAAGAAATGAATGGGAGGCCGTACTGCAAATGGCATCATTCATTCACCCATACCACCAATGACTGCAAGGTGTTTCGTCGACGAGATCCAAATGGCGATAGAACAAGGCCGATTGCTCTTCGGACGAGTTCGCCATGAAAGTGGACACACATCCGTTCCCCGGAGTCAACATGGTGGAACCTAACCACTCCGCGAGGCGTCGACTGGATTTCTCGTGCAATGTCAACATGGCAGGGCCTGTGCGCCACCATGGCAAGGATAAAGAGGAAAGCAGTCACTCCCGCAACAAGGAAAAGGAGGAGGCCGATCCACGCGACCGGCCCCGGTATGATGACAAGCGGTACCTCACCAAGGAACAAGTGAGAAGCGTGCGATACCAAAAACCACTTTCCACGCACCTCCTCAACAAATATGAATATCGAGTATGACCGACGTCGGCGATCGACGAAACGACGAGAGATACAATCGGTCCGATGAAGATAAAGGAAGGTACCGTCGGCATGACAAAGACGACGAAGGGCGCGAGCACCGCGCTAAGGAGAGGTCAAGGGAACAGGGAAGACATGGATAAACACCGGGACTGTCCCTTCTTTAAACACTACTGGGATTCAGGGATGAGCCGATTGCCTACAATCGAGAACTGCCCGGAATGTAGACGCCGGAAGAAGGATGCAGGAAACGTTTCAGTTTTCAAGCGTCTAGGACCTCTCCCGCCACAGAACAAGCGTGCTGAGTCCTCTCAAGATGAAGACTTTGAAGAGTCAGAAGATGAAGAAGAGGATAGGTACCACCGGCCAAGGTGGTGCCCCGATGGACTCGGCCATTCCCAAAAGCGTAGGGTTCGGCGGCTACGCAGCTTGGAGCAAGCCGAAGCGCGATACTTGCACACGTTGAGGAAAGCACGGCCTGATCTAGCCGTGAAAATTCAACAGACTTTGGACGAAGAGACACGTCCACCAAAGAAAGTTTGGCGTCCCAGGCAAGAAAAAAAGCCGATGCGGGTACATCGGCTGGCACAAACATGGTGTTCTTCCTTCCATCAGAGTTTCGTGCCCCAGGAACTGAAGAAGTGCCGATAGCACAGTTTGACTGCGGTCCGCGGCCCGTCATCTTCGAAAAGCCACGGGAGAAGGGCTATAAACATATGAAGGCCCTGTACCTAAAGGGTTATATCAATGGGCAGCCCGTCGACAGGATGTTGGTTGACACGGGAGCGGCGGTCAATATAATGCTTTATTCCATGCTACGGCGTTTAGGACGCTCTAGTGCCGATCTGATCAAGACCAACGTCACACTAAATGACTTCAACGGCCAAGCATCAGGGATGCAAGGTGTCCTGAACGTAGATTTAACCATAGGCCGGAAGACGGTCCCAACGACATTCTTCATCGTCGACAGCAAGAGCACCTACGCTGCCCTGTTAGGAAGAGATTGGATTCACGCTAACTGATGCATTCCATCTACAATGCACCAATGCCTGATACAGTGGGATGGAGACGACGTAGAAGTCGTGCATGCAGATGACTCGATCGACGTCTCGATAGCCGGCATGAACATTTGGGACTCGGAAGACCAAGAACCGCTCTCTGGAATCAGTTTGGACGGCTGTGATCGCATCGAGGTGACAAAAAACGGGGTGAGGCTGGTCTTATCCACCGGCCTGGTAGAGTAGCAAGAGCAACATCCATCGACACACGTGGCAAGGCCGATCCCTGCGATCGGCCCCAAAAAATAAAAAGCGAGGATCTCACTTCAAACATGTCACGTAGTCGTGGTAGGGAGGCTTCCTCCTGTTAGGGAGCACATACAAGTTGTAAACCTTCATTGAGCAATTCAATCAACATGGAGGCCGATTCCAGTAATCGGCCAAAATTATCCTCGTCCTACGTTCTGCCTGTGTTCAACGTCGATCTAACGGGCGACGGAAAGCTGGAATATGGGTTTACGTCGGCTGATGAGCTAGAATAGATCGACATTGGTCCTGGGGATAAGCCACGACCAACATTTATCAGCAAAAAGTTAGATCCGCATCTGAGGAGCACGATGATAGCTTTGTTGAAAGAATACCAGATTGTTTTGCCTGGGATTATACAGAGATGCCAGGGCTAGACAGGAGCATCATTGAGCATCGGCTACCTCTCAAGAAGGGATTTCGGCCGTTCCAGCAACGAGCACGGCAGATGAAGGCCGAAATTCTAGAAGAAGTCAAGAAAGAGATTGAGAAGATGTTGAGCGCCGGGTTCATCGGGCCATGCGGGTATGCTTGAGTGGATATCTAGCATCGTACCTGTGGAGAAGAAAGACGGCCGATGGCGCGTCGCCATAGATTTTCGCGATCTCAACGGAGCCACTCCGAAGGATGAATACCCTATGCCGGTAGGCTGAGACGTTGATCAATGCAGCGGCTGGTCATAAGGTTTTAAGCTTCATGGATGGCAACGCCGGTTACAACCAGATTTTCATGGCTCCAGAAGATATACATAAGACAGCCTTCAGAGTACCAGGTTCAGTGGGCTTGGTCGAGTATGTGGTCATGACATTTGGGCTGAAGAATGCCGGTGCAACGTACCCACGAGCCATGAATTACATCTTTCAATGATCTGATCGGCAAGTTGGTAGAAATCTACATCGATGACGTGGTGGTCAAGTCTGTCTCAGTGGAAGGACACCTGGAGGATTTGCGACGCATCCTGGACCGAACTAGAAAGTTCGGACTCAGAATGAATCCAAAGAAGTGTGCTTTTGGTGTGACGGCCGGTCAATTCCTGGGCTTCCTAGTTCATGAACGTGGAATTGAGATCGGCCTGAAAAGTCAAGAGGCAGTGCGAACAATGAAGCCACCAACGACCAAGAAAGAACTCCAAAGTCTCATCGGCAAAATCAATTTCGTCAGAAGGTTCATCTCTAATCTGTCAGGACGAATTGAGCCGTTCATGGGATTGGTAAAAATCAAGCCTGATGAGGAGTTTCACTGGGGGGCAGAGCAACAACGAGCCTTTGATGAGATTAAAGAATATCTAACGAAGCCGCCCATGTTGCTTCCGCCCCAGCAAGACATGCCATTTTATATTGGGATTTCTATTTTCGTGCCCTCGGTTCCTTAGTTGTGCTCAGTTTTCCCCAGCTCCTTAGTTTTTCCTCAGTTTTCCCCAAGACCTTGTCTGAAACCATCACAGATGCTATAACGGCCGGTTGCCCGACGGTTGACCGTTATCTTCCGACTAGTGGGGCCACGTAGAGCCCGCAAAGACACGTCGGACCATCCATCTTTGTTTGACCGTAAGCATCGCTGTATCCCCGACCAAAACACGCACGAGTGGGGCTTCGGTATATCGAATGACAAGTGGGCCATGGCGCTGATACAAGGGGCAATACACGGGTAGGAATAGATTTTTAAACGGAGCTCTACGAGCGATGGCACGGAGGAGGTGGCCTGCGGGGTGCCGAGATGAGATCGACGTCCACAAAGAAATGCATGAGGCGAGACCGGACGCATTAGATAGATATGAACTAGACGCGTTTAACCATGCAAAGAAGAGAAGAAATGGTCGACGACATCGACGACTACCTCAAAACTTTGACCGACCGTGTCCGACACGAACGCGAGCAATGTAGAGAAAACTAGTGTCTCTCCTTTCCGGCGTGTATAGATGGGTGCTAGAAGAGTGTGGTGGCGAAGGGAAAGACCTCGCGGTGGTCGGTGGCGTCCGGCATAGCGGGGCGGCGTGGCCGTGCCCACGTCGGCGTGGATGCATGTTCGGCATTGGCATCAGCATGTACGTTCGGCATTGACCTCGGCGGTATCTCTGGTGTGTCAGTGATCGAATGAGGGGACGGGATTGAGGTGCATCCCGACGGTGACCTAGCAGTGGCGTCGAGCATAGCCGTTCTGACCATGCCGATATCGGCATCGGCAAAGTTTGGAGGCTGTGGTGCTCGAATCAAAGAGGGATTTTTTTCTTGTACGCCAAAAGTGATTTGAAACAAGTTTCGTGTTGAAGGTTAGGTAACGAAAGTTTGTAACTAAGCCCAAAATTATACTAGCGCCATGGTGAGGTTCTTTTTGATAGAGCTATACGGTTGGGCAAACTTTTTTGACACTTTTTAGATAGGGTTCGTTGTTGTTACACGTATGGCATCATGTATGGCAAATTTGGGATCATTTGGAGATGTTCGAAAAAATCACTTTGCTTAAACGCATGCCGTTTCGTCTCACTGAAACCAGCTTTTCTAACAAGGTGATTTATTCTACCTCCTCTAAATGACCTCAAATTTCATACAGCTGATCTTCTATACATAGATAGATAGATTGTTTCATTTTTATATTTTTCGAACTTTTTATTTCCCTTTATAATATCCAATTGATTTTCAGGTCAAAACCTCGAAAAACAGCATCATGTATGGCATCATTTTCGCCATAAATTTCAGATTTTGTGAAACTTTCCCTTTTAGATATTCCTTGTTGTTATAGATATGGCATAATGTATGCCAAATTTGGTTAGGTCTCACTGAAACCAGCTTTTGTAACAAGTTAGGTTTTTTCGACCTTCTCAAAAGGGATTTTTTTCTACCTTCTCTAAATGACCTCAAAAATCATACAGACGATCTTCTATACAAAGATAGGTAGATTGTTTCGTTTTTACATTTTTTTGAACTTTTATTTCCCTTTATAATACCCATTTGTTTTCAGGTCAAAACCTCAAATACAGAGATAGATATATTGGTTCGTTTATCATTTTTACCGTGAATAGTAATGGGTACAAGAAATCGGTAATGGTCTATCAATTTTTGCGTGAAAAGTAATGGATACAACAAATCGGTAATGGTTTATCATTTTTTGCGTGAAAATTAATGGCTACAACAAATCGGTGATGGTTTATCATTTGGGATTTTCGTGAAAATTAATGGCTACAACAAATCGGTGACGGTTTATCATTTTTTGCGTGAAAATTTATGGCTACAACAAATCGGTGATGGTTTATCATTTTTTGCGTGAAAAGTAATGCCTAAAAGAGTTTATAATTTTTAGCGCGTGAAAATAAATACGGAAAACCGCCCTTTAGCATACTTAGAGAGTGGAAGGTAACCGCCGACGAGAGAGAGAGAGAGGGTTATCCTGCCTGTTAGATCATACGATCAACGGTCGGCGGGCACGATCCGCGTGACATGGGCTAGACCAATCAGGGCAATGTTGCACGTGTGAGAGAATTTGTGGAGGGAGAGGGCAAAACTGAGTAGTATCAAGAAACCAAGGGCACCTATGTAAAAACGAGACTAAGGGATTCAAATATGAGATTTAAAAAATGGAAAATGCGTGTTTTGTACAATAAAACCCATCTTGGCCTATCTCAAACTATTTGCAATACAAATATACATGAGTGTGAGAATTGTGGCCTCATTTAGACAAAGTATGTTTTGGGGAAAGCTGTTTTGGGAAGGGCTTATTGTGGAAAACCATGCACCTTCATAGCTACTAGGTGATTTGAGAAGGCCTTTGAGAAGTGGCAATTTGTGGTAAAACTTGATTTATCTATGACTTATCTATGTTTTGAGAACTGGCAATTTGTGGTAAAGACTCCATGAGTATGTGCCACTATTTTTCGGAATTTTTGCACATTAAATGACTAATTTAACTAGTTAATCCCATTTGTTGATATGTCCGTTGACCAACTACTTGAGGGTAAAACCGAGCATATTGCACTAGCCAGTATTAGCACTCAAGGGGAAAACTGAGCACACAAAAAATGCTAGTATAATGCTCGAGGTTATACACGAGTATATCTAAATTTCCGGGGTTAGACTCGAGGACGCGTGTTGCGGTGCGTAAATGAAGGACGTGCAATTGTTGACGCGTAGACGCCGGTCGCGGTGCGAAGTCGAAGACGTGCAATCGTGGACGCGTGGCGCATTGCAGAAGTCCAAGACGTGCGGACGTGCGGCGGTGGACGCGTAGGACGCGGGTCGCATTAACCACCCCTTGCCTTTATAGACGCCTCCTCCCACTATCTCTGTCACTCTCACTCGCCTACGCAACGCCGCCTCTCTCACGTCCCATCATCTTCTCCAAAGCAAAAAAACCCTCTCCCTCTCCCTCTCCTCTGCCGGCGAGATGGACAAGGAGAATGCCAATCCCATCGTCCACGGCGCCGTCGGCTCCAAGCGCGACGCCTCCCTCTTCGACGCCGTCCCCTCAACGGACGTCGCCGCCGTCCCCTCAACGGACGTCGCCGCCGCCTCCGCCGGTGCATCGGATGCTGCTGCCGCCGGTCGCGGCCAGATCCCGCCGGGATGGGACCCCTACGAGCCGGTGCCGTACGTCCTGCCCCCGAACCGCTACGACACCTCCATAGAGGACCCATGGAACGAGGTAACTACGGTTTGCTTCCTTTTTTTGTTCCCCATTCCTTTTTGAACCCTATTTGTGCGGGTGTAGATGGATCTGTGGATGGATGAGTATTGGGCTAATATTTGCGCCGATTTTATTCCATTTTGCTTTGATCCCTCCTTGATTTCGTTTAAGATTTGGGGTTCGGCCGTTCGGTTAATTTATGCAAGTAATAATGGGATCTCAATCGGTTAATTTATGCAAGTAATCATAGGATCTCAATCGGTTATTTTATGCACGAATCAAAAGATATCAACCGTTTAATTTGCAAATAATCTGGAATGTGTTCAAGTTCAGATCTGAAATCTGTTTCTTTGCCTATGATGAATCGGTGGGCACAGATTTTTACAGGGAGGGTTCAGCGAACCATTTCTATGTACAAATCTGTTGTGCATGAGCTTTGGTTCGCTTACACCGTCCCTGTAGACATATAATTGTGTCCACTCTAACTGAGGCTGCCTCTGTTTTTCCTAACTTTGTTATCATGCACGTTTGCAACTCATTCACTAATAAATTCCCGTTTGATATGGATCAGCTGTCTGGCAGCGACGTCGGCAGCGACGACGAGCACCATGACATCAAGACTCGCCAGAGTGCTCGCGGAGGCTGCAGGTCGGCCGATGCGTCTCCTACCTCGACGTCGCCAAGGGTGTCTACGGGTGCCCCTTCGCACTAGGAGGCTCGGCGGCACTGACTTCAACTGCGTCCTCACGCATGCCGAGAACATCGGCCACACCAACCCCAAGGTCGGCGCGTCGGTGAACCCCAACTCCTTCCGCGCCAAGCACTTGGCGCTCGGCATGCACCTCCGCAGCATCCGGCGGGTGGAGATCTCCGGCGGGCGCATGCCTCCGCTCAAGCCCAAGGCTCCCAAGGGGAGCAACAAGTGGAGGCAGAGGCGGATGGGGTAGGCGGAGTCTCGGACGTGTCTTCTGCTGCTGCCTCCTCCATTTTGTTGTTGGAATCCCTTTGTTGTTAGCTAGGGATCCCTCGTTGTTATGTTGTTAGTATGATGGTACTGTACTGCCGTGAAGAACCTCGAACCCTACTATGTTTGGCTGCTGAATGCAGCTTATTATCTATATTATCTATCCCTATTCTACTATATGACCTTGTGAATTTATCGTACATTCCCCGTAGATTTGCTTCTAGATTTAACTACATACATATGGACTAGATGGAGTACTAGATTGGGCTCCCTACTAGATTTGCTGCCATATTGGGCAAACAACGAGGGCCAAAAGGCACAAATAATAATTGAAGAAAGACAGAAATGCAAGCTTCTCTAGATTTGATACTAATTAGGTGAAAAAAGGCGAGAGAGAAGGAGGCGAAAAGGTACTCGTTAAAAGGGAAATGCCAATGGCCGAGAGAGACAAAACCCAGCCTCCTGCTCACGTGCAACCAAACGCTATCTCGTCCTGTCCCACGCGGTCCCTTTCTACCAGCCCCACGCGACGCGGGCCCACACGACGCGGCCCCACACGTCAGCACGGAGCGGTCAACTTAACGGGAATCCTGCCGTCTGAGCTGCCTTCTGCGGGTTTCAAACAAGCACTTGGGGAAAACTGAGGAAAACTAAGGAGTTGGGGAAAACTGAGCACAACTAAGGAACCGAGGGCACGAAAATAGAAATCCCTTTTATATTTACCTGTCAGTAGCCGATACTTCTATCGCCTCAGTGGTAGTGCAGATCTATAATGGCATGGAAAGAGTTGCTTTCTACCTCAGCAGAAGGATGTTGGATGCAGAGACGAGGTACCCGGAGATCGAGAAGTTGTGCCTCTGCCTATTTTTTACCTGTACCAAGCTTCGCCACATCTTTCTGACGGCAGAAATCATCATCATCTGCAAATCAGACGTCATCAAGCACATGCTGTCGGCTCCCGTGTTGAAAGGCCGACTCGGTAAATGGATGTTTGTGTTATCGGAATTGGATCTCCGATATCAACCTGCGAAAGCAGTCAAAGGACAGGCCTTAGCCGATCTAATCGCTGAACGGATCAACACTAATATAGCAGCACTATCTATACGTGCATGGGCCATGTTCTTCGATGGATCGGTTTGCGACGGTGGCTGCGGCATAGGCATCCTACTCGTGTCGCCCCGGGGGGCAACCTACACCTTCTCCATCAGGCTATTGTGGGGACCCCGGACTAGCTGTCCGAAATTCCCTGTTATGTATACAGTTCACGATCCCATGATCAGTGCGCCGTGAACACATAACCGAACTGATATCAAATTACACCATCCAATTACAAAGCGGAATAAGAAAAATTACAATGCGGTCACATGACCAATACTTACATAATAGCCTCGATGGGCCTAACTAAACATCAGAGTAGCATCATCACTTCAACAGCGCAAAGCCCAAGTCATCTGCCATAAACCCTACAGGCAACTGACTGGGAAGACGTTCCTAGCTCGCATAGACGTCGTCCAAGTCCTTCTTCATTTGTCGAATTCCTCCAAGTCTGGCCAAGTAAATAGCCAGGGACAAAGCCGTGAGTACATTTGAATTGTACTCGCAAACCATCAAGAAGGTGATAACAATTCTAACTAAAGAAGACAAGAGAGGAAGAATAGTTTCTCTTGTGGATGTAGCATGTAGAAGAGAAGAGATGTTTTTGGTGGAGATAGCATCCCAACTTCTCGATCGAAGGGGACACTTAGGAATTCATCTAAGACATCTCTATATCTCTAATGAAGAAGATACTTCAAAAGAAGGACTACAACATAAAACACTAGGAAGGGCAAACCCATTTTGTTTCCTTTCCGACCATCTCCATATGGTCACCACAACTTTCCAGTACCATCCCGGTACTCCAAAACAAAGTTCCTTTCTTTACTCAAAACACTTTCATTAAACCAAAACACATCAGGCTAAGCAACAGCCATTTCAACCGTCCATGACCGCGGACACGGCTATTCGAATAGATTTGACTCTGCAGAGTTTGCACACTTTCCCCACAAGATCCGCGAGTTCATCATGTGGGCATCATCCCCGCATATCAACTATGCCATGACAAAAACTCGGACATAGCCTTTCGCCTATTCGTCTTAGCACGGGATCCTACCCTATGGAGTATGTACCTCCCCGGCACCGTGGCAGCTCACCTCACTTTGAGCGTGGCTCCACCGCCAAGCCGGGAGACCCATAGTGTCTTCCGGACGGGTCAGCCCCGAAGGCCTCCCGTTATACTATTGTCTCCACCAACGACAACCCGGACTCGGGGGTAACCTTACCCTTGTATAGTTGTGCGGTGTCCCATGCTAAGAAGAACAAACTACGAGCTAAGCCCCGTCCCACTCCGGGGTAATGTGGTTGCGCGGGTTAATTGTCACGGGTGAATACTTAGGCGCCAAAGTTTTCGAAAAACAAGATTTTCTTTTCAACCATCTTTGCCAAGATCATTTCCTTTCATAACACACGCTTGGGTAAGTCCAACTTACCCAAGGTTTTCAAAAATTCTTTTCAACAAGGTATTTTTCCAAGGGGTTCCCAACCTATAGTTTCATGTAAGAACTAAGGGACAACAATAGCATGATGCTAGCCATCATACCACTAAGGAGATGATAATATAGGTGGTCAAGGGGGCATACATGCTTAGAGTAAGCATGCATAAGATCAACAAGGAGTTCAACATACTCGAGAGTAAGTATGCAGAACATCAACAAGGGGTTCAAGAAGGGTGTCAAGAGGTCGACACACACAAGATAAGTGGGCATATCCCTCACACTTAGAAGGTACACCAAGATATGATAATTACCACCATTTCCCTAAAGGGGATGGTAGGTGAGGTGTCAAAGAGAATCCAACATGCTCATGGTGAGCACGCTCCATCAACATAAGTAGATACCACACAAAATATATCGAGAGACAAGAATAACAACAAAGTAACCACGATATGTGATTCAACATTTAGAGATCAAGAGATGGCTTGCCTTGGTTGGCTTATTTGTCCCTGGACTTCTTCAACTCCATCAAAAGAATTCCAACAATATAAATAAAATCCTCGTCCGAACCACTTCTTCTTTCCCGGAATTGTTCGCATCTATCGCCGGAAAATATAAAAGAACATAATCAACACATTGTACCAACAAAACAACATACAACAAGCAACAATCAATAGATAACCACTCTACTAAGGGCTAACATACTCAGGTCTTATAGATACTACAAAACAACTTTAAGAGTTTTGATTTTAGAAAACTCAATTTATTCACCTAATAAGGGCATAAGAGCCTCACCAATTATCAATTGCCTCTTTGGGTATCACCACGACATAAATTAATTATCCCCTGGTATATAACACCACAAAGAAGACAAGTGCATTGGTTAGACATCAAAAGCATTCATATTTTATTTTTAAACATTTTTGGAAAAGTAGGAAATCATTTTCCTAGTTTAAATGGCTAATAGACACTATACAAAAATAGGAGGTAAACAATATGCTACACTCTTTTGAAAACTTAAGCAAAACAATAGGTCTAAGGTTAAGTTGCAGAGAGTTTGTTTTGCAAGAATAAAACATAGGTTGACTATTTTTAAAAGGAAGAGGTGGTCAAGGATTTTAAATAAGAAAAAGGTTTGGTACAACATTTCATGTGACACACACTTAGCACGAGATAGTAATCAAAAAGTTATGATAAGGGTCTAACACTAATTATTATAGATGGTCAGGTACTAAAACAAGGCTAACAAAATTGGATTCACTCAAAAAGGTTAATTTTTCAAATTTAGAAATTAGAGATACTAAATAATAACCAGTGATCATGTTTAATACATTAAAAATCGTACAAAAATCCTAAAAATATGAGGTCAGTGGCAATGGAAAGGTATTTAAATTTCTGAACTAATGCAATTGGTTTCAGTGGATTTGGGTTAGTAGATCTCCAGTTATTCACCTTTTACTGCCTCTGGTTTTAACAGAAATTTTCAAAGTTCACAACAAAAAAAACGGGCGGGAATTTACTGGGCTATGCGGGTGGAATTTTGGGCTGGCCCAGGTAGGTTTCCAGGTGGTGGTGAGAAAAAAAAATTAAAAAGAAAGGGAGAGGAGGGCCCGGGCGGGCCGAGGCTCGCATGGCCGACGTGGCTAAGTGGCCACGCACGGTCGGGAGGATCCTATCGATCCTCGTCTTCTTCTCGCGTCCTCGCTCGCGGACGTACGGAAGAAAAAGGGCAGGGGCGGGGCGGAGGCTCACCTGCCGGATGCTTGCGGACCACGGCGAAGGCTGGGCGGGGGTGGCGGCAAGGTGGGGCGGTGCGAGCGCGGGCTCGGCGCCCCCTCTCGCCCGGCAGCGGCTTCTCCGGTGGCGGTGTCCCCGCAGCACCTCCCGGCAAGGCGACGGCGGCGGCGGTTCCGGCGAAGCTGGACTGAGCGGAGCAGCGGGTTAGAGTGGGGAGATGATGAGGAACAACACGGAACAAGAAAAAAAGGAAAACAGGACGCTGGGAACGATCTCCATCTGCTCGCCATGCACGCGGCGACCACGGCAACGGTGGTGCTTTCCGGCGAGCACACGGCCAGAGCGGCTGCAGCGTCCTCGGGCGAAAGCGGGGAAGGGAGAGGGTGGAGTGTGGGTTGCTGTGAGGGAGAGGAGAGTGGTGTCAGGGGAGAGGAAGACTCGGGTGCCTTTAAATAGCCGAGCACCGGCTCATGGTGGATGGTGCGGGTGGTGAGGCCGCGTCGGGGACGAGCGGGGTTGGACGGGAAAACGGTGCCATTGAGTAGAGCATCCGGAGAGAGATCTCGGGCAGGCTGGAATCCAGGAAAAAGATTGGCTAGTTTGTCCAGAAACGAGGTGATGTTTGCGCGTGACAGAGAGGTGTTTGATGTGTCGTGCTCGGTCGTGGGTGAAATATGGAGGTGTAGCACCATTGCTTCCTGGTCCTGGTATGATGCCTTGGTAGCCTACGGCTAGGGGTAGCCGAGAGGAGGTCCGCAGTGTCCGGGAACGCGCGAGCACGCCTAGACGTGGTGATCATCGAGGTGGCGAGCTCGTCCGAGCCGATAGGAGGGAGGCTTTGCCTCGGGAACATGTGCGTGGGTTAGAGGGGTGGCAGGAAGCCTTCATGGCGCGGCCTCGAGGGCTGGGTCGATGGTTGTCGTCCTGACCAAGTTTGGGTGCCCACCGAGAGAGAGATGAGTGATGGAAGGCTAGAGGCTGGCTAGGGCTACCTTGATGGTGTCCGAGGGGTAGTGTAAGGTCTTGAAGCTTGTGTAGATCTTAGGTGGAGGAAGGGAGAGGGTGGCTGCAAGATTTTTTTCATGATTTGGCCGGGCATGTAATGTCTCCCATTCAATTCCTTCCCAATAGCCATCATTAGGGGAGTTAAAAAAGGATTCGAGCAAGATTCGGCCAAGGAGAGGGAATGGATGCATAGGAGGTCAAAGAGGTGGAGGGGTGGTGACTTAGTTAACTAGAGAAGGGAAGGTAGTGTCATGAGCAAGAGTAACACATGCATGCATGGCCGGCTCCTCTCCTAGCTATGCAAAACTAGGTCACACAAGGGCTAAGTGACCATGCTGGCCGGTCCTCCAAGATGAGGTGTTGGTGAAGGTAGTGTAGAGGTTAAGATGATGAGTTGGAGAGAGTTAGTAAAAAAAATGTGTAGAGGGTTTTTATTGAACTTGCCTTTGAAATTTTGGGAGAGGTAGAGATGAACATTTGAATAAAATATGGTCTTAAAGGCATAGAATATTCTAAGTAGAATATTCTCAAAATTTATGTGGTCACACAAGTGCAAGAATGGAATATGTACTAAAACCATGTTTTTTTTTAATTTAAAGTCAAAACAAAATATGCTATAGCACTAACTTTTTAGGGTGGAAAATGGGATGAGGTGAAATAACATCCACATCCTCTATTTTAGTTGAGGAAACAATTTTGAAAGCTTTGATAGAACTAGGATTAGTTGTGTAGTGAAAGAAAAAAAAGTCTTAAATAGGATTTTTGGCAAATAAAATATTTTGGGAGAAGTGATCTCAAGGGTAGAGTATTGCTACAAAATGTAGCTATTATCTTCACTCTTGGTTTTGTGGAGGTTAAACTTGAAATGAAGAAAAAACTCCAATGGGTAAAAGTTGGAGATGGGATCTAGTGGTGCAACAATGGATAGGGTATAAGATCAAGTGGAAAATATAGGTTGGAAAGGTGTTATGGGACATGCAAGACGTGGAAGTTGTAGAGGGTGTCGCAAAGATGAGATCCATGCATTGAGGTCACCAATAACAGTTGGGGGTGCTTAAGAAACAACTACCAAAGATTGAACATTTTAAGCCTGCCAAAACCATTTGATGACTTGGCCTAAAAATAGACAAGGATAAATGAGTATAAGAGGGATTTGGTTCAAATCAAGGACATGGTTGGGAAGTGCTTATGATAAGGTAGGTTTAGGACCAGATTCATTGCCTTGGATGGCAAGGGGTAGCTTAATCCACGGGCTCCAAAATGGGACCTCATAACGGTTTTAGGACTTAGCCAAATTTGTGATGCCTTAGGGGTTTTGACTAGGGTATAAGAGAGGGATGTATTAAGGGGTAGATGATCCCAAGTTTTGAATTCAAGGATGATTTTACCACTAGAGGGGTTGTTCCTTGAGGCAGCTCAAGACAAAACTCAACAATTAAATCAAGACAATTTATCTACCACCAGATCAAAGCAAAGCATCTTAGCAAACAGATCAAGGCAAATGCAACTAATTGGCTTTCAGAAAAAAATTTTGTTCCCCCTGATTTTTGCATTAAGGACAATTAAACATGGTTGCAAAAGTTGGGGTGTGACAGATCTTCCACCCTTAAAATAATCTCGTCCCGAGATTACAAAGCATAGGACTAGAGGGGTTGTAAAGTGTAACTAAAGTTAGACTCCATTCTTACGTAGATGTGCTTGTTGCCGAGAAGGTCGTTGCTTCATCTTACGGGAGACATGATGGATTCCTGCCGATGGCGTGCTTCATGAAGAGGTTGACTACTCCATGTAGGTGTTAGATCTGTAGCTTCTAAGCGATCCTAGCGGGGGTTCACGATTCTGGGAGAGTTAGTGCACTCCAGCGGTGCTTTAGCAGGGTTGAAAACTTTTTAGAGTTAACTTTAAATTTTTGTGGAAGACAAAGTCTTCCACCCTTAAAATTGTTCATAGAGGGGGTTTTAAAAACTCTAAGCTTCGGCTACGGGTCTTGTCGGTGCTTTTCGAAGAAGTAATCTTTCTCTCGTCTTGAGTTGAAGCATCTTCAGGGAGCAAGGTGCAGTCCACCGCTTCAAGGGGAGTTAGTGCATCCCAAGTTTCCAACGGCGTTTTTAGAAAGGTTTAAATTTTAGGGTCAGCTCCAATTTTTAATGGAAGACGAAGTCTTCCACCCTTAAGATTTTTCATCGGGCTTTTTGGAAAAACTACGAGCTTCGCCTTGTAGTCCTGTGCTGGGCTTCGAAGAAGTCTTCGATCTTCCGTAATCGGTTGAAGAATCTTCGGGAGGCGATGTGTAGTCCACGACTTCAAGAGGCACTCACGGTGTTTACTAGACCATATAACGCGCGGTAAGTTAGTAAGTTGATGAAGCGCCTGGTTGTTGTCCATATGAAGCAAGCATCAATGGTCATCGGAGACAATCTTCAGCTTGAGGGTCGGTGCTAACTTTTACTAGCCAAGAAGTGAGCGGTTAAATTACACCTATTCTTGAGTCTTGAGGTATCTTCATGAGCTTCACTTGATGAGGACCAGATGAACCACATGATGTAGCTTGGCTTTGACGCTATTGTCCTCTCGGCTTGTTAGACGGTGTGTTAGAGGGTAGTTTCAAAAAGTTATACTTGAAGTTAGCGCGATTATACTCCAAGGTTAGACAAAGTTAGTATTTTATCGACGAGGTTGGTGATGTGAAAACCTATTAGGGAGGCTTTCTAAGCTAGGTTATCACACCAAGAGTGTTTTTCAAATCAAAACAATCATGCACACGACAAACGAGATAAAAACACTCAAGGCGAGCACACTAGGAAACAACAAGCAATCATCACACCGGACAAGGCACTCTAAGCATCTAGGGATGCCTAATACGCAGGGTAGCTCAATCAAAGCGATTGAGTTTTGACTATCCATCCTATTGGTTTGGGGCTGGTCACATATGTTGGCGTCTTCAGCTTGTTGACATCGTCTTCAACAAGGATTCTCGAAGCAGAGGGTGGTGATGCGGCCTGGTGTTGAGTCGTCGATGTTGAGGTAGAGGATAAACTGTGTAGTCTTCTTGCTCAACATCCCAGGGACGTGAGGTCTTCGAAGGGGTAGCTATTGAGGTGCTCCTGAAGCCGAGATACTCTCGTGGCTGGCCTAAAAATTACTAGTCAAGAATTGAGGACTCGATCCCTGGCGACTGCAAAAGTGCAAGTCCACGGAGGAACAAGGTCAGCTTCTTGACACACTTTGGTGACAACCAAAGACATGATCTTATTATTCTTCTATGTGCACACTAAGTCGGCCTCCAATCTTCAATAGTTGTCGTTGGAGATTCATGAGTCTTCCTGAGGGATTGATGTATTTTTGAGTTCGAGTCTCCGGTCTGAGTTGGGGAAATCGTCCAATATGTAGGTTTGAAGTGGATGAGACAATAGAGTAAGAATTTTCAAACACTTCTATAAAGCGGAGAGATAAGAATTTAGAAGTTTTGAAGAAACAAGAGGAGTAGAAGCTATGCTTCCGACTAACGAAAGAATTTGTTTGGTAAATAGTTTTGCCCAAGTACTTGTTTCCGAACTAACGTCCATGCTAACTAAGGTCTCCTACAGTCAGGATGGCTCTGATACCAGCTACGTGGGGACCCCGGACTAGCTGTCCGAAATTCCCCGTTATGTATACGATTCACGATCCCATGATCAGTGCGCCGTGAACACATAACCGAACTGATATCAAATTACACCATCCAATTACAAAGCGGAATAAGAAAAATTACAATGCGGTCACATGACCAATACTTACATAATAGCCTCGATGGGCCTAACTAAACATCAGAGTAGCATCATCACTTCAACGAGCGCAAAGCCCAAGTCATCTGCCATAAACCCTACGAGCAGCCGGTCGGGAAGACGTTCCTAGCTCGCATAGACGTCGTCCAAGTCCTTCTTCATTTGTCGAACTCCTCCAAGTCTGGCCAAGTAAATAGCCGAGGACAAAGCCGTGAGTACATTTGAATTGTACTCGCAAACCATCAAGAAGGTGATAACAATTCTAACTAAAAGAAGACAAGAGAGGAAGAATAGTTTCTCTTGTGGATGTAGCATGTAGAAGAGAAGAGATGTTTCTTGTGGATGATAGCATCCCAACTTCACGATCGAAGGGGACACTAAGGAATTCATCTAAGACATCTCTATATCATCTAATGAAGAAGATACTTCAAAAGAAGGACTACAACATAAAACACTAGGAAGGGCAAACCCATTTTGTTTCCTTTCCGTCCATCTCCATATGGTCACCACAACTTTCCGATACCATCCCGGTACTCCAAAACAAAGTTCCTTTCTTTATTCTCAAAACACTTTCATGTAAACCAAAACACATCGAGGCTAAGCAACAGACCATTTCAACCGTCCATGACCGCGGACACGGCTATTCGAATAGATTTGACTCTGCAGAGTTTGCACACTTTCCCCACAAGATCCGCGAGTTCATCATGTGGGCATCATCCCCGCATATCAACTATGCCATGACAAAAACTCGGACATAGCCTTTCGCCTATTCGTCTTAGCACGGGATCCTACCCTATGGAGTATGTACCTCCCCGGCACCGTGGCAGCTCACCTCACTTTGAGCGTGGCTCCACCGCCAAGCCAGGAGACCCATAGTGTCTTCCGGACGGGTCAGCCCCGAAGGCCTCCCGTTATACTATTGTCTCCACCAACGACAACCCGGACTCGGGGTAACCTTACCCTTGTATAGTTGTGCGGTGTCCCATGCTAAGAAGAACAAACTACGAGCTAAGCCCCGTCCCACTCCGGGGTAATGTGGTTGCGCGGGTTAATTGTCACGGGTGAATACTTAGGCGCCAAAGTTTTCGAAAAACAAGATTTTCTTTTCAACCATCTTTGCCAAGATCATTTCCTTTCATAACACACGCTTGGGTAAGTCCAACTTACCCAAGGTTTTCAAAAATTCTTTTCAACAAGGTATTTTTCCAAGGGGTTCCCAACCTATAGTTTCATGTAAGAACTAAGGGACAACAATAGCATGATGCTAGCCATCATACCACTAAGGAGATGATAATATAGGTGGTCAAGGGGGCATACATGCTTAGAGTAAGCATGCATAAGATCAACAAGGAGTTCAACATACTCGAGAGTAAGTATGCGAGAACATCAACAAGGGGTTCAAGAAGGGTGTCAAGAGGTCGACACACACAAGATAAGTGGGCATATCCCTCACACTTAGAAGGTACACCAAGATATGATAATTACCACCATTTCCCTAAAGGGGATGGTAGGTGAGGTGTCAAAGAGAATCCAACATGCTCATGGTGAGCACGCTCCATCAACATAAGTAGATACCACACAAAATATATCGAGAGACAAGAATAACAACAAAGTAACCACGATATGTGATTCAACATTCAGAGATCAAGAGATGGCTTGCCTTGGTTGGCTTATTTGTCCCTGGACTTCTTCAACTCCATCAAAAGAATTCCAACAATATAAATAAAATCCTCGTCCGAACCACTTCTTCTTTCCCGAATTGTTCGCATCTATCGCCGGAAAATATAAAAGAACATAATCAACACATTGTACCAACAAAACAACATACAACAAGCAACAATCAATAGATAACCACTCTACTAAGGGCTAACATACTCAGGTCTTATAGATACTACAAAACAACTTTAAGAGTTTTGATTTTAGAAAACTCAATTTATTCACCTAATAAGGGCATAAGAGCCTCACCAATTATCAATTGCCTCTTTGGGTATCACCACGACATAAATTAATTATCCCCTGGTATATAACACCACAAAGAAGACAAGTGCATTGGTTAGACATCAAAAGCATTCATATTTTATTTTTAAACATTTTTGGAAAAGTAGGAAATCATTTTCCTAGTTTAAATGGCTAATAGACACTATACAAAAATAGGAGGTAAACAATATGCTACACTCTTTTGAAAACTTAAGCAAAACAATAGGTCTAAGGTTAAGTTGCAGAGAGTTTGTTTTGCAAGAATAAAACATAGGTTGACTATTTTTAAAAGGAAGAGGTGGTCAAGGATTTTAAATAAGAAAAAGGTTTGGTACAACATTTCATGTGACACACACTTAGCACAGATAGTAATCAAAAAGTTATGATAAGGGTCTAACACTAATTATTATAGATGGTCAGTACTAAAACAAGGCTAACAAAATTGGATTCACTCAAAAAGGTTAATTTTTCAAATTTAGAAATTAGAGATACTAAATAATAACCAGTGATCATGTTTAATACATTAAAAATCGTACAAAAATCCTAAAAATATGAGGTCAGTGGCAATGGAAAGGTATTTAAATTTCTGAACTAATGCAATTGGTTTCAGTGGATTTGGGTTAGTAGATCTCCAGTTATTCACCTTTTACTGCCTCTGGTTTTAACAGAAATTTTCAAAGTTCACAACAAAAAAAAACGGGCGGGAATTTACTGGGCTATGCGGGTGGAATTTTGGGCTGGCCCAGGTAGGTTTCCAGGTGGTGGTGAGAAAAAAAAAATTAAAAAGAAAGGGAGAGGAGGGCCCAGGCGGGCCAGGCCTGCATGGCCGACGTGGCTAAGTGGCCACGCACGGTCGGGAGGATCCTATCGATCCTCGTCTTCTTCTCGCGTCCTCGCTCGCGGACGTACAGAAGAAAAAGGGCAGGGCGGGGCGGAGGCTCACCTGCCGGATGCTGCGGACCACGGCGAAGGCTGGGCAGGGTGGCGGCAAGGTGGGGCGGTGCAGGCGCGGGCTCGGCGCCCCCTCTCGCCCGGCAGCGGCTTCTCCTGGTGGCGGTGTCCCCGCAGCACCTCCCGGCAAGGCGACGGCGGCGGCGGTTCCGGCGAAGCTGGACGGAGCGGAGCAGCGGGTTAGAGTGGGGAGATGATGAGGAACAACACGGAACAAGAAAAAAAGGAAAACAGGACGCTGGGAACGATCTCCATCTGCTCGCCATGCACGCGGCGACCACGGCAACGGTGGTGCTTTCCGGCGAGCACACGGCCGGAGCGGCTGCGGCGTCCTCGGGCGAAAACTGGGGAAGGGAGAGGGTGGAGTGTGGGTTGCTGTGAGGGAGAGGAGAGTGGTGTCAGGGGAGAGGAAGACTCGGGTGCCTTTAAATAGCCGAGCACCGGCTCATGGTGGATGGTGCGGGTGGTGAGGCCGCGTCGGGGACGAGCGGGGTTGGACGGGAAAACGGTGCCATTGAGTAGAGCATCCGAGAGAGAGATCTCGGGCAGCTGGAATCCAGGAAAAAGATTGGCTAGTTTGTCCGAAACGAGGTGATGTTTGCGCGGACGAGAGGTGTTTGATGTGTCGTGCTCGGTCGTGGGTGAAATATGGAGGTGTAGCACCATTGCTTCCTGGTCCTGGTATGATGCCTTGGTAGCCTACGGCTAGGGGTAGCCAGAGGAGGTCTGCAGGTCTGGGAACGCGCGAGCACGCCTAGACGTGGTGATCATCGAGGTGGCGAGCTCGTCCAGAGCCGGTGGGAGGGAGGCTTTGCCTCGGGAACATGTGCGTGGGTTAGAGGGGTGGCAGGAAGCCTTCATGGCGCGGCCTCGAGGGCTGGGTCGATGGTTGTCGTCTTGACCAAGTTTGGGTGCCCACCGAGAGAGAGATGAGTGATGGAAGGCTAGAGGCTGGCTAGGGCTACCTTGATGGTGTCCAGGGGGTAGTGTAAGGTCTTGAAGCTTGTGTAGATCTTAGGTGGAGGAAGGGAGAGGGTGGCTGCAAGATTTTTTTCATGATTTGGCCGGGCATGTAATGTCTCCCATTCAATTACTTAACTATTATGCCTCGCAACAACAATATTCCTGGGATTGCGATGTATGACATAATAGGCATTCGGACTTAAAAATCCGGGTGTTGACAAGGGGTGGTGACTTAGTTAATTAGAGAAGGGAAGGTAGTGTCATGAGCAAGAGTAACACATGCATGCATGGCCGGCTCCTCTCCTAGCTATGCAAAACTAGGTCACACAAGGGCTAAGTGACCATGCTGGCCGGTCCTCCAAGATGAGGTGTTGGTGAAGGTAGTGTAGAGGTTAAGATGATGAGTTGGAGAGAGTTAGTAAAAAAAATGTGTAGAGGGTTTTTATTGAACTTGCCTTTGAAATTTTGGGAGAGGTAGAGATGAACATTTGAATAAAATATGGTCTTAAAGGCATAGAATATTCTAAGTAGAATATTCTCAAAATTTATGTGGTCACACAAGTGCAAGAATGGAATATGTACTAAAACCATGTTTTTTTTTTAATTTAAAGTCAAAACAAAATATGCTATAGCACTAACTTTTTAGGGTGGAAAATGGGATGAGGTGAAATAACATCCACATCCTCTATTTTAGTTGAGGAAACAATTTTGAAAGCTTTGATAGAACTAGGATTAGTTGTGTAGTGAAAGAAAAAAAAAAGTCTTAAATAGGATTTTTGGCAAATAAAATATTTTGGGAGAAGTGATCTCAAGGGTAGAGTATTGCTACAAAATGTAGCTATTATCTTCACTCTTGGTTTTGTGGAGGTTAAACTTGAAATGAAGAAAAAACTCCAATGGGTAAAAGTTGGAGATGGGATCTAGTGGTGCAACAATGGATAGGGTATAAGATCAAGTGGAAAATATAGGTTGGAAAGGTGTTATGGGACATGCAAGACGTGGAAGTTGTAGAGGGTGTCGCAAAGATGAGATCCATGCATTGAGGTCACCAATAACAGTTGGGGGTGCTTAAGAAACAACTACCAAAGATTGAACATTTTAAGCCTGCCAAAACCATTTGATGACTTGGCCTAAAAATAGACAAGGATAAATGAGTATAAGAGGGATTTGGTTCAAACCAAGGACATGGTTGGGAAGTGCTTATGATAAGGTAGGTTTAGGACCAGATTCATTGCCTTGGATGGCAAGGGGTAGCTTAATCCACGGGCTCCAAAATGGGACCTGATAACAGTTTTAGGACTTAGCCAAATTTGTGATGCCTTAGGGGTTTTGACTAGGGTATAAGAGAGGGATGTATTAAGGGGTAGATGATCCCAAGTTTTGAATTCAAGGATGATTTTACCACTAGAGGGGTTGTTCCTTGAGGCAGCTCAAGACAAAACTCAACAATTAAATCAAGACAATTTATCTACCACCGAGATCAAAGCAAAGCATCTTAGCAAACAGATCAAGGCAAATGCAACTAATTGGCTTTCAGAAAAAAAATTTGTTCCCCCTGATTTTTGCATTAAGGACAATTAAACATGGTTGCAAAAGTTGGGGTGTGACACAGTCGCCAGGATGGGAAAAACTAGAGAGTAGCGCAATAAAAGGAACTTCTTCGTGGGAGAGGCAGACTAGAGAGTTCTGGGCGTGTTTTTTCCAAATCTGTTCTGTCTCCTGGTATAGCCTGGGAGGAGAGCCGACCCGACCGCGTTGCCACGCGTAGGAAGGCAGGGACACGCGGCGAGCATGCAAATGCAGGTTGATACGTACCCAACTAGTTGGTGCACCAAGCAAAAATTTAGACTTCCTTGAGTGTGTCTCGAACTCGAACTCGAGTCACGAAACGCGACGTGCGTGCATGATGAGGCGAGGCAAGGCACGGCGGGGCGGGCAGAGGAGGAGGAGTGCACGAGGGCTCCTTCTATTCTCACTCACATGAAAGGACTAGAACAGCAGCCCTTATATACCACTCCAACTTCCTCGCAACTAGCAATGTGGGACTAAACTTTGTCCCCCAATGCTGTTCCCAAGCTACCAACGTGATGGGTCTTAAGATTTCAGGAATTGTAGACTACATGAGCTACCTTACTGGGCTGTAGCTCATGTACATTCAAGAGATTTATGAAAAATTATCTAAATTTAACACAAGAAGACCATAATAATTAAGTTGTGGCGGTAACACCATATGCAACAGGCTAGATGTCTATTTGTCATAGTGCATTGATTTTTGCTAGAAATGTAAACCTCAGATCACAGGAAGTCAAGTGCGGAGGAGACTCAATTAGTGGTTCTCAAGGTTCATAATTTACGGCCTGCCTCATTACCTTTATACCGAGTAGACCACGGAACCGTTTTTTCCCGTCCGCTCTCACGAGGCGGCGGCGGCGATCCAATTTCCCAATCTCCGGCCAGGGAGTTAGGCCTGGTTTTCTCTTAGGCCTGGTTTTCTCTCCCTCTGCTTGCCACTCTGGCGGCGATATGAGGAAAGGGGAACCTTGTTCCTCCGTTCTGGCCTAGTAGTTAGGGTTAGTTTTTGTCTCCTATGGTGCGTCGTTGGGGTGGTGGGAGCGGTGCCCGGGCAAATAAATCTGCCACAACTCCACTCCCACACCGGCGGCGACCTTCACGGCGGCGTCTCGGAGTTGTTGGCAACGTGTGCTTGTCGATCTTTCAGGTCGGCAGCTTGGTCTTCTCGCCGTTCTTCAGATCTGGCGAGATCTGTTTCTCGACGTGTCACTGGCGTTTGTCGTTGTCCACGGCGGCGCTGGGGGCTGGGGCGAGGTGGTTCTTCTGGAGCGAAGATGATGGTCCGGAGGTGGTGGTTATGCCGTTCTTCTCCGACTTCGTCGATGGGAGGCGGCGTATCTTGGTCCAAGACAGCACGACGTCCCCCGGTCGACGTGCCACAACGATATGTGCCTCGCTGCTTGCAGCAGGTCTGTTCATCGACTCACAAAGCCTCATTGGCGATGGTGCTTTTTTGGATCTTGCAAAGGTGGAGGCTCGGCGTCTCTTCTTGCGTACGTCTCGGCAGCGTTGGAATTGGACGGCGGCCGCTGGCTACGGTGGTTGCAGGAAACCCTAGGGATCGTTTTGTATTTCTCGATCTTTTAGGATTTTATCTGCAAATTCAGGATAATCAGTTTATCCCGGTTTGTCTTTTAGTTTCCACATGTGTTGCTTCATGTAACTTGATGTTTGATTAATGAAATATGTGGTTGCTCTAAAAAAAAGGTTCATAATTTACGGATTAGTGTTCTTCTATAATAATTCCTTACACATGTGGAGAATGGTTAAACTTAGCAGGTAATAAACTCAATGCATTGATGACTATGACAATATTTTGATTCCATACAAATTGAGATACAAGAGGACTATTCCAAAAATCATCAAGTTCTTTCAGAAAACACACATGAACGTGCCGAACATTATGACATATCTGATTCTGACCACTAGAATCATTGTCCCTTGCATCCATGCAGGGAAGCAGCAGTTGCAATCCAACAATGACAAGTGCAAAATTATAACCCTTAGAGTTGCAAATTCCAATTTCGTTAACCACAGAACCCCACTTTTGGTGCTCAAAAACTAATCAAAGTTACAAGTTAGTGATTGGATACCAAAATGTAGGGGAAAACATTTCAGCGCAATTACATGTTTCAATCATCGACTGAAAAGTGTGAAGTGAAGGAAAAGACAAAGAATCAATGAAGGGTCACAATGGACTCATACCATCCTTCAAGACCTCAGATCAATGATCCATTCCATAGTAAGAACATGAGACAATAAGACTGATTAACTCATCCATGGAACTGTGGCAAACGCTGGCATCAGAGAACACACAATTAAACATTCAAGGCCACAAATATAGCAAGAGGATGAATACGATATGATATGATGTAGGCGTAGCACCACCACGAGCCAAACCGGGGAAGATAATTAATTAGCGTAGTGCCGTTGTTGAACCGTGACGAACCAGAGAAAGTAAAGGAGCAAGGGGAGGTTAAATACATGCAGCTTTCGGGCTCGTTGGTGCATCAGAAGATCCATGTGGTCCAGGGCTTGTCGGAGGGCAGCTCGTAGCTCTCCGGGAGGACCTGGCCGCACTCAGGGCACCTCCTCTCCTCGAGCTACAAACTAAATCAAATATTACACAGGGGTTGGATTGAAGGAACACAGAGGAAGAATACCCAGGTCGCCGACGTTGCACATGCCTCCCACGCTCGCGAATCGTAGATCTCTTCCCCGGAGCCACGACTCTCTCCATCGCCGCTAGCGTCGGCTGCGGGGTCAGCGCTCTCTCCGGCGCCGGTCTCCCCTTTTCTTGAAGCACCGTCCCTCTGACACCGGCATAGTTGGCTGCGGCGTCGCTGCAGATTTCTCCAGCCTCCGCCATGGCTTTCACCTCCTCCCCGTCGTCCCCGAGCAAAATGAAACAAAACAGAGCGGGCCGGAGACTCGCCATGACACATGACTCAGCCACGAGACAGAGAAGGAATGAGAGAGACATCTGCACTGAGATTTGGAAACACGTCCAACGGCCCAGAAAGTGGCATCGTATACCCCCCAACCCATCGGTGCCGCTATTGTGGAACACGATCATGTAGTTTTCTTTTTTTGAAAGACATACGTGTTAAACTCAGGAAACAAGAGTACAAGCACCGAACACGTACACACTCGCCAGAACGCACGCGAAGGCCAGCTGGTCTGGTACAACAGCAGAAAACACCTCTAGAAAGAAAGAAAATACAACGAGGCCCCTGGATACCCCTGCACAGCAACCCAACTCACACCACCTGCCTCGTCCGCCGCCGGAGCAGCAGCCGGAGAGCACCACGGAGCAGAGCAGCCTCCTCGCTTGAAGCTTCACGAACCACAGAAGCCGCCCGCCCAAGAAGACGGGACCGAAGACGTTGTAGAACATTGGCTGGGGACCCGCCCCAGACTCCTCCGCTCCCGAACCTGGCAACTGGCTTCGACATCGAAGCCCACGGCCACCAGATCCGCCTGCCGACGACCAGCCTCCCAGCACCAAACACGCCAACCACCACCACACCCTGGCGCAGGCCCTGTACAAAGCCTTTCTTTTTTCTTGGGAAAGGAAAGGGAGAGTCAAGAGCGAAGAAATATCTCCTTTTTTTTCTTATTGCATGCGGTAGAATTCAGATTAGGAAAAAATAAGTAATGCACATCATATTTTGTGGTGGCTATGTATATCTTACCACTGATCTCAACAAATTGGATGACATGTGCGGCAAGGAAGGATCACCCCTTTAGTGTTGATTGGTACTCACTCCGTCCCAGTTAATAGTTCCTACGCATATTTCTAGATCATCAATTTTACCAGCTTCACAAGGTGTAAACTACAAAATATATATGTTATTGAAAAGTGAAAACCTTATACTTTACAATAATATAGCACTTATATATATGTCAGATTAACAATTTCTGAATACGTGCGTAGGACCTATATACCGGATTAATGGAGTACTGATTTGATACCACGATATAAGGAAGTGGATCCGGACATTACTATTTATTGTTAGAGGAAGCAGGATGCGAACACTATAATTTAGGGACTTAATTACCCGAAAATTGTGGAAAAAGATTGCCTCCCCCCATTTTTTCTGCTCGGTCAGACCTAGGTTAATAACGTTGTAAGGGTATTGCGTTCTGACACATGTGTCCGATTGTTGTGTTAACGATGACAGGATTGCCACCCTTTTTCGCCCCAAGAACAGCATGCGATCGAGCGGTTATGATTCTTCCAATGTTTAGAGAGCATTTCTGAAACGATTTAAGGATCGTGATTTCTCGTATGTTCGATGTTAACTTGACGTACCATCAAACTCTGGTTTAGTAGAAAAGTTAGTAGATCTCATTAAGGAGATCCACAATCCACTATTCTCGTCCTAAAAGAATTGAGCACTTAGATAGTAACTTTATACACATAATTCAACTACATATATAGTTTATTCAGCCTATATTGCATCTATTTATTACACCGGTGTGGTGATATGTATGATTATTCAGCCTTGGAAGCAAGAGCACATGACGATATATCATGCCGTCAAACCCTCCGCATAGTGGCAGCAATGGGAACTATCGGAGCAAATGCATCTGTGAGAATTCCAACCAAGGGATTCGCACAACTTCGTGCACCCAACAATTGAGCAGACTTCTTTCATCTCTCTACAACCAAGAATAGGTCCGATTGCAAATGTACCTGCGCAAGAACATGCATCCCACGACCAATTATTATTTATATAGTAAATGATGAATTAGCTGGATATATGTGGAAACTGGATTTGTATTATTGATACATTAAGTTGAACTAAAACACATAAGAAACAACAACGAAAACAAAAAATAGGGGAAGAAATATTTACCTATGCTCCTCCCTGCTGCATGACAGGATAAGAAAATTGTGGGCATGAAAAAAAGAGCAATGAAGCACAATGCCATTGTGTTCTTCATAAGCGCCATCAATCTGTTGAATTAGTTGGCTACTTGGATATTATTCCTGTCTCCTGCTCCTGCTGGCCGGTTTGCAGCAATGCCACTTTTTCTAGTGCTTATATAGCGACGTGAGATAGTTATCATGGAAAAAATAATTTGGAAACTTTTAAATACCTACCAAAATGTGCGGGTTAGATATCTTTAATATTAAATGTGATCTGGGATGTTACTTTGAGCACCAAAGATCTGAAAAATCACGACCATCAAATCACTAAAAAGAAAGTTGACCAAATCAATATCTATATCTATATCTATATCTATATCTATATCTATATCTACTATATAAAAAGAAGGAACTGGTTCTGTTTCTTCCGGTCGAAAGTTTCGTTCTACATCTATACCTAATAATAAAGGAGCTAACGTTTCTGCCAAAATTTTCGTCCAACTTTTCGTTGGACCGTTTTACCCTCCCACCAAAATACATAATACTGCAATTACCATCCTATCCTACCGTACCGGTTCGCTAATTTCGATCCAGTTCCTGCTCTGGGCTCCCGTGTCTTGGAACAGGGCCGCAGCTTGGCTTTGATCCACATCATCATATGCGGTGCTGCTTGGTCAACACACGGCCGAATAGTCCCACCTCGCTTGTATATACGGAGTTCCACCGCTTTAAATGCCTAAATTTTCCGAGATAGAACAAGCTGAGTTGGAACGAGCAAGCGACGACGAGATATGGACCGGAGGAATTGCACACTCCTGGAATACGGGGGGGGCGGGGGGGGGGATTAAAGGCAAGCAGCAGAATTCGTGAGGTGGGGCGCGGGGCAGCGCCTGCACTAGAGCCAGAACTGGCGGCGGACGCGGTGACGTGCGGGTCGAGGGAGGGGGCGAGCTGGTCCTGCCGGCGGGGAAAAATGAGGCCGAGGCGGCGTCGTTCTTGTCGACGAGGGCGAGCGGACGTGGTGGCTGGAGGGGCGCCAGGTTGAGGAAGACGAGGAGGGGACGTGGTGGCTGGAGGGGCGCAGAGGAGGACGGCGAAGTCTCGCCGGACGGCGGCGGGACCAGGCGTGGAGCGGGGAAGTGTCAACACCCGGATTTTTAAGTCCAGATGCCTATTATGCCCTTCCTCGCAATCCCAGGAATATCGTTTTTGCGAGACATAATAGATTGATATCACAACACATCATTCATTACATACCATAATCGTCTTACAAATAAAGGATCACATGATCCAGTCTCATTACAATAATAGAAGTTCTCTTGATCAATTACATAACACATAGCGGAAGCAAAGTAACGTAGTAGTAGTCCATTTATTCCACAGGCAACTGTTGACGTCAGGAGTGATCCTAGTTGTCGTAGACGTCCTGTTGTCCTTCTTCCGGGTTCTGGTACTCCTCTTCATAGTCTGGCCATTTGAATAGCCAGGGACACAGCCATGAGTACTTTAAAGTACTCGCAAACTAATACTAAGGTAAATACTGTAGGATAACGTTGCATAGAAAACAAAAATTTTCCTACCGCGAACACGCAATCCAAGCCAAGATGCAATCTAGAAGACGGTAGCAACGAGGGGGTATCGAGTCTCACCCTTGAAGAGATTCCAAAGCCTACAAGATGAGGCTCTTGTTGCTGCGGTAGACGATCACTTGCCGCTTGCAAAAGCGCGTAGAAGATCTTGATCACGATCGCTTCCGGCGCCACGAACGGGCAGCACCTCCGTACTCGGTCACACGTTCGGTTGTTGATGAAGACGACGTCCACCTCCCCGTTCCAGCGGGCAGCGGAAATAGTAGCTCCTCTTGAATCCGACAGCACGACGGCGTGGTGTCGGTGGTGGTGGAGAAGTCCGGCGGAGCTTCGCTAAGCGTGCGGGAACTATAGAGGAGAGAGGGGGCGGCTAGGGTTTGGGAGGGGGCGCCGGCCATCTAGTGGTGCGGCCACCTTGTGGTGCTTGGGGTGGCCGGCCCCCTCCCCTTGGCCCCTCATTATATAGGTGGAACCCCAAGAGGTGGTGTCCAAGTCTTCGAATAAGACCCGAACCAAAAACCTTCCATAGGAGGGGGAAAACCTAGCCAAGCTAGGACTCCCACCAAGGTGGGAGTTCCACCTCCCATGTGGGGGTGGCCGGCTCCCTAAGGGGGAGTCCACTTGGGACTCCTCCCCCACTAGGGTTGGCCGGCCATGGAGGTGGAGTCCCATGTGGACTCCACCTTCCTTGGTGGTTTCTTCCGGACTTTTCTAGAACCTTCTAGAACCTTCCATAGAACCTTCCGCGACATTTTAATTCACATAAAATGACATCCTATATATGAATCTTATTCTCCGGACCATTCCGGAACTCCTCGTGATGTCCGGGATCTCATCCGGGACTCCGAACAAATATTCGAACTCCATTCCATATTCAAGTACTACCATTTCAACATCCAACTTTAAGTGTGTCACCCTACGGTTCGTGAACTATGCGGACATGGTTAAGTACTCACTCCGACCAATAACCAATAGCGGGATCTCGGAGATCCATAATGGCTCCCACATATTCAACGATGACTTTAGTGATCGAATGAACCATTCACATACGATACCAATTCCCTTTGTCACGCGATATTTTACTTGTCCGAGGTTTGATCATCGGTATCACTCTATACCTTGTTCAACCTCGTCTCCCGACAAGTACTCTTTACTCGTACCGTGGTATGTGGTCTCTTATGAACTTATTCATATGCTTGCAAGACATTAGACGACATTCCACCGAGAGGGCCCGGAGTATATCTATCCGTCATCGGGATGGACAAATCCCACCGTTGATCCATATGCCTCAACTCATACTTTCCGGATACTTAATCCCACCTTTATAACCACCCATTTACGCAAGTGGCGTTTGATGTAATCAAAGTACCTTTCCAGTATAAGTGATTTACATGATCTCATGGTCATAAGGACTAGGTAACTATGTATCGAAAGCTTATAGCAAATAACTTAATGACGAGATCTTATGCTACGCTTAATTGGGTGTGTCCATTACATCATTCATATAATGATATAACCTTGTTATTAATAACATCCAATGTTCATGATTATGAAACTAATCATCCATTAATCAACAAGCTAGTTTAAGAGGCATACTAGGGACTTCTTGTTTGTCTACATATCACACATGTACTAATGTTTCGGTTAATACAATTATAGCATGATATATAAACATTTATCATAAACATAAAGATATAAATAATAACCACTTTATTATTGCCTCTAGGGCATATCTCCTTCAAATACTACCAACTATAGTAAAGGGGTTCTAAGCTCTAAGTTTATTTGCATAACGCCAGTTTTATTTCATAAGCATTTGTAATCAAAAACTCCTCATTTTCCTAACTTAACTCAAGTGGAAACATTAGTGTCATTCCCACAACTCAGTTGTGATTCAAAATCAAAGTCACCTTTCAATTCAATTCATAAGTCACCATTCATAGTTTTAGAAAAGTTATGTTGACGGAACAGTATGGCCTTTCCAACTGTCGATGACCGCGGACGCGGCTATTCGAATAGGTTTAACTCTGCAGAGGTTGTATACTTGTGCCACAATAATTGCAATAGTCCGTCAGGGGTAACTGGCCCTGATTTATCGTACACAGTACGCGAACTACCAATCCTAACCTTTCATTTACATATCCTAGTATAGGCACCTCTCCCCATGAGCTTGGCCTCCCGGTGAAAACAAACGGTCAACCCGGGAACTGCGCAGGGCTTGGGTAGGACATTCACCTCATTTCACATCATTTCACTTTCGAGGGAGGCAGCCTCAGCATAACCCCTATGACGCTTGTTCAGAGGGAACCCATACTAAAATACATAAGTTTCTAGTTAAGCCTTACCCAGATTCAGGTATTGTGGGGATACTTAAGAATTGGAAATGGTATCGCATCCGAACCCAACCATCAGTTTTTGGTAAGTTTCACCAAGTCATTCACAAGTCACCTTCACCTTCCAAATCTTTCAATAGAATGACTCATCATTCCAAGGTTTTCAAAGTCATTGGTTTTCACAAGTTCCCATCTAGAGTAGACAGTTTTAGTTTAGCACTAGCAACTAGTCATGAGGGGTGCTAAGCAACTTGTATTGCTCTAGGCTAGGTTTGATACTCTTGTATTACTCCCTAACTAACTAAGTGAATCATGAATCAAAAAGTACTTTGATAAACCAAATGTAGTAAAGCTTGTAAAGTAAAAAACTTGGGATAGGATCATTAAGCATAAAGTAAAAAGTAATGGTGCCTTGCTCTTGTAGAGCTTTGCATTAGTCTAGTTGCATTGGTAATAGCTTGCCTTGATTGGGGAGGTGATTAAAGTTCTCTTCTCCTTCCTCTTGGTAGAATACCTCCTCCTCTTGATAGTCTCCGGTACTAGCGTCTAAAATACGAATACGGGGTATACAATCATCATACCAAACTTATGTACTACACTAGGCACACACATGAGTCACACAACTTAATCTAGCATCACACATTACTTATTAAGTTGGTGGATGAGTTTTCTTATTTAAGACAAATAATTTCCTCTCATACTAACTTAGGTGTTACTTTTAATTACTTAGAGAAATAATTTCCTCTCATTATATTATTAAGATTTAATTTCTCTCATGAATAATATATGACCTAGGTTGACCAAAGTCAACCTCTTCATACTTATCATTTAAGAAAATGATTTAAATGAGGTGTAGCACCTCATACAATTTAGGGACAATTTAATCCTAACATGGTAAAGATTTAATATCATCCACAATTCATATGAGACCTAAATGATTAGAGTCTCTACCTCATTTTGAAATGTTTGTGACAAGATTTAAATGAGAGAAAAACTCCCATAGGATTTATTAATCGTTTTGGATAATAACTTTGACTAGAAATAGCCATAGAGTCCTTTAATTAAACTAGGCCATGATCATTCAAAGTAAGCATGGCATATTTTTGCAGAAACAATTAGTGCAAGTTAAATGTGAGCTATAGGAGTTGGAATCAACTCAAAAGCACTTTTGGTTGATTTTTAAGAATTATTCTAAGTCAGAAAAGTCCCTATCTTGTTTATTTTTCTACTTTAATTATATAACAGATCTAGGGTTCACACCAGTGGCATTGTGCAGATACAATTCTAAGCTTTCCAAATATATAAAATTTGTAAAATTTGGCCAAGTAGATTTGGAGAAAATTAAATTTGAAGTTGGCACCAGTTTGTACTATTTCTCTAATCTGGAAATTTAAATTCAAAAGGTTGGGCTGGCGGGAAACAAGGTGGGCTACACAGCGGGAGAGATAGATGGGCCGGCCCATTATCGCTACGGGCTGCCTGACAGTGGCCCCCGCTTGTCAGCGGGTGCTCACACGCGAAGCGGTACGCAACGCGGTGACCGTCGGATTAAAACGAAGATCTACGGCGGAGGGTCGTCCTCATCATCGACGCGGATCGCCGAAGAACTAACCCTACCGGCGGCCTGCCTAGGGGGTCGGGGAGCTACCTGGAGGCGGGCGAGCGTCGGCGAGGTGGGCAGAGGTCGTGGAAGACGGCGATGAAGCTCCTGGCACCAACAGTGGCTCCAATGGGGGCTCCAATCGCCAGCGAGGTAGCAGGGGTACTGGCGGAGCTCCGACAAGCAATTCAAGGGCTACGGCTTAAATTGATTGGCGGCGCTGCTCGAGGAGAGGTTGTGAGATGAGAGAAGAAGGTTGGCGTGCTTAGATCGATCAGAGGGCGCCTCTATTTATAGTTGCGCTATGTGGCCGTGGGGTGCTGCAAGGTCGATGGCGGCGACGGCGTTCGAGGGCGTGAAGGGGCAAGGTAGGGGGCGCGCTAGGTAGCTGCGATCAGGGCGAGCACGACGCGCGTGATGGGGCAGCTAAGGGAGGACGGGAGCATGCTGGCATCGTCGCCGTCCTGGCAGTACGGGCGCGGCAGAGCGTTGATCATGGCGACGGCGACATTGCTTCCACGGGCTAGCGAGGATGTCTAGGATGTAGCTGGGGGTGTGGTGATCACGCGTGCAAAGTGAGAGAGGGAGAGGAGGACGGGAGCGTCCAGGCGGGGTGGTGTACTGGGGCGTCCCGTGGCGTGCTCATGCGCGCGCTGGCGTGTACTGGCGCGGTGATCGCGTCGTGTCCTGGGCAGTAGCTGCATTGCTTTGGCTCAGGACCTTGTCTAGGGTGTTCAGTAGTGGCATGAGAGGTTGCACGACATGGTGAGAGGGAGAGGTGAGGTACAGGGGCAGAGGTGGCATGATGGTGAGCATGGTGCACGGCATGGTAAGATATTGATCATGGCTTCACTTTAATCAGCACAAGCAAGGACATGCACTGATGGGGAATGCAGGAGAGCCAAATGATCACAGATCAAAAGTGGTTTAGCCCAAAAACCAGTGGGTAATGAGGTGTACCACAATTCTGGAATGTTGCCGGCCAAGTGTTTGATGAAATGGCCGCATGAAGGTTTTTGTTGAATTTTGGAAATCTTTTTGGTGGATCTCAATTTTATATTCAGAGAGGTAGAATGGTGGTGGTGGTGGTGGTGGTGGTCAATTTGGTGATGGTTTGCAAGAATTCAAAATGGGGGTTGATCTTCTCTTGATTTCAATGTCTCCACTTGTCAATTCTATTCTGGTCAACCTGGTCAAATTCAGCACTGGTGGTCAACATCAAAGTTGCTCATCTTGACATGGTCTTGGATGAGGTGAAAAGAGATAGAGGGGTTTAGTTTAGGAATCTTCCAAAACAGGGGTGCAAAGAGGGCAACATTTTATAAATGTCAAATTTGACCAAAATCACAAGTAAGTTGGGTTGGCATTTTTCTTTGATTTTATTCTGGTTTCTTTGATGCATTTGAGTTTGTAATTGATATCAAAGTGTTTTACAACCAAGGGAGCAAGCAAATGTGGCCTTGGTTGGAGATTTTCAAAATTGGCCAAAGTGTATGTGAGGGAAAAATGGAATTTTCTCACCATTTGATTTCTCTCCATTTGATTTGATTTTTCTTGACTCCAAAGTGATTCTTATTAGTTTAGGAACCTTTCCAAACCATTGAAACCATTCCAAAAGGTCTAGCTCAAAGATTTGCAAAAATGGCCATAACACATAAGAGGTGATGTGTCAAATTTTCTTATTCTTCTAAATTGTTTTCCCTTGCTTTACTTGGGCAGGGGTTAGAGTCCAATTAGTGTGATATTAGGTTCAAAGATGGTTTTACACCATTTGGGTAAGGTACAAGGGCATAGAACAAGATTTGGGTAAAATGGCTATGTGCCACATATGCCTCTATGCATATGTTGCATTTTCTTTTTGAGTTGACTTGGCTTGACCCAAATGAGGTTGTTGAGTGTTGAAATGGTATAGAGGAGTGATCCAGCCATTCACAACAAGTTTTAGGGTCAAGATCCTCAAATTCATAAATTTGCATTTTACTCTCATATGCCTCTATGGCATTTTTATTTTCTTTTTATTTTCTTTGGTTTCACTTTGGATTTGGTTTGATAAGTACTAGGCAAGGTTTATGAAGGTTTTCTAAACCTCTAACTAAGGTAGAAAAGCCTAGGGTAAAGTTTTCCAAAAATAGCCATAGGCACATAGGCCCTTTTCTTATTTAATTTCTTTTTATTTTTATTTAACTTGAATGATGAAAAGGATAGGGTTTAGGGTTTAAGATCATTTCAAATCCTAATAACAAGCAATTATGGCAATAGCACAAGAGTTAAGCAAGATCACTATGCATCAAACTTAATTTAATAAAAGTTTTTGTTGGTTCCAAAATTTGGAAAAAAGAGAAGTTCATTTTCTTTCTTTTGAAATTTTTGGGATGTTACAGGAAGGGAGCGAGGCAGGGACGCAGGCTCTGTCTCGAGCGAGGAGGAGCAGAGAGAGGATCGGAGTCGGGGGGCCAGGAGCCCAGGATGCCTTGCGGGAAGGATAGAGTTGAGAGGTGGGAGGACTTAAACTTGAAAATAAAGAGGCAGATGGGTTTTCTGGAAACAACCGGCGGCGGGGAGGACAATGCAAAATGGCCAGGGCACCAGTTAGGGGGTTGTTAGGGTTTCGCCGGCTGGGCCTTGCTAGGCCTGGCCGGTTGGAGGTCTTCTCCTTTTTTATTTAAAAACTTTTTCTGTTATTATTTTATGTTTGTTTTAAAACCAATTTACAAATAGTCTTTATATACGAAAATAAGCAAAAAAAAATAGAGTTTTCATTTGGGGATAAAATGAGAGAATGATTTTAGCAACAAAATCAAGTTTAATAAAATAATTTTGGTGTTCAAACGGCTAGCTTTGTTGGATATTTGGAACGGGCTCCGACATCCCTTTCAGGATGGAGGGGGTAATGTATTCTTCATTGCCAGCCAATAAAAATCAATTCTACATGTAAATCTTTTAGATTTATACCTCAATAAAATTAAAGGGTGACGGCCAACATCATTAAACGTCTGTGGTTTTACAAGTCGATCAAGCGAGGGACTCGCATCTAATCTTATATTATAATTAATTATGTTTGTTATCAATAGAAAAAAAAAAACCTAATCAACATCGAGGATGGTGACTAAGAAGAGAAGTGTCAACATGGATGGTGAATAGAGGATGGATTTTTCCTGTTGTTTTAGTGTGTTTGATTTGCTGAATAGAAGATGGATTTTTCCTGTTGTTTTAGTGTGTTTGATTTGCTGCTACAAGAGATTGATCACTCTAGCATGCATTTTCTTTCTTGTAATACTTCTTTATTTTGTTGTTGTGTGCATCTGTATTTCCACTAGGGCATCATGTTGTTGCAAGAGCCGGGTCTAATTAATATATTTTGTTTATCAAAAAATGGATGTGATTAAGAGAAGTATCAACATGGATGGTTTGCTTATCTGTTTACTATTTATTTCTCCCGATGCAACGCAATGGCACTTTTGCTAGTATTTTCTTAAATCGTTATGCCCTCCCACCAACTGTCATCCCCCACCACTTCCATTACCAAGTAATTATTACATACCGCTTCGTCCCCAAGCCAGGAAAGAATTCCCGAGCGAAGCTAGGGTTCGACATACTGCTCAGGTTCGACTGCCCAGCTACCGCTCCCCCACATACCGCCGCCACCCGTCGATCTGCGGCCACCGGCGATGGCCACCTCCTCCGGCCGGTGGAACGGTACTTTCGCGTCATAAAAATCCCGACCACGGACCCTTGCGACCGTGACGCCCACCCTTCCCGTGCAGTGGCTGCGTTCTCTCCCCGATCCCCGCTGGAGATGCGTCGGCGACACGCGCTCCATGGGGAGGCTCCCGGCGTCGTCCCCCACAGTCAAGCGCTCGAAGACATGTGAACACGAGGCGGAAGGCCGGATGCCATGGCAGTACATCGCGGAGCTTGATGGCACAACGGCAGGAGGACCGTGGCGGCGCGGCGTGGGGCAGTGGCGGCTCGGAGCTCGCTAGGGCGGGATACATCAGCTTATTTCTTGGCGGATTCGGGAGAGCTTGCCTTGAGACTCAATCGTTGAAATTCATCTTGAAGATGGCTCAGAGGAAAGAAGGGGATCCGGGAGGATGAAGTAATTGGACATGGGTATTACTCGCTGGAATCGAATAAGTCGACGGTCTGGAGGGGAACTTGTAGCATCGCGTGGCTCTAGGATAGTGTGGCCGCCAGTGACGACTGGCAGGAATTGGTTGGTTTCCCCTTTTTTGTTGTTGATGGTTCAGGTCACAAGGCTGAGTCAATCCCCTAAAATAAAATTGTTTATTTGTGCAGCTGTCCATGGAGCTTCGCTGGCTTCATGAGAAGCACTCGAGAGCTCGCGCGTGCTGGGCTTCTACTCTGATGAGGCTGATGGCTCTACATAGGTAAACATTCATAGAAACAGAGAACCAAAAGATAACATATGCGCTGTCAGTGGATGAGTACCCAAGAAAAACATGAGTAGTCTTTATATGTACCATCTAGCATGAACCGTTGCCCGGCCCAGAAAAAACATCACAGCACGTACGTCAGGTTTTGGGGACTAATATAGCTGCTTTATTCCTTATATGGATGTAGGCCTTCCTTGCTGCTTCTCATGTTTTCTCATTTTCCTACAGGAGTTATGGCGACACACTTGCTTATACGTTTTACATGACGCAAGGTTGAGATGGAAGAGAACTGCTGCACTAGAATTTGTTGCAGACCAGGAGTATGTAAGAGCAACCTATTAATTACTTTCAGAGTATACACTTTGATCTAATTGTGAGGTTTAAATACTTTCTATAGCCTTAATGTGACGTTCTAATAGTTAATGAGAAGAGGGTAGGTGCTAGCACTTGTATTTTTCCTTCTCATAGCCGATTGAATTGTCCCGCGGTATGTGTGGTTACTGCTTATTATTGTATTTATGAATTTGAACTTCTAATTTGTGGACTGCATGGTAGTTGGTGTTATATCTTTCTTAGTTGCAGACACTTCCACACATAAAACTAGAACTTCATGGTCTCTTTCATCATTTGAATGTGTGAGGTTCTTGATAAAGGGATTCGGAGCCAACAACTAAGCCAAGAACTCGGTTTAGCATAAACTGTGATTTTGGAATATAAAATCATATCCCTTTTGGAATATGAAATCATATCACAAGCTTCCATAGGGCTTGACCCACCATGACACCAGCTCCTCCTCCCACAGCAGACCTCGAACATTCGACAGCTCTGGCACGCAGCCACGGCGCCGTGCATCCCGCCTACATGGATGTTACTGCCATTTTTTTTAGGTACAAGTAATTTGAAAAAAATTCATACCTACTATATTAGTTATTTCTGGAGGCAAATGTACTGGCAAGAAGTGACAATCGAACTATCATAAACACATTGATTATATTTAGCATAAATAACTGTTTTGGAGAAAAAATTGGTGGATAAAATAGCATTCAGATTTAGACATTATACCCTATATAAAAGTTGTACAAATTAGCGCTTTCTTAACCATGCCAAGTAATCGTTTTGGCACTGTAGATAGTTAAATTTATGGTATAGGTCCGCATATCTTCCTTGCCCTTTCCTTTTTTTAGCATCTTTATCGGATGTCACCGGTTGTTGGCCTGTCAGTTTCAATTTTTCCCGTTTTCTTGGGATGTTTCATGCTGTCCCGTTTCCAGTTTTCCAGTCTACATATACTAACAAATCGTAGTGGATGGGCCCCACCTTCAACCGCTTAATTCTACCGCTTTGACCGAGGCGACGAGCAAACCAAACTCCCTAATAATGCTTCGTGCCGCAGCCCGCAGGGCCTAACCCCCTCCGCTCCTCCCTCCCATCTTCTCGCCATCGCCGCCGACGGGAAATCCAGGTCGGCTTCGGTGGGCCCTTCTCTCCCCCGCTCGGTGGTGGACGGCGTGGAACGACCGTGTCGAGCGGCGTTGTTGCGCTGGTGTAGGGCATAGCGGCGCGGTACCAACCGGCGGCGAGCACTGCCGGCGGATTCCTGCGCGCTGGTCATCCACGCGGAGGGCTTGGTGAAGATGGCGGCGGTCGAGCGCTCAGGCACCATCCTTCCGGTCGATACGGACGCCGCTCGGTCGCTACAGCGTCAAAATAGCCGCCAGCTCCTCCTCCGCGCACGGAGTGCATTCCAGAAGAGCGGATTGCCCGAGCGGGAGCTGCGGCAAATCGACAGACACCACAAAGTTGTACGAATCGTGACGTGACCACGACCTACGGGCACATCATGATAACTTGATAAGTCACTACGCTGCCGAGCAGAAGCCTTACCATGTTTTGTCATACGCGGGGTGCTAGCGCGTGCTTGGATAGATGTTTCAGGCACGCATTTGCTACTTTCCCATTGCAAAAGTAGAATTCCAGCACGGTTACTTGCGTGTGTTCTCACTTCTCAGTGTGTGCTCCCCTTGTGTATGTGCAGTTACGGAGGACGAACAATTATTTTGGTATGGACGCAGTTTTTTTATGGCATCTTCAACTGTCCGACTCATTTCGAACATTAGATTGGCTGCGCGTTCGTTTGCATCGGACACGGAAATGGTCAGAAATCAGTTCTCGCCGAAGGTATCAGCGGGCCGACGCATTTTGTCTGCCAGACTATATTTTTGAAAATAAACCAAAACATCACAAACAAGTACATTTCAAAAATATGACCACCAAATCAGACGCACGCGTGCAGATTTTTGGGTGCTTCTTTAGGAACCAGGTCTGGTTTCGTCGTCCATGGTGGTATAGTCGGCCAGCATGATCATTGTGTCTTCTGCTCGAATATTGGCCTTGACGTCCAGCCTTTTGGTCTTGGCGTCAAGCATTTTTACCTCGGCGGCTGCCCTTTTAGCCGTGACGTTCATCTTTTGGACCTCAATGACCTCTTTGGTGAGGTTGGGGTAGATGTCAGCAGAGGCCTCTTCTCGTCCCTTTTGGCCAGGGCCAACTTGCGATTCAGTCATGATCTTCTCCAAAGCCAGGCTAAACGCAAGGGCTGATGCCTGTCGGTCAAGATCGGCTTTGGTGGTCTTATGGCCCCGGGGACGAGGTGGAAGAGCATTCTGCCCAAGATCGTCGTCTTCGCCGTCGATGACCAACGTGGTTGTCCCATGCTTGACAACGTCATGGTAGGCTGCATAGCCAACCCTCCACTTCGACGCCTCCTTCAGCTTCTCCCAACACTGGACCATATGGGAACCCGAACACCCCAAGGTCCTGGGTATCTAAAATAGCTACAAGTTAGATTTATGATATGCTAAATGCCGCATAGATAGATGAAATGACGAGCCCGTTACTTACCAGTGCCATCGCGCCCGTGCTGCTCTCGGGGTTGTTAACAACATGATCGATGGTGGCGCAAAACTTAGAGGTCTCCTGTGTGATGTAGGCCTAGATTTTTCTCATGGACTCTTCCGTGCAATCAATGCGCATCTTGTAGGGCTTGTGTTGCTTTCTCTCATTGTACTCTTGGATCACCTTGCCTTGGCTCAGTAGACCTTGCCCTTTTGTTGGGCACCGTTTATGCAGTCATGGCTGGTTGCGAGCCATGCATCACACAAACATTTGTCCTCCTTGTCGGTGAAGCCGATGGTCCTATGGCTCTCCCCTTCTTCTTGGCATCATCAGCCCGATAAGGTCAAGCCCCAATGCCTCCTCATTGCATCGACGCAGACGACCGTTGGCTGCGTGGGCTGGGTGGAGAACAACCGTTCGCCATCGATGTTTGTTCCATCCAGAGTGTGTGCCGACCGATCCTGCGTCTCTGGGCTAGGATCCTGCGTGGCTATTCCGACACCGCCTTTGCAGAAGAAACCACCGCAGAAGATAATGGCTGAAATATCGCCCTCTCTGCGTCCCATCCAATAGTCCTACGAATCACCGGACATCAGCCGAATGACACACTCTAGACCGAGACAATGAGAGCGAACGTACCACATCGTCCATCGTCGGGCAGATGGTTGCATTTCCTCAAACAGGGTGCGTGGCACCGGCATGTTTTCTTCCGGGACCGGTCGCGTATTTTGTGTCGCGGTCAGGCATGAGTCACCTCATCTCGGCGCCCGGTTGAGTTCGTCGGGAACTGGGGCCCTGTTGAACTGGACTGACTCGGTGTTGGACGTGATCTGGGACGCCGCATGGACCTACGAGGGTACAAGCGTTCCAGGACGCAACTGAGAACTTACCAAACTCACCGACGAGGCCGGGGGAGCGATGCCGAGGATCATCTCTTGATTGACATAGAGCATGGCCTCCGCGAGGCCAGTATGCAGGCCTACGTGGGTGTTGGGTTTCACGTGCATCTTCCAGGACATTTCGGCGGCAATCTACGCCTGTTGTGCGACCGCCGCCGCGTTTTCCCTCTCCTTAAGATTAATTCCTGCGCCTACCCATCGCTTCGCGGCTTCGATGCCTTTCTAGTCCTACAACAACAGCTTCTTTGGCACCTTCGCCTTTGTTTCGCAGCCTCCAGTGGCATCACGCTTTGAGCCAGCCGGATATGTGGTCTCCATCGGGAAGTGGCGGTGGCTTTGGGGTTGGATGGAGTGGTGGCTGGGAAGGTTTCCTCGAAATCCATGGCGGGTTCGGTGAAGAGGACATCCATCACAAGGGGCTAGAGTGTTTTTTGGGCCGTGAGTGGCCTCAGGAACGGGAGTCACTCGGCCCGACCGTGAAGCATCAGCGCAGACGCAAACTCGGTGCATATTTGGACCGTTTTTGCGTCTTCACGAACAGCTCAATCACTACGCGTTAGGTTGCTGAGCCTGGGTGTAGGCGTATTTTTCGACCGCGGGATCGCAAATCGGTTGCTCCGCTTTCGTTGGAGGCGTCGCATTGGAGAGGCCCTTAGAGGAAGGAATAAGATGCAAATTTAAAGAATCCATCCACTAATTGTCCTTTGTTGAATGAACAATACATAAAGCTGAACTTTGGAGTAGTTCTTCCGTTCTAGCCAGATATTTCTTTTGTAAGATAGTGTATTATGTATTGATGACCCAATCTAGCTCTGGGAGAGGCCAGGCCATGCCACAATGGGAGCTCCAGCACTGTATGTGACCTAGAAATTTCGCGGAAGTTATTGTCATATGCTTACACCGCGTTTCAATTATGATGAGGCGTACTTCAAAACGGAGAAAAATACATACAACATCCGTTCCAACTTAACCTCAGATTTAGAGTACATATTAAAAAGGAACCTGGACCGTTTGCGTCCACGCGTGCCGAAAACGCGTCTGGTACCCCTCCAGCGGGATCGGGCCATCCGCGGCGATACAAATGTGACCCAAAAATGCGTCAGGTTTGCGTCTCTGCGGACGCATCGGTTGTCCGCCCGGTCCTCGCACGGGCCCGCTGGCAGGGGCACAGATGTTTCGTCTTCCGCGGCATAACTTACGGGCGTGCTGCAGCTTTTCAAGGCCGCGTTAATGGAGCGCCTCGGCTTCCGCGAGCGTGCGCTGCTTGGCGGCGTCGCAGTGGCAGAACATTAAAGTCGAGATGGCGTCCGAGCCTCTTAAAGGAACGGTGACGACGCCCATTTCCCCGACCACACCATTGCCAGAGTCCACTCTATCCACCTGACCGACGCCATGGGGAAGAAATGATGGCTGTTCCGAAAGACCAAGAACGACCACGAGGCTAGCGGCTCACGGTCCGAAGCCACGGGTCGGGCCATACGTCCACATCGAGTTCGCGCGTCGCCTTTCAAAGCAAAACCGGCCGGTGCCATGGTCGGACGCAAACTTGCCTGGAGAAGGCTGGTACCTCAACTCCAGGCGCGTGTCGGTCCCCCCCCCCCCCCCCACATGCCGCGCGAGGGCCGAGAGCGCCGAGACGAGGTGCACCGCCGCCGAGCGATCTTGCCGGCTGATCTTCGACAAGATCCGGCGTACGGGATCAACTCCTACAACTGTATCTCGTTCGGGACATGGGAGTTCGACGCGCGCCGCCGCACTGGCTACCTCGGCGACCTCGACTACTTCGACCGCGAGATCGCCGCAGAAGAAGAGGAGAACGAGTACGAGTACGCGAACGAGGACGAGGACGAGCAGGCGCAGCGTGCATACTACAACCACGACGACGGCGGGTCGGCGTGGGATCCGGAGACCCAGCCGCCGGACATTACCGAGGACGAGGCCATTGCCGTGGCACTGGCCAATATCGAGCTCGACGAAGCTCAACGAGCTCGCTATGTGGGACGGGCTTGCAATCCAGTTCCACGAGTCGGCGCTCGCGCAGGGGAGGCCGGCGACTCCTCCGGCAACGCCAACGCGTTCCAACGACGGTGTGCCGGCTGCTGCTCCGGCCTGGGATCCGTGGCCACCTTCACCACAGCCTCCTACGCAGGCAACGGCTTGGCTGCGCTTGCCGCAGCCTCGCCTTTCCTCCTCCACCACCGGTGTACCAGCTTCCGTGGCCGACGCCGGAGTTCATCAACCTAGTCACCGACGACGTAGCCATTAGCTAGATTTTAGCACGCCTTAATGGCCTTTAAATGTATTTTTATGTTTTTTTATTAATGTAAATTATGAATTATATAAATGGAAAAAAGTATGTGTCGTGCCGCTGGAGCCAGACGCAAACGGATGCGTCTCGGCCCAAATGGTCAAAAGCGCGTCCGTTTGGGTGTCTGAAATGCGTCGCCCTGCTAGAGATGCCCTTATCCTCTCACTGCTAAGAGTCGATTTGTGAGCTAGCCGGTCAATCCACCTTCCCGCCGAAGATTTTGTCGGTTCCCTCTCCCTCCGGCGGCCGCTTCGGCGGCGGGAGGATGGGGGAACCCCGGATCTTGGCTTTACATAGTGTAGGGTTGGGTAGCTTCCAGCCGGCGGCGTTGAGAAGGCGTAGGCGCAGCCGGAGTGGTGATTTGTGGCGGCGCTCGTTCCCTTCGGCAGTGGACCTCCTTGGAGTGCTGCTGCAGAGCGACCGTCCTCCTCATCTTTGCAGGTCTTCGGAGCAGCGGGCGTGGCTGTCCCTCGCCGGATGCCGGGTAGCTGTGGATCCGGTCCAGTTGAAATCTAGAGGAGCTGGTGGTGTTGCGCACGTCGATGGCGCTGAAGCTGCAGGCCGGAGGCTCTCCGGAGCTAAGGACCGTCGACTTCACGACCGCAGAGGGATGCCTCCCGTACCAAGGCCTAAGGGGAGGAGTTGCGGCGGTGCGCCGGCGGAACGTCTTCGCCGTCTTCCATGGCATCGAGGTCCAGAAGGACTCAGTTGTAATTCTGTGCTTTGTTCTGGACTGTTCTGTAAGAACCGTGTTTTAATATAATCAGCTTTTCCCTCGCAAAAAAAAACTTAACCTCAGATTTAGACATCTGCACAACAAATTATTGGTATAGTTATTTGTTCGCATAAAAACAGATAAAGCGAGCATTTTGTGTACAATAGCTGCGAGTTTATGCAATTTCCTCCCCGTAATGGAAAACCTTTGTGGCGCTAGCTCACACTGGCTCAGTCACATGGCCTCGTTTTGACTGTACTTGTTAGTAGTTGGTTGTGTGCTAGCTCTGCTATATACCACCTGCTTCCATCGCAGCCTGAGAGACAGCCACAGACTTCTTCAGCTTCCTCTTCTCCTTCTCATCTTTCGTCTCCCTCTCGATCAACAGCGCAACACGGGTTTGTTTCTGCACAAGAATCAACCCGCAGCTCAATTTCTTCGTTGCCTACTTTTTGTTTTGTTAGATCGTAGAAACTTCAGATCTTGCTTGTTGGTATTGCAGCTGATTATTTCCTCTGAACGCAGGCTTCTCCTGCCATGGGCGAGCGCGACATTGAGCTGGGGCGCCTGCACGCCGACGCTACTGCAGTCTATGGACCTCAGCACTACTTCCAGGAGGTTAGCGAGCTTGGGGTGTTGCTGGAAAACACGGGGAACATGGTTCAGAAACTGAAGGTAAACTCATCGCTATCCAATGGTCAGAACATGTTTACATGCTTACTACGATCTAATTTCCGTGCATCTTTGGCACCATAGCTCAATTGCTCTTTCCGTGTACTGATTTCTGCTTCTGCAATTCGTTTTTTCTTTACCCCTGCAGGAAGCCAATCTTGAGTTCAGTTCAGTCTCTGGACATGATGCTATCAAAGGTGTGGACTACACCTGTTGAACTCCATTCAGAGTTTTGAGAGAATAATCTTGCATTTCTATTAATTTTTTTGAGAGAATAATCATTCAAATATTTTATTTTTTGAGAGAATAATCTTGTATTTCTAACTGGGACATATTTTTATGGCATATCTTCTAGAAATCAAGGTGAAGATACAGGAGGAAATGGATGAAGTGGGGCAGATGGCCCATAACATGAAGGAAAAGTTGAATAAGATCTTCCAAAGTGTGCTGACTCCAATTCTGAACAATTTGTCAAAAGGCCGTGGATATCCAGTCACCCTTCCCAAGACCATGGATCCATCAGCAATGTCGATGACCATGTAAGACCTTGATCCATTTCTCTAGTAGATCAATAATCTAGAGTAATTAACTTATTAGTACAGCTCCTAAGTGTTCACTGCTAGTTCCTAGTCCACCACATAACTTCTACCTGGTATAAAACATATCCAGATAAGTTTCATATGCTGGAGAAACATAACCAATTTGTCCTAATGTACTTGACACAGTTAAAACCATGTGCTTGTTTGTTCACTGAAAGATAGTGAAATCTGACTAGCTCTTTTTGACTACAGGGAACTGAAGATAAAGTTAAAAGAAAAGGAGAATGATTTTAAGGTTTTCTTATATAGATCGTACACCTTCTGTGACAATATTTTAACAGAAATTTTCGGTAGAACTAATGCCTAGTAGTTACAGAATCTGCGGAAAACTGTCTGGGAAGAGTACGTAGAAGTCGTTCAGAGGAGGACTTTCACAGGTCAGCAACTGAACATGTTAAACTTTCTATGTTGTCTTTCTGGTTCATTTTCTTTTCCTTCCGAAAAGTTTCTTTCTGGTTTATAACTTAAGTATATATGATCTTCCTTGTGTGCCCTGTTTTTGTGAGTGACAACCCTGGATCTTATACCTTGAGCAGTCACCGGAATAAAGCTTTCTGATGAGGTAGGCATGCTAGTTCTAGTGCACTAGAAACATGGAAATTAACACATTGTGTTTTCTTTTAATCTCATTCTTGTAAGACGCACAATATTTGTCTAGGTGGTTCGCATGATTACCGCCAGCAGCATCGTGCAGATGTTTGAGAACGCACTGCAGGGAATAAATCCAGAGCAGGTCAGCTAATTAACGGCGTTCCATGTCACTCGATCAGAATAAGGAATCTCTGACTCCATGTCAATTTGATAATCTTACAATTGGTTCGGTTTACAGGTCGTCCCCGCGATGGATGAAATCAAGGAACGGCACGCCGCGGTCATGGATTTCGACAAGAAGATTCTTGAGCTGCAACAGGTGCTAGTCTTGGCTTACTAGACTGCATGTACACTAACTGTTTTCATGATTAATCTCTCCCAATGGTCGGTTGACTGTTTTTCCGCATGTACCGTTCCTTTCTCAGAATTTCGCAGAGATGGCGGCACTCGTTGAGACACGCGAGAAGATGGACAAGGCCCTGAACAAGGTCGATCCGTTGCTCTCTTCCTCCCGCTCTTTTTTTTGCTTGCTGTAATCTCCTTTAATGTGTGTGCCAGCCTGGGATCTGATTCTTATTGTTACTGAATGATGACGTACGTGCTGCCAGGTTCGGAAACTTACAGTCCGTGCACGGTCAACAAAGAAGGAGCTGCGCGACGAGATGGCGGAAAATGACCAACTGCTGGAGAAAAATGACCGGCTTTTGGCACTTGTTATTAGCCTGGGAATAGCCCTCTGCGTTGCTGTGATCTTTCTTCTTCTCCAAGTGTAACCAATGTCTAAGTACGTGGCCTAGCAGTGTGAATGATCTGCGCCATAAGATATTTATTCAGAAAAACATGAGACAAAATTTAATATTATCCATGGCGCGGCGGGGAGTGCATGTGCTAGCCTGGAGATGTGTGTAGCTAGCCCGGCTGTGTCTCCGAGTAATTGAACTTTCATTTCGGAGTCTGCCTGCTTATTCGGATAGAGCGAGAGTGCTTCCATTTTTTCAGCTTTGATTTTAATGTGCTCTTCGATTTCCCCTGCTCCTGGGCTGTCCCACTGTTCGTTGGCTGCAGGCGCAATTAACATTTTCTCTACAGCGCGTACACATCTCCATCGCTGACGCTTGTCTGAGTTCATACACGGTGCTCGTTTGGCCTCCGCGTTATATTATTGCATGTTACTGGTACTGGTTCTTTTGTCCACACAATTGAATTGCATAATTGCATGATTGCCATTTCTAGGCAAGACGGGTGAAGCAAGGACCTCAGCTGCAGAGGCGTGTGTGAGAGAGAATCAGTGGACAACCCTTCTCTCTTGCTGCAGAGTAGTCATATCTTGTGCCCAGATTAAGCAAGAGAGGAGCAAATTGCTTTTAATTTTTGACTGCCCTGATTGTGTGGTAGTAGTTACTAGTACTTTATAGCCACTAGATTTAGATGTGCGCCTTGGCGCACGACCCCGTTTAGTTCATGTTGATATTCATTTTGTATTACAGCGGTAAAATTTAACTACAAACATGATAGAACATTTCTTAGATTTTACAAAACGGTGTCGCTAGAATGAAATTCGAATAAAGCACACGAAACTACCTGACATGATATGGCATCTAATACAAAATCCCTGCTATGTAATCAACAAATCAACAACGGATTAACCAATTATTTAATCAGATGTGAATCTTTGAGATTTCTTTTTGAAATATAAAAAAAAGCATCACTGGGGAACACATACCGATGATAGTCTTAGTAAGAGTAACACACATTGCTCCTACATACATAAAAGTTACATATTGGAGAGCACAGGGAAATACACATCAGTGGTAGTCTTAAGCTCGAGCAAAGCACACTGCTATACATACATGTAATTGTTACATATATAAAAGTCTCACTAGTAGAAAAACGTCCATTCGTACCGGTTCCAGAGGAGCATTCGTACCGGTTTTGCAACCGGTACAAATTATTCGGCACTAAACCCCCCCCTCCCTTTCGTACCGGTTGCTTACGAACCGGTATAAAACGGGCCTCCACGTGGGCCACCAGGAGAGCTCAGGGCTAAGGATCTTTGGTACCGGTTGGTAATACGAACCGGTACCAAAGGTTCCCCCGCGGCAGGGAATTTGCCCAAATCTCTGCCGCGGCGAGAATTGGCTTTTTAGGGTTTTGGAGAGGTTTAGGGATATCGGTTTGATTCATATCGCGTCGATGCACCAGAAACGCGTTTGGGTTTAGGTAGTACATGAAGATCAAGATGATGCATAGCAAGTTGGTGCATATAATATAACACACATGTTATTGCATGAGATCGCAAATTAAGTAGCACTATGCATGAAGATCGATCTTCATGCATAGTGGTGCTCTCCGAGGCGTACTCTATATATGTCTATTACATGTAGCATAGTGGTACTCTTCGAGTCAACTATATATGTAACATGTACATCTTCATTCATAGTGGTGCTCTGCGAGTTGTGGTATGACGTCCCGAAGGAAAAATTCCGCCAATTCCTCGCCTATTTCTATGAAGCGGTCATCGATTGAGAGCTTGTTCCGCTTTCTTGCCAACTATAAAAGAATAAGATACAAATGAATACATGAAACAACTATTACTGAAACTCAGCACAACTTATGATAACAAAACAAATTTGTGAAGATTGTTTTTGTACCTCTTTATTTCTTTCATTATTCGTTCTCTCGTTGACAATTCTGCGGATGTACTCGCAAACGAAGAATCCACAGAGATCGGTCCCCGGAGGTTGTTGCGGGCATTTCTTTACAAGAATATAATTCAATCAAACAATAGTCAAGTATGATAATTAAAAGGTGTGTGGACCTAGGTAGTACTACTTACTTTCGCACGCCATCGCAGCTTCGGTGTCCATTCACGGGACGTATCTTCCTTGATGAAAGTTTGCCATACGCTGCTCGACAAAAGAAAATGCATAAAAGAGTCATACGCTGCTCGACAAAATTAACGAAACAAACCGATAAGAATTAAAATTACCTTCTGAGCATTAAAAAACAAGACAAGTATAGATCCTTTTTTTTGCTTAGTGAGTCCAAGACTTCAACTTCTCCGATTTCCAAATTGATGACGAGAAGAATAAAGTGAAACCTACGCACGTTTCAATATGTAGTGTCATATATATAAGTCATTAGTTAAAATTTTGACATACGGTGAGCAAAATATAATGTGTTATAAGACAGTAAGACTCACTCGAAGTTGTAAGGCCAAAGTATTAGCTTTTTGTCACGTTGTCGCTTCAAAAACCTTGCAAAGTCTGCGGTGTATCCTTGTTATAGAGGGGATTCTCTATGGTTTTGACATGCATTGTGTTCGGGTCAATGAACCCAATGTCTGTGATATCGTCCCTTTTGCATTCGAGCATCTTCGATCTGCATAATATAGCGCACAAAAGATTATAATCTGCGGACAATGAACGACTTCTCAAATTAAATAAATAAATCACTTACGGACAATAGCAACCGATGATTGATTTGTCGAGGGCCCGGAGATTGTATAACCGAAAGAGTTCGGCGAAGTCAACGTTCACACAGTACTCCCGGAAGTAGTGCTCTTCCCTAACTCGCACCATGATAGTCTCGATCCCTTCCTTTGAGGCCTTAAGGTACCACGAATGCAAGTTACGCATACATGTTGGTACCTTCCCGAGATTCTCGACCAAATCTTTCCCTTGAACAAACCGATATGCTGGTTCAGCTAAGGCGTAATCGGTTGCGTCTTGTCGAGAACTTTGAACGGTCTTCCCGTCAAACACCTTGAGAGGGGCGACCGATTGAACGGGTTGTTGTCCGAGCTGGTAGACACCGTGTATCCCTTTTATCTCCCCGATACCCGATTGAACGGGTTTTGTCGCCTCGATCATCTTGTCATACGACCTTTCAATAGAACGCGCATAGTCGATGGCGGCGATGGTACAGGGTCATATAGATTGTCAACGGTACGCACAACTTTCTCCCGATCTAGTGTCTTCTCGAAAGGTATCTCCGGCACTTTCGGTGCAAAAATTTCTTCACCTCGGCCCGAACGGCCTCCGCGTTTTCCTCCGGAGTTTTTTCCCAAGGTAACTTCTCGGGAGGCGGCGGTTGTTTCTCCTTTCTAGCTTTCTTCCTAGGCGGCGTACCGTTCCGCTTAACGGACGCTGTCTTACGCGGAGGATCTCGAGATGGTGGACCCACGCTGGGGTCCCTCTCGGTAGGTGTGGACTTGGCTGCTCACCAGGACCGCCACCAGGAGGAGTCGATGGCATTTGCCGCTCATGTGTAGGAGTCGGTGGCCTTTGCAAAAGGACGACGTACTTCTTCGGCCATAGGGCGAAACCGTGCTTGACATCGGCCGTGTCCTCTCATCTTCACCTCTAGGAATATCAAGCTCCACTTTTTCAAAACCCGAAACAACTTCATCCACCCCGACACGAACACAACCAGGTGGAATGGGCATATGATGGTGCATTGCTCCATCTTCACTTGGGTACACATAGCCGACCGCCACCTTAACGTACGCGGTCCTGATTAACATATGTAGCTCGCAATCTGTCTTCTCCGTGACATAATCCACGGGGTAGCTTCCTCCACATCCGTCAAGATGCGAGGAACCGACACTCGCTTCTTCGCTGAGATGGGGCAGCATCGGCTTGTGGATCCTGTAGAAACACCGGCTGATCAGGTGCCCTCTGATTTCTCTCAAGAGCCTCCACCCTAGATAACAACTCCGTTACAATGTCGGCGTCCTTCTTCTTCTTTCGCGAACGGCTTCTATAAGTGTCAGCGCTGTCCGGCCACGCTTCCTTCATGGTGAGACCCGGGCGAGCTCGTACCCGTCCAACATGTTCAGTGGTTCCCTGCAGCGAGTGTCGCTCGTCATTCTCTCGATCGGGAATGTACTCTCCCTTCTCGACCTTTTCAATTGCATCTACAAGCTTCGGTACAATTGCCTCAATTTTTCCCTTCCATTTTCCCTTCGCAACGATCAACCCCTGTCTTTGGGTCCAACCCCGCCCCATGAGCGAACAACCATAACTTGGACCGTTCGGGCCGGTCCCATGTCCGTGGAGTGATTCCATGATCCATCAGTTTATTCTCAAACGCTGTCCACTTCGGAATGGCACTCTTGTAGCCACTTGACCCCAAATGATGCGGAAGTTTCTTCTTTGCAGCATTTTCGGTATTTTTCTTCGATCGGGACACAAAAGTAGACGATTTCTTATACTCCTTAAATGCGGCCCAGGTGATCTTTTAGCTTCACTAGATTATCATCGAATACTGGATCTTCATTCTTATATTTGTCCCATAAATTTTTCTTGAAGCTCTGGAATTGTATGGCCATCTTCTTCCATGTCCATTCCTTGACTTTATTCTTCTGGCCTTCCGTCATGTCTTCCGGTAGGCTGAACTTTGTCATGAGCGTGTCCCAAAGAAATTTTTTCATCGCGTCGTTGACATAACTAGCACCACTCTCCGGGTTCTTCGGCTTATGCCACTCTTGAATGCTGATCGGTACATGGTCCCTAACAATAACTCCGGATTGACTTGTAAATTTGCGGCAAAACTCCTTGGGCTCCACTGGTTCACCATTATCCTTGAATGCCGTGAGGGCTAACCTGCCCTCGCACGTTAGCACCCGCGTCGGGCCTCGTTTTGATCTAACAGACTTGCTCGATGATCCAGAAGGCTAAAAGAAAAAATTATTCGTTAATAAGTGCAATACAAATAAATGAATGCATCTAGGGATGAACATATAGACTAATTGATACATAGATATACACCTCGCCGGAGTTTGTGATGGACACTTCGTTGTCTCTTCTAACTTGTTCGGACTCAAGTCCCTCGCCAAAATCATTCGGAAAGTCTTGGAAATCGTTGTCATCTCCATCGTCGGGTTCCGGACCACGGGCACTCTCATAGATCAATTGCTGCACCGCTTCTTCCCCCTCCTCATCTCGGACGAAGGTGCCGTCCTCCATACCTCAATGTCACCGCAAAATTAAGAAAGCAATTGTATTTCATTCATCATGTCATGATCATATAACAGATTGCTAGATGGATAACAATTGAAATGAAGAAAGCAAAAAAACCCTAACGGACCGCCACGGCCACGGACACGGTGTTCCCCCTCCTCCTCTCGCTCTTCTCTCTTTTCTCGATCCTAACCCTAACACTCGGCGCTCCTCCTCTCGCTCTTCTCTCTATGTCGCGGCGGCACCGCCACGGACTCGGCACCGCTGCAGCACCCTAACCCTAACACTCGGCGCTCCTCCTCTCGCTCTTCTCTCTATGCCGCGGCGGCAATTGGTGGTCTTGGTTTGCAATTTGGAGTTGGTTTGTGAATATTCCAAAATTTGGGGCAATCTAAAATTTGTTTCAAAGTTGCCACTTTGCATGCTTATATTAAGAGTTTGACTTTGAATCAGCGAGGGGAGCGGCTGCCGGCGAGGCACCGCGGCAGCGGCAGCGGCAGGGCAGCGGCAGGGCAGCGGCAGCGGCAGCGGCAGGGCAGGGGCAGGGCAGGGGCAGGGCACCGCGGCAGCGGCAGCGGCAGGGCAGCGGCAGGGCGCGCTAGCTGGTGGCGGCGCGGCGCGGCTTTTCCTCGAACACCCTGCGGGCGTGCGTGAGGGGGAGGCCGGCGGCGACCGTGGCGCGGCAGCCGACGCGCGCGCGGCTCCTCCCGGCGAGGCGCGCCGGCCGGGGAGGCGAGGGAGGCGAGGGAGGCGAGGGGAGCGGCTGCCGGCGAGGCACCGCGGCAGCGGCAGCGGCGAGGCAGCGGCAGCCGCGGGGCGGTGGCAGGGCAGGGCAGGGCAGGGCAGGGCACCGCGGCGCAGCGCGGCGGCAGCGGCGAGGGCAGGGGCAGGGCGCGCTAGCTGGTGGCGGCGCGGCGCGGCTTTCTCGAACACCCCGCGGGCGTGCGTGAGGGGAGGCCGGCGGCGACCGTGGCGCGGCAGCCGACGCGCGCGCGGGCTCCTCCCGGCGAGGCGCGCCGGCCGGGGAGGCGAGGAGGCGAGGGAGGCGAGGGAGGAAGAGGAGGGGCCGGGTGCTCACCTCGGTGAGGGCGACGGCGGCGGGGAGAGGTGGAGCGGCGCGGGCGACGCGGCGACGACGGCGGCGGCTTCGGTGGAGGGCGACGGCGGCGGCTACGGCGAGGGCGACGGCGAGGGCGGCCGCTACGGCGACGGCGACGCGGCGACGGCGGCGGCTACGGCTACGGCGAGGGCGAGGGCGACGGAGCTCTGCGAGGTTGGCGCGCGCGCGGAAGAAGAAAGTTGCGAATTTTTGCCCGCGGCTAAGTCCTTACTAGGGGAATACCTTTGGTACCGGTTGGTACCACCAACCGGTACGAAAGGTCTTTCGTACGGTTGGTGGTACCAACCGGTACCAAAGGTTTTTTTTTGTTTTTCTTTTGCTGTTTCTTTTGTTTTTGTTTTTCTTTTCTTTTTCTTTCCTCGTTTCTTTTGCTGTTTCGTTTCTTTTCTTTTTATTTTCTCGTTTCTTTTCTTTTGCTTTTCTATTTCTTTTTTCTATTGCTTTTTTTTTTCTGTTTCTTTTCTATTCCTCGTTTCTTTTTCTTTATTTTCTATTTATTTTTTCTATTACTTTTCTTTTTCCTTTCTTTTCTATTTCTTTTCTATTTATTTTTTCTATTGCTTTTGTTTTTCTTTTCTATTTCTTTTCTATTTCTTTTCTCTATTCTATTTCTTTTCTTTACTCTCGCCACGACGCCGTCCGCACAGAAACTTTCCCGTCCCGACGTCGCGCGGGAAACTTTCCGGCCACGACGCCGCGCGGGAAAAGAAAGGGCGGGAATGAAATTTTATTACGATTGAACTCGAATTAAAAGTACATAGCTTAACTGAAAATTGAAGATACATGACCAAATTCTACTGGAGTCATTCAGTCATACTCGTGCCTAGCCCTGTAGTAGTCGCCACTGTAGTCGTCGTAGTCGCCGTCATCATCGTCGCTGGCATCGGGGTCGCGGTACTCGAACGTCGGCGGGTGAGCACGCGTGGGCCGGGACCGAGGGTAGCGCAGGCGGGGGCCACGGTAGGCCATGACGCCCGGGAGAGTCCGGCCGCGCCACCACAGCCGACGGCCGGCCTCGTTGAAGTTCGGAGGAGGCGGGCCGCCCTCCTCGTGCTCGGCAAGCGCCCTCTCACGCCGATTGATGAAGAAGCTTTCCCAAGTCGGGCCGTAGTCGGGATGCCACCGGGGATTCCTCCGCTGCTCCGGCGTGAGCTCGAAGTAGTAGTGGTTCGTGATGGCCATCTCGCGCGCCACACCTAGAGGGACCGGAGGGACCGGTACGCCTCCGACGCTTAGCAACCAGCCGGTCGGGACGCGGTAGCCCGGCGGGCAGGGGTAGTTCGAGGCGCAAAGCGCCTCCGCCTCCCGGGGGTTAGAGATGCGATGGAAGCCATGGGAGAGAATGATGAGGTTTGCAGTATATGAGTCTAGATGTGATATGTAAATGGTGGCCAAGCCTACATATATATAGTGAAAAAATGGCGGGAAGACAGAGGCGGGATCCGGTGGAAAGCGCGGGAAGAAAATAGGCGGGAAGACAGATCGAGGCAAACCTTTAGTACCGGTTGGTGGGTGCAACCGGTACTAAAGCTGTCGGCAGGATAAGGACGCGTGGGTAACCTTTAGTACCGGTTGGTGGGTGCAACCGGTACTAAAGCCGTCGGCGGGATAAGGACGCCCGCTCGACGAGATAAAGTATGTAGCGCACGACGCCTCGTCGGTGGGATAAGGACGCGTGGGTAACCTTTAGTACCGGTTGGTGTCCGCAACCGGTACTAAAGCCGTCGGCGGGATAAGGACGCCCGCTCGATGAGATAAAGTATGTAGCGCACGACGCCCGTCGGTGGGATAAGGACGCGTGGTAACCTTTAGTACCGGTTGGTGTCCGCAACCGGTACTAAAGTCGGTCGGCAGGATAAGGACGCTCTTCCTATAAAAGGAGCATCGATAGACCATGGGAAGCAGCTCAACAAGCCAACATGGATGGAGAGTTTCATCACCATGGATGGAAGAAAGGGTTGGGAAATCTCCCGTGGCGGAACTTGTCGAAGATGCCCTTGGTGCACACGCCCTATGGCATCTTCGGAAGTTCCGCCTCGGAAAAATTTCCCCGCAAGCCCGTGGAAGACTCCATCTCCTCTAACAATGTTGGGGAAAGGGTTGGGAAATCTCCCGTGGCGGAACTTGTCGAAGATGCCCTTGGTGCACACGCCCTATGGCATCTTCGGAAGTTCCGCCTCGGAAAAATTTCCCCGCAAGCCCGTGGAAGACTCCATCTCCTCTAACAATGTTGCGGAAAGGGTTGGGAAATCACCCGTGGCGGAACTTCTCGAATATGCCCTTGGTGCACATGCCCTATATATGGCATATTCGGAAGTTCCGCCTCGGAAAAATTTCCCCGCAAGCCCGTGACTTAACTAGTAAAACAAGCCAACTATCTCCATTGTTAATATCTTACATACAAGTAACATCATTACACAAAAGTGATTTCCATATTGAGATACACAAGTTATACTCCATCTCCTCTAGTCTTCTCGAGTTTTCTTCGCCCGTTTCCCTTTCTTCTTACTCGCGACACAACCATGGACAATCTTCATTGTTTAAGATGATGCTTGGGTCAATTTTTACCTTGAAGGGTGGAATATCGTCAAACTTATTATAATCTTCTGACATGTCTGTCTTGTCCTCTACTCCCACGATGTTTCTTTTTCCCGAAAGAACTATGTGCCGCTTTGGCTCATCGTATGATGTGTCCTCTTGCCTTTCTTTTCTTTTTTTCGGTTTGCTAGACATATCCTTCACATAAAAAACCTGAGCCACTTCACTGGCTAGGACGAATGGTTCGGTGTCGTACCCAAGATTCTTGAAATCCACCGTAGTCATTCCGTACTCGCGGGTCTACCTGTACCCCGTCTTTCGAGGTTGAACCATTTACACCGGAACAAAGGGACCTTGAAATTAGGTCCATAGTCAAGTTCCCATATCTCCTCTATGTACCCATAATATGTGACCTTGTTCCCATTGCCATCTTCTCGCATCAAAGCGGACACCACTGTTTTGGTTGGTGCTCTTTTTGTCTTGGGCGAAAGTGTAAAATGTGTTCCCATTAATCTCGTACCCTTGAAAAGTCGATATAGTAGAAGATGGTTGCTTGGCCAACAAGTACAGCTGCTCGTCATCGGTGACATTCATGAGACGTGTTTGCAACCAACCGCCGAAAGTCTTCATGTGTTCTCCATCAATCCAATCTTCACGTTGCTCCGGGTATTTAGAGCGTAAGATCTCCTTGTGTTCCTCTTTGTACGGAGCCACCAAGATGGAATTAAGTAGAACTCGTGTAGTGTGCTTGAGTGAAAGAATGTCCGTCCATACACGTTGCTGATTTCTTTCCTAGCGTGCCTTTTCCACGCAGTCTCCCCTCATAGCGCGATTCGGGAACACCGATCGGCTTAAGGTCAAGAATAAAGTCAACACAAAACTCAATGACCTCCTCTGTTCCATAGCCCTTGGAGATGCTTCCTTCCGGCCTAGCACGGTTATGAACGTACTTCTTTAAGACTCCCATGAATCTCTCAAAGGGGAACATGTTGTGTAGAAATACAGGACCGAGAACGCCAATCTCTTCGACCAGTGTGAACTAGGAGATGTGTCATAATATTGAAGAAGGATGGTGGGAACACCAACTCGAAGCTGACTAGACATTGGACCACATCCTTCGTAAATTTTGTAGAGTAAGTGGATTGATCACCTTCGAGAAATTGCATTGAGGAACGCACATAGCTTCACAATGGGTACTCGAACATTTTCCGGCAGAAGCCCCCTCAATGCAACCGGAAGTAATTGTGTCATAATCACGTGGCAGTCATGAGACTTTAGGTTTTGAAACTTTTTCTCCGACATGTTTATTATTCCCTTTATATTCGACGAGAAGCCGGACGGGACCTTGATGCTACTCGGGACTTCAAAAAAGATCTCCTTCTCCTCTTTGGTAAGAGCATAGCCGGCAGGACCTTGATACTTCTCTCGGATTCAGGTTGTTTCCTTCGTGGATACTTTGCTGGTCCTGCCGTGCATCCGGTGTATCTTTTGTCTTCCCATACACGCCCAAGAAGTTTAGCAGGTTCACGCAAAGATTTTTCGTCACGTGCATCACGTCGATTGCGAGTGAACCTCTAAGAATTTCCAGTAGGGTAGCTCCCAAAATATCGACTTCTTCTTCCACATGGGTACGTGTCCGTCAACATCATGCGGAACAGATTGTCCGCCGGGACCCTTTCCAAAGATCACTTCTAAATCCTTGACCATATCATATATAACTTCCCCATTAGGGCGGGTAGGCTTCGTTCGGTTATCTGCCTCACCTCCGAAATGCTTTCCTCTCTTTCTTAGGTGATGTTGTTTTGGAAGAAATCGACGATGCCCCGTGTACACATTCTTGTTTCCCAAATAATTACTATCAGTCTCACCTAAACAAGTGTGTGCATGCATTGTATCCCTTGTTTGACTTCCCCGAAATGTTACCAAGAGCAGGCCAATCATTGATGGTTACAAATAACAACGCTCGTAGGTTAAATTCCTTTTGTTCGTGCTCATCCCACACAGGTACACCTTCGTCACGCCACAACTCTAAAAGTTCTTCAACCAATGGCCTCAGGTACACATCAATGTCGTTGCCGGGTTGCTTCGGGCCCTGGATGAGCACCGGCATCATAATGAACTTCCGCTTCATGCACAACCAAGGAGGAAGGTTATAGATACATAGAGTCACCGGCCAGGTGCTATGACTGGAGCTCGCTCCCCGAAAGGATTAAAGCCATCCGTACTTAGACCAAATCTTAAGTTCCTTGCGTCATCCGAAAATGACTTGAACTCTCTGTCGATTTTTCTCCACCGCGACCCGTCAGCGGGGTGTCTCAAGCATCACATCTTTCTTACGGTCCTCTTTGTGCCATCGCAACAACTTGGCATGCTCTTTGTTCCGGAACAAACGTTTCAACCGTGGTATTATAGGAGCATACCACATCACCTTCGCAGAACCCTCTTCCCGGGGGTGGACTCACCCTCAACATCGCCAGGGTCATCTCGCCTCGATCTTATACCTCAATGCACTACATACCGGGCATGCATTCAAATTCTCGTACTCCCCGCGGTAGAGGATGCAGTCATTGATGCATGCATGTATCTTCCGCACCTCTAATCCTAGAGGGCAGACAACCTTCTTTGCTTCGTACGTGCTAGAGGGCAACACGTTCTCCCCTGGAAGCATCTTCTTTATTATTTTCAGCAACTTTTCAAATCCCTTGTCAGAAGTACCATCCTCTGCCTTCCACTGCAGCAATTCCAGCGTGGTACCCAGCTTTTTCTGACCATTTTCGCAATTTGGGTACAACAGTTTGTTGTGATCCTCTAACATTTTCTCCAACTTCAACCTCTCCTTTTCATTTCCGCAGTTCATCTTCGCATCAAGAATGGCCCGACCCAAATCGTCATCCGGGTCATCAAAAATCGGCTCATCGAAAATGAGCTCTTCTTCAGCTTCGTCTTCCCCATTCTACTACCACCGTCTTCAGTGAATAAGGGATAGTTGTCACTATCCTCTTCTTCTTCGTTGTCTTCCAATATAACCCCTCTTTCTCCGTGCTTGGTCCAACAATTATAGATGGGCATGAAACCATTCTCCAGCAGGTGGACGTGAAGGGTCTTCGAGGTAGAGTAATCCTTCATATTCTTACAGGAACTACATGGACAATACATGAAACCATTCGATCGCCTGTTTGCCTCAGCCACGTTGAGAAAATAATGCATGCCAGTAATGAACTCGGGATGGCACCGGTCACCGTACATCCATTGTCGACTCATCTGCATTTTATATGTATATCAAAAATCATTAAGTACACAACATCATGGATATATGAGTGACCAACTTAATTAATATTCAAGTTCATCACATAAAACTAAGTTTTTTTATAAAAAGAAGAGGCTCACCGAGGTTGTGCGGTGCCGGCTAGGGGACGACGCTAGCGATCGACGGCGGTGAGGACGGGGATGATACTAATTAAAACCTACAAAATATACCATAATTTCAGCTCAAATTGATTATATAAAAAGTAAAATCCCTAACTTAGGCATTTCATCAAACACCTTGCTAGCACTAGAAAAATAGTACGAGTTAAACTACCAAAGAAATGAGCTAAATTAGGAACGCCGGAAGAAAGGATGATATTGCTAACCCTTGGATAGATGGAGGTCGTTAATCTTGTTAAAATGGTGGAGAAAAATAAAGATTATTGGAGTGTGAGAGGTGGAGAAAAATTTAGAGTGTGAGGAAGAAGAGAAAAATGAGAGCCACAGCAGGGGGCTCGGGCGATCCGGGCGATTTGATATGGCTGGGTACCCTTTGGTACCGGTTCGTGTTACGAACCGGTACCAAAGGTCCAGCCCGGGCCCCACCACGCGTCTGAATTTTGGCCGAAGACCTTTCTTACCGGTTCCTAACACGAACCGGTACGAAAGCCCCTCCCAAACCGGTACCAAAGCTCCTCGCCCACCTGAGCCCTCAAACCGGTACAAATGGCCCCTTTAGTACCGGTTCGTAAGGGAACCGGTACCAATGGCTTAGATGGATGAGAGGTTTTCTACTAGTGTCTCGAGAAAATACGGCTGGTAGATGCATGTATTCTTCTAGCACACCTTTTCTAATTGGGAAAGTAACATATTTCTGATATTGTTCTCCGACACTCAATCTCTAACCTTCTTGAGTTGCAAGACGAATGTAGATAGATACAGTAGTATTTTAACTGTGTCAGAAAGCATTATATACCCGTTACCACTAAGGAGCCACGTACCACTGTAAATAACAGGTTATAAAAGTGGCAAGCATATTCAATGTATTTTTCAATGAGGAAAAATGCTAATGAATCTAAATAAGAGTAGAAGGATATAGTGAACCAATAAACCACAATAGTTTTCAATTTCTCAGAATGAGACATACCCTTTTTGAATCAACACAACTTATGCCTTTATTACTTCATATTTTCAGGTTCCCCATACTGATTGATGCCTTTTTTGTATGCACAATTAGGGATAAGCCTCTACTCCCCTATTTAGAGCTCTTGTAATATTGTAACCCCGTAATATATTTATCAGGCCACTGGTTAGGACTTTTGTATATTTCCCTTTCATTTTCATGAAGTAGTGAGTTTTAAAATTTTGAACCATTACCAACTCCAATAGACTTTTTTTTTCTTTCATAAAGGGCATACACCTAATGCTTTGTAATACCTACAGTGAGTATTTCCTTTTTCAGAAACAAAAAAACATGACTGGCCTGGACATTATCCTCAATGTATACGCCAAAATGGATTCATTATTTTGCCAGTGCATAAATACCTAAATCAAATCTACATCCCAATCTGCAACTTAATACAAAAGAGACATGGGCAACGTTAAGCCGAAATGTTGCATATATAAGCTTCTATACTACATAATATAGATGTTCTTTTCTTCAGACAAATAAACTCCAGAAAAACATCAAACACACAAGATGTGATGTTTTATAGTCGAGACAGGGTCACTTACCGCCGCCATGTAATTTCTCCGAGAACGGCGGCAAGAAGGAAAAGGCATACATACATTTCATTAGGAACCTCGACATAAGGCATCGCTCCTGCCTCCTCAAGAAGGCTTTCCCTGAAATAATAGATAAATATTTTGACCGCATTTACTTGACTGGTAAAAAAGGAAGTAAAGGTTAGATAGATTGGCGAAGACTAAAGATAAGAAACTAGAAAATGTAAAGGGACTGACTCATGAAATAATAGATAAACAGATTTAGATGTGCGCCTTGGCGCACGATCCCGTGGAATCCGCACTGATTTACATTTTGTATAATGACGAGTGTAAAATATTAATTCATTTTTTAGCTTTTAAAAAACAAAGTGGATATCATAAAATTAGGATAAAACAAACAAAATCACGAAACGAGTAGCACATGCTTATGTACATTCATGAAAATAGAGGAATATTTTGGGGCTTGCCTTGGCTTGCGGTTCGATAAAAAGTTCGTAAAATATTATATTAAGTAGTGTTACATGGGGCTAGATCACTGATGTACCAACTTAAAATAATACAAAATGGAATGTTGCAAAATTAAAGGATAACCTAGGAAACGGGCAACTGTGAAAGCGACACCACAACAGCCAGCAATTTTCTCAAATCCTCTTTGCTCAACTATACCGCAACAACATACATGCCTTGTTGTCTATTACATTTTTTTCTGATCAAACAGAAACCACACGTGAACATCAAACCACATCCTGGAATGCTACAACATATGAAAGCAAAGTAGATGATATATTTTTCAGTGTTCACCAGGCTGGCACTGGCTACATCATTGATTTTTTACCATGAGGCTATTAACTTATAATGCAAAGCTGAATTGCTGATGGTGAGACCAAACGTGCCACGTTGAACTTGAGGAGAGAACCTACATTTCTCAGCAGTACAGAAGTTTCAGCAAATGTGCACGCAGGAAATAGAGCAAGTACTCGACTACATGAAAATAGGGTATAGCTATTTACCTTCAGCAATTGCTTAGTAAGTTATCCTAAAGCAGTGGAAATAAGTTTTTGATGTAAGAAAATCACTGAAGAGAAAGGCCTGCACATAAGGGCGACATGATAAAAATTAAATAAAATCCATGTCGTCACCTGCAATTTATCACCTCTGAGAATAAATATTTTGTCTAGCCAGTTTCTTCTCAGAATCTGAAACTCTTTAATTAGCTTTAAATTCATGGATATGAGCATATGTATCCTGTGAGTGATTAAAAGATGTCAAATATGATCGTAAATTTGGAATTTCAGTTCTAGAACATGTAAAAAGGAAATCTAAAGCATATTCATAACTTAATCATATTACTACGAAAAACATATCTTACAGATAACTACGATTGTAGACTATTTGGTCCATTACTTGTAACATATTTAAAGATGGTCTTACAGCATCAAGAGCAGTTTCATGATATTCTCTGATGTGCACTTCCATTGTCACAATAAATGATAGAGAGGTCTAAGAAAAACACAGGTAAAGTTCCAGTTTGGTATCCAAATTTTAATGCTATGAAGTGAAACTGATAAAAATGCTAAGTTAAGTAATATGATTTCCTCTCTTAGATCACTGGAACCTGCAAGTTCCAGATCCTCATCTTGCCCATTCCCTCCCTGATAAACCAATCAAACAAGCACCAATACAGAAGGACGATGGATGAAACTTAATATATAACAGGAAATTCAAAAGTCTCAACCGCATCAGGAACCTTCGTAGTCTCTCCTGTAGCCATTGCATACATACAAATGTGTATATCCATAATTAGTCTCTTTATGTGAAGTCTGAAAGCTATCTTCTGATTCCCATGATGGCAATTCAGTTTAAGGCATCAGCCCACTATGCGAGAACACGAAAACATAAAAAAATTCTAAATAAAATGCAATAATATGCGCTAACTTGTGACCATCATTACACAATAAAGTAACTTGATGCCATGAGAACTACCTAATAAGTTGATGTGACTCCACAAGCTTTGTAATCCATATTGTTGAAAATTACTTACTCTAAGAAGAAGCTGCAGCAGAAATATACAAATATTAGGTTTGGGGAAGAAAACGTTAAAAAGCATCCCATGTGAACTTGAAAGTGAATTAGAAATATTAGCTCTATTTCTCTCTCATGCATCTGTCCTAAAAATCGAATTGTTCAAAGAAAAGTTAAGCATTCATATTCCTGCGGTATGTTTGCAAGGAACATGACATTGATATGTAGCATCTATTATTTTCAAGGGAACAATACTCTCAAAATTGAGGCTTCTGGAACCTATAGTAGTTTGAGGCTCAGTTCATCCAAGCCACTTATAGTAGTTTGAGGCTCTGCAACCTACTCTCAAAATTAATTGTATATTCTGAGGCTTCTGTAACCTACTTCATCCAAGCCACCAATAGTAGTTTGAGGCTCAGTTCTTATGAGTGAAGTTTATTGTTATTATCTGATATAAGATTATTATCTGGCATTTAGAGTCCACCCATTCTTATCTTTATTCAATTAATGAATCGCTGATGATACATTTGCCCTTCCGGATGTGCCAGTTTGCCAATAGACAACCAATCTGGCCTGAAACTGGAAGCAAAACCATTGGAAAAATTAGACCAAAAATACAACAGTCTACCTTCCTTTTTTTCAAAATAAGGACATCCCCAATAGTCTACCTTCCTAAGAACGCAACTATAATTTTGTAATGGGAAGCGCAAAAAAAGTCCTCTGCACCAGGAAAAGCCATGAGAGATAAATGCCGAACAGTGGATAAAGCTCATCGTTGAAGAGAAGAGATCCTACCTTCCGGGTGAAGCATTCAAATATAAAATATCAAGGATGCAGGGCATCTTCTGAATCCTGCAAGGCATTTGCAAATATAGGAGTTAATACATAGTTATAGTCCTGCATATTTAGCTAACGTAGTTAGTTACTCTCAACTCCAGTTACCAGATCTGATTCCTATGACTTTTAATTTGACACTAGGCTTCCAAAAACTCGAGCTTGCTGCATTTGTTGGTGCATAATGAACACTCCCTTCTCTGCATCATGATTGAATAAAACAACATGAAAACAGAGTAATCAAACTGAAACTACATTGGATAATTCAGCTTTAAGACACTAGCAAAATAGCCTAGTTCTGCAATGGCCCGGATAGCATGACATCCCCTCACATTAAGACTCGCATGACGAGTAAAGATCGATATAAGCTATAATACTTGAGACAAAGAAAACACAGTTTGGTAGAGGAGTTAATTTGGTGCCTACTTTTCAGACACGTCAAGAAGGATAATACTTGAGACCATGCGAGAGGAAGATCGATAAGCCAAACTGAAAAGAGACAGCAACCATAGTGTAAATACCCTATAGACTGCAAGAAGAACACAGTAACTACTAACCACTCCACTAAAACAAAAAACAAATTGCTATTTGGATGCAAATGAATACCAAAAAGAATAAGATGATTCCTTTATATATATAGCAGTAGAAAAAACTGAACATTACAGGAGCAACTTGCTCAGGCCATGGATACAACTTGAATATAGACCTTCACAGTTTGTTGCAGAGCAACGGAAAAGCTGCTGGAAAATTACCCTCCTATTTTTTAAACATGGTATAAAGAAATAAACCAACAAACAAATGCTTTATCTGCAAGCTTATAAACTATTTGAGGTATCCTAATCGTAGACGCTGTAAATTAACTAATACATAGCAAGAACATTTTAATTTTTTGCATAGAAAAAAAACAGTCTCCTGTACTTGTGTGCTTTCCAAGAAGTGTTCGGAAAAGAAAAGAAATTGATGAGGTACGTGACCATAGAGTTCTGTTTATATGATCTTACACGTTCCCCAAGTAAGTAGTAGTGCATGTTTTGTGTTTGCACCTATATAGCTATACTTTAGTACTGCTTGGCTTAACGTACCTCATCAGTTTCTTTTCTTTTCCGAACACTTCTTGGAAAGCACACAAGTACAGGAGACTGTTTTTTTTTATGCAAAACCCCCAAGCACAAAGCAACTGCACCAAGTCAGATAACTCTTTGGCGAAACAGTCCTATGATCAATAGGAGGTTTCTTTTCCACCTGAAACAAAAGGTTAGCAGACACAAGAAACAAATTAGTCAGACAGTATGATGCAACACCAAGCATAACATTTTTATGCAACCTTTACTTTATTTTTATCGACAAATAGAGCTAAGCCACTGAAATGCAAAAATATTGACAAACTGTTAGCAATTCTATCTCAAGGTTACTAAAGCAATAAATTTTGAGACCTAGAAGAATGAATGGAATCAACGAGTGCAAGTAAAGCTTCCATCGATCTCTTATTAAATTAATGATTAAAGAAAGAAGAGAACTTACCATACAAGACAACGAGACCCTCGTTGTCGCAAGACCTTAAGGTACAGGTCCAAACTGCCTTGAGTTTCTAGAAGAATAAATATTGCCACCTGCAAACAAATGTGACCTTTTGGTACCTACAATTATATAACATTGAAAGTGAGAAAACTTGCTGCTCAAATTAAGAGCTTTTTAGAAGAAAATGTTCATAACAAAAGGAACTCAAGACTGAACAAAGCATGGAAATTGTCATGTTCCAAACTTTCACCTAGCAAGTACACTAAAACTGGAGCAAACAAACAAAACAATTAACTCAGCCACATTGAACAATATGATTTCTTTCCTCTTATTCATCATCTCAAGGATAAGTGCATATTCCGCTAGACTAATAATGTTGATGCCTGTTAGCTCGTAAACTGAACTCTGTACCAACCTAAGAAATACTGAGACATAAAAAATAAAATGAACAAGTAAAGCACCAAAGCAAATAGAAAAAGACATGTAGATATGGCGAGGCCACCATGGACGAAGGTACTACTGGATCAATGAAGCTTATCTGCAAAGATTGTTTTTAGAACAGACACCAATACAGATTCCAGATCAGACCTGCTAATGCATGAAAGTGAAAAGGCAGGAGTAAGTGGTACATTAAGTAAAACCTACATGCCTAAACAAAAGAAAACATCTAAACATATACATTCTTTGCAAAAGTATTCCACGGTAGAAACTTTGTGAAGCATAACGAATATCATCAGTTCGGGAGGAGCTATTCCTGCAGAGTTGGCCAACCCGATTTTGGCAGCGGGAGAAGTTAGAGGAGGTGGCTGCGCCGCACGCCCTTGAGCCATTTCCGGGTTGCCTCCTTCTCCCTTGCGCAGAGGAGACGGAGATTAGCCAGCAACGACATCTAATGGTAGGATCCTAAGAGAAACATAGTGAGCTCAGTTCTTGTCAAATGCAAATATGTGCATTGCACAACAAGAACCCATATTTCCAAACCTGTTGCAAATATCTAGATCTACAATTCGAGTTGATTGGGACCATATTTCAGAAAAATGAAATTACTGAGTAAACAATGGAGCAAAGATAAGACATAGTTTCCTTGCAGGATTTTTGCCAAACACCTTCTACGCATAGATAAACCAAAACCTGCACAAATATAGATGAGGATCTATATATGGGGATCAGAGAAAGGGGGGAGAGGGAGACAAAGAGGAGGGGAGAAGGGGTATGGACCTGTAGGTGAACTTATTCCAGAAGGGAGCTCCACCAGCCAGCACATACATGAAAAGGGACGTGGTGGAGGTAGAGGAGCTTGGTGACGATTGGAGGCGCAGGAGTGCTGGGCAGGGGGTGGAGCTAGGGTGTGGAAGAAGAGGGCAGCCTGGTAGGAGGAAGAGTGGCATGGGAGGTGGAGGGGAAGGAGGAGGAGAGGACGAGCGAGCTCGAGCGGGAATGGGGAGGAGCAGCCATGGGAGGGGATTGGAGGAGGACGAAGAAGGGGGCGACAAGATTGGGGAGAGGATGCGTGCTCGTGCCTGACCGTCGTTTCCGTCGTTTCCAGCCGCGCGCTCGCCGCCGCCGTCGCCAGGCGCGCCTTCGCCGCTGCCATCTCTAGGCGCGCGCTCGCGGCCGCCGTCTCCCAGGCGCGTGCTCGCGCTTGCCGCCGTCGCCAGGCGAGCTTCAGGCACGCGCTCGGCTTCGTCCCCGGGCGTGTGGTCGGCGCCGCCGCCGCTGCCCTGTTCTTCTCGGTTGGGGATAGGGCGTGGAAATGAGAAGGGATTGGGGAGCAGCCTCACGACGCGCCAACGCCGGGCCGCTTGGGCTTCATCGACCCGTGGGTAAAAAGTGGGTTCGCGCGAGGGCTTCGCGTTTGACTACTCCATCAGTGAAAAAATGGACGGACAAGATTGCCAGATGGGAAGATCCAACGGCTACGAGCAGCTAATCTCTGTGAGGCCCCCTATAGGGGGCATCATATACAACTTTAGATTTCCCTACTAGTGGATTTGCCAGTCACTACTGGTTATTTGTATACCAGTGTTTCAGTAGAAACTACAAAGTTGAACTTCCGCCTAGATTTTTAAGCTACATCAGCTCACACTTGAATAATGGACTACGCTTTAAATTGCAAATTTTTCGTGAATAGATTTCACTCAACGTCATAACCAGTACCACTACCAAAAAAAAAGCTGTCATAACCAATGCGGCGTTTCGCCATGTTCGTGTTTTTTTATGTGCTGGGTGCTTTTTTGTAACTAGCATAGTGACCCTCGCAAATGCGAGGGCAATGTCTAAATATAATTTTAAGAATTATGATTCTGCATATATTTATGTGTGTGAATATAACTAATATGCTTCTATAGACACTATTAGTATTATGCTAAATAAAAATTCACTTGTGCAGAGATATCTTTAATCGTCTATAATTTGTTGAGTAATAATTTGTGGAGTATTTCCACAAAAGGAGAGTATCAATGATTATATGTGCCTTTTCCGTGCTGTTGATAATAAATTACTACATATAGTTAAATCAAGTATTGCAAGCTAGGATCGGAAACTACAAATGTAGCTCGGGCTACCTACATGTAGGCCAGTTTTTTTTAAAATTTTGAAACATATAGAGTTCTAAAAAGTTCTGATTTTTTTCAAGATATATATAAAGATGTATTCTACTATCGTGCAAGATCTCAACTCAACACACCTTGTAATTTTGGCCAACAAAAATGACAAAATATGATGATTTTTTTGGAGGATTTAAAGATTTACAATTTAATATTTCTCACAGCCTAGTATATAAGGTCTTTCGAGTAAAAAAAATGTCATGTTTATAGAATACATCATTAGCTACATCTTTTTCAGAATTTTTTGCAACTCTAAAATGTCGTTTTAAACAAATGTCCATGTTACAAAATGCCGCATTATGATGTCTTTTTTATTTGATGATTCTTTCGTGCAAGGTTAGATCTTATGCTTGGAATTTTTTTTCTACATGTGCTTGGAAATTTCCGATTGATGTAGAATCAACAAAACATATGTGTTGATGTGTAAATGAAGTCTCTGGCGTTTAAATATAATTACTAAGCTTAAATAGTCATTGTATGTTTAATAATGGTAAATTAGATTAATGCTTTGATTGTGTTATGCAGTAAGGAGAAATCTCAGTTCAGGTCGATTGATAGTAAGATTCAAGAGCTCAACATTCTAGATGAAAAATATCGGTTGTTGTTGGTTGGCTCAATATTTTGGTCCACCAAGAGATTTTGTAGACAATTTCTCTAATTTATTTTGGTCTGTCATATGTGCTATAATATGAAAATTATGGTTTGTTATGGAAATGTATGATGATAAAATTTTAATGGAGGAAACAACATTTAACACAAGACACTATGATAATTTAATTTACTGCTTGTATAAGAATTTTAAGATTTAGATAATTTTTTAGTGGAGTACCATAAATATTGCTAGCAAAGTGAAAAAAATAAGTCTTGTTCATTGCTAGGCTAACTATATTTTATCGCATTGGAATCAATTATTTCATCATTACTCCCTATTATCAAATATTAAAATTATTTGTTCATTCTAAAATATGTCACATTTTAGACAAATTGAGATACAATCTCCTAGATTTTTATTTTAAATATTTTATAAATATATTCCTAATAACAGAAATCAATATATGTTTGTACTCAAATTTAATGATACTACTGTAATTGTTTTAATCCCTGCAATATTCTACAGTGTGATATGTATAAAACAAAGGTAGTCATTTTTTTTGGTTTTATTGATATCATTCCCAGGTATCTTCCACGTTTGATGCATTTTATTTTCTACATTGTCATTTATGTGTATTGTCGTGTGAGGCAAGCTGAGTGTGTCGACATCTAAATTGACTTATACTACATTATTATTGCTCAATTTTCAGTTAAATCATATGTACATCAATTTCCTATTTTTGACGCAAATATACATCAATTTCCTTAATTATGTACATGTTATAAAGAAACGTGAGAGTCGGACCATGTCCTAGTATTTTGCAAGGTTTTCAAAATTTGCATATCATTTTTAAGATATAGAATTTTAGTTAATAGTATTGATATATTTCGAGTATTGTATATACGTACGCGCCTCATGTACGCGCATGTAGCCGGCATGGCGTGAATATATTCAGAATCTATCCATAGTAAAAAAAAATCAGTTTTACCACGTGCTCAAGGAGAAAATTTACATGTTACCTAGGACCTAAAGGATTATTATTCTAAATAATTCAATAAATCAACCTGCCCTACGTATCTGGAGCTAGTCCGAATCAAGTTGGAGTCCATGCATTTGCTTTCCAAGTCACCTGAGTTAAACGTGTACCATTCTTTCCTATACGTATTAGATGCACACACCCGTATATAGTAAGGACTCTTTCTTTAATTTTTTTTTGACGGACTCCTTTAAATTTATGGGGCACAGGCTGTACAAAAGAAAATCTCCTGGAACCCATCAACGTGACTTATAGTTACGGGTGCCACAAGTTTAGATTTGCACATATGTATTGTAGTACGTAACACTTCTTAACTTTTAATCTCAGACGTTAAGAATAAAATCATCGGTTTATATTTTAATAGCATATGTGGATTAACCTAGTGTCTCGAAAAACATTCTTATTTTGCTTTTAGTATATAACTAGCACAGTGGCCCTCGCAATTGCGAGGGCATCCTCTTTATTGTAGCGAAATTGGTACACATGCATATTTTTATTTGCATCTTACAATTTGATATACATGGTACTTTAGACATGTTTACATTAAAAAAAAATCAAACTTTACTATTTTGTATATGAGGGTGTTGCTAAGACTAATATAATTGTATATTTGTTGAAGAATGATCTGCATGCTATCTTAGACCACCAAAAGTGATTACATTTTGGATCCTTTTTTTTTGCCAAATTTCCTGAATATAATATTATATCCTAGTGTGCCGTTGAATACATAAAAGATGAAGTTGTGATCATTCTCAAATATATGATGTTATGCTATTAAGTAAAAAGTATAGTTTTGAGAAAGCCATTCGAATTTATACTCTCTGATTAGCTATTGTGTAGTTAATTTTTTCCTTTTCAACATTGATTTATGTATGGAATATATGTGAATAATCAATAATGTACGTACCTCCCAGAAATAGAGACAGAAACTATAAATATGAGAATATTTGTACCTGTTAGCTACTTAGAACAACGTAACAGTAACTTTCAGCTTGACCACTAATTAATGGTGTGTCTTGCTAGTTAGAAGAGAACAATAATCCATTCTTACTACTCCCTTACTACTGCCTTTCCAGCCCGCTAATGCTTGGGAAAAAATGAAGGAGCGAGAAAGGACCGCACATATGTACCAGTACCACATAATTTGTTTGCCATTAATTAGCTGAATATTTGGAGAAAACAATACCTAGATACCGAAGTGTTCTCAGTGGGATTATGGTACGGGGCGTGAGCGTGGTCTTTCATGAGTTTCATCGGTGTGCCGGCAGAAACGTTGTAATCTCATCTAAAAAAACAACATTATAATCTGAACTGGTGAACAAAATATAACTTAATTAAATTCCACGAATTCATGCCGGAATCACATGCGTTCACACGTATGATAAACAGTCACTTTCTTTTGGCATTATGGTATGCACAATAAGATTGATCATTGATGTATGATTACGTGTGTACCTGCAATCTCCACCCTGATGTGTGTTGCTGTCTTCGAAGATGATCATGCAATACTCCTTAATCTATTTCGGTCGTACATCTCCGGTAATTGCCAGGCCGTAGCGCCAGCAGTACGTTGCATGTTTGAATCCTACAGGGATCTCAACATGGGCTTGAAACTTCTGAGTGTCAAGTAAGATTCTGAATCGTTCTCCCGTCCCCAGCAGTCCGACACCATAGAACATCTTGGAGTATCTTTAAATGGTGCACCAATGGTTCATCTCGAGGAGGGAGCCAGGAGGCAGCGCGCAAGGTTAGCGAGGATGTTGATGACCTTAGTGTCAGAGTTCCATACAAGCCAAGACGGAGACGGTACATTCATGGAGACGCAGATTGTTGCCGCCGCAGGTTCCCCGCCATGGTCGAAATCAGCAACACGACCTTTAAATGCTGCACTGAACTGGTTCAGAGGAAGATTAGCAGAAGTGAGGATATTGATGACGCCAAACTTGCTAAAACTGGGGTCATCGTGCATCGCCGGGGCGCAGCTGCCGCAGCATCCACATGAGACCTTAGTGTTTTCTTCCTCCTCGGTGAACTGTTGCCCGCGCCGCCACACATAGATCACTCCGAAGATCGCCGACCACCAGGAGGAGAACCTCGACAGCCACGATGAGCAGTGTCATGGGTAGTAGCTTAGCAGAGGCGGCGGTGATTTCGATTTTGATGATCCCGGCGATGACATGAGCTTCGAGAGCTGGGAGAGATCGAGGTTCTGGGCGCGGCCACCGCCAAGGGAAAAGCTCAAGCCCATGACATAGTAGTGGAGACGGCGGTGATTTATTGTTTGATGATCCCGGTGACGACAGGAGCTTCGGGAGCTGGGAGAGATTGAGGTCCTGGACGCGGCCGCCACCAAGGGGAAAGCTCAAGCCCAGGACATAGTGCGAGGCGGTGCATCTTGCCAAGTTATCATGGAGATGCATATTATTGCCAGGCTTGCCACTGGTAGTTGCACCGCCATGGTTAGAAGCTGCTGCACGACACACATGGCGTGATCCGTATATATGTTGATCAATTATGTGGATTTGTTTCCCAAGAATATACATGTTCTCAACGTGACAAAAGGTTGAGACTCCTGGGTGACGTGTTATAATTGTAAGTTGTATATTCGTGACATATTTAAGACAGTTCCTTTTTAGAATTAATTAATAGCCAATATTATTTAGGTGGTGTGGCATGTACATATACGGTCTTTACCGTGTCATATGTCTATTTTGTACATGTATATTGTTATACTAACACTTTTATCTTTTAATCTGAAATGTTAAGATTAAAATCCCCGGTTTATATTTTTTAAGCATACGTGGATTAAGCTGATGCCTCAAAAAACTCCCTCATTTTGCTTTTAATATATAGCATAATTTGATTTTTTATATACTGCCTCATATATAATATACGTGCTATTAACTTGTTTTGTACTATATATGCTATCTTGTAACGACGCACGAAACGTTCATGTATAATTCCTGAAGATACAGTTTCTCCAGTTTAGATGTTTAGCCTGCTGCCCACAGACGTGAAGAATTCAAGACGTATTTTTTGAGATCTTTTGGAGCTTCTCTCCATGTTAAGACGTGAATCCCGTTGCCATTACAGGCTTGATGTTTTTTCTTACCGCATTTTCTGAATAGAGGCAGAAGAGTCTTTTTCCTACACGCCACCATCTGCCGGATTAGATCGGACTCCTTTTTTGTTAATCAACCTGAGCTGCTAATAGATCGTGTCAAACGGACTTACACTGTTACGTAAATAATAATCTTTCATTAAATCACAATCGCTAATTTTAGATCTAACCGTTGAAATAATTAAGATGATGTGGATTAACCTCAAGTCTCTATTTAAAACCCCTGTATTTTGCTTTTAGTATATAATAGATAGAAGATTTCTGCCGTGTTCCGTTTCTGCGCCGAGTGCTGGTACTCGGCCGAGATGTCCGTGCTATGTCCGGTGGAAAGACATTCGGCAAATACATTGTTGCGTTCCATAATTAAACTTCGAGGCAGTCACTGGAACAGGGGTGATCGATCAAATGATGGAGACACTGCACGTTGCTGCGTGCAGACGGTTGTTACATTCCATAATTAAACTTCCATTTCGCAGTATCCGGCTGCTTTATACGAGGGCAGCCATTTTTGAGCTGCGGTTCCACGTGCAGTGGTCAAGCCTTGTTCACGTCCACCGCAGTTCACACCTTCCAGCTAGCGATTTTCAATTTTGCCGGAACCCGGAAGAGGAGCCTATTCACGGCCGTCCTACCGGAGCCTTGCTACGCCGGAACGAGAAACTCATTAGAGCATCTCCAACAGAGGCTCTAAAATTTGGCGCTGTAAAAGCCGTTTGCAGCGCGCTCGATTCGGATATAGCGCGCGGCGCCGACGCGTGCTTCGCCAGAGGCTCTATTTTACAGCGCAACCACGAAGCCGAAAAACAACCCTCCACCAGAGGCTGTAAAATAGAGCTCCACAAACAAGTTTCTTCAACATTCATAGAACAAACAAGATCAAACAGGCTACAAATAAATCTGAAAAATTCAACTAAATTACTGCGCATTATCCATGTAGCTAGAAATTGATCTAGCTAGCAAGCTAGCAATCGAATCTCCATGGGCGGCCGGCCGAAATTAGTTCGTGCGTGCGTGCGCCGCCACATCAATCGAGTCCGCGCGCGGCGAATCGAGTCTAGCTAGCCACAACAATCGAAATCGAGTCCGTGCCTGCGTGCGCGGCCGGCGGAGCTCGCAGCGCGGCGGCCAACGGAGCTCGTAGCGCGGCGGCCGGCGGAGCTCGCAGGGGAGCTGACGGAGCTCGCAGCACGGCGGTCGACGGAGCTCGGAGGGCGGCAGTCGACGGAGCTCGCAGGGCGGCGGTCGACGGAGCTCGCAGGGCGGCGGCCAGCGGAGCTTGCAGGGAGGCCGGCGGAGCTCGCAACACGGCGGCCGATGGAGCTCGCAGGGCGGCCGACGGAGCTCGCGGGGCGGCGGCCGGCGGAGCTCGCAGGGAGGCGGCCGGCGAAGCTTGCAGCACGGCGGCCGGTGGAACTCGCGATGCGGCGGTCGGCAGAGCAGAGCAGTTTCTTTTTCGCGCGAGCGGTTTCAGCTTACAGCGCGCGGTAGCCGGCGCACTAGATATACCGCTTTTGATAGCGCAAAGTACCGCGCGCACTAAAATATTTACAGCGCGGTCTATTTTACAGCGTCTGCTGGAGGGAAGAAAAATGCATCTGACGCTGTATATTGACAGTTATTTTAGCGCAGCGCTATTTTAGAGCCTCTGTTGGAGATGCTCTTACTCCGTATTCTCTACTCGGTTGGCTTCTGGCTACCAGCGTACTAGTAATTCATCGCTGCCCAAAGAATTCATCCCTCCACGCCACATCACACACGCTTCTCCGTCTGTATCACTCTCTCTGCGCGGGCACGACATGGACAATCCTCGGGCGGCGCCAGTGGCCAACAACGCGGTCAATCGACTCAATCCTGCTCCACCTCCGGCGGTGGCGAACAAAGAGGCCAACCCACCGGCGGCAGATGTGGCAGCCGCAGTGGTCATCATCGTGGTCAATCCTCGGGCGGCGCCAGCGGGGGTAATGTTGTTTACCGATCAGTCATGCAAATATATATCGATGCTGCTTCTTTCCTTTCTGCTGATCCTGTGAACTGCAGGCTTCTGCTGCGACGGGCGAGAGTTCTGCGATGATTGAGAAGGACATCGAGCTGGGGCGTCTGAGGGCCAACACTACTTTAGCTCAAGGACCTCAGCACTACTTCCAGGAGGTTTGCGAGTTTGGGGTGCTGCTGAACAACATGGCAAACATGGTTCGAAAACTCAAGGTAAAACTTGTTCCCATCAGACAAGTTTGTTTTCCGTGATAGCATGCTCATTTCCTTCCATTTTTGCACCCAACTCAATACTAGTAGTTTTTTGCTTGTACCACTTGAAATTCATTCTTTCTGCCCCCTGCCCCTGTAGGAAGCCAATCAGGACTTCAATTCAGCCATCGAATTGGCTGCAATGAAAGGTGAAAACTCCACTTGTTCAACTGCATAGATAGTCTTGCATTTTCTGGAGAATAGTGTTGCATTCCTAACTGGACCATTCTTTAAATAATAATGATAATTTCAGGGCTTGCTGGCCTTTTATTTTTAATGCAATTATTGAACATTTAAACTTGTGTGAGATTGCCTTATCGGGGAGACAATTCACGTGGGCGAGTCGTCGTGTAGAACCAACTTATGAGAAACTAGATAGAGTTCTAGCTTCCATTTCCTGGGATCAAAAATTCCCCTTAATCACTGTTCGTGCATTGACAAGGACGGATTCTGACCATACGCCGATTCTTATTGACTCAGAAGTGAAAGCACACTTGGGCAATAAGCCTAAATTCTCCTTCGAATTACATTGGCTGCGACAAGAAGGTTTCTTTGAAATAATTGAAAAAGAGTGGAAGTCGGTTTTAGTAGGTTTAAATCCGATGAATATTTGGTTAAATAAATTGAGCCACATACGAAAAGTTCTTAAAGGATGGGCAAAAAATCAGAGTGGAAAGTATAAAAAGGAAAAGGAGAGACTACTTGGTATTATTGATCGTTTAGATGTGAAAGCTGAAATAAATATTTTGACTTTGGTGGAAAGAGAAATTTTGAAGAATGCAAATGATAATCTGAATAAATTAAGAAGAGAAGAGGAGTCTAAATGGGTCCAAAGAGCAAAAGTCAAACATATTCAAGAAAGGGGGAATAATACGAGGTATTTCTATTTGATTGCAAATGGAAAGCACAGAAAAAAGAAAAAAGAAAATTTTCCAGTTAGAACAGCAAGAGGGTACCATTGTTGGGGAAGATAATCTGAAAGTATACATTACGGAATTTTATAAGAAACTCTTTGGGGCACCAGAACCAAGTAATGTGTCTTTAGTCGAGGAGGATGTGCATGATATTCCTCAAATATCGGCTATTGAAAATGAGATTTTGAAAGCACCTTTCGCCGAGGAACAGGTTTTCGAGGCAATCTCAAAGATGGAACATAACAAAGCTCCTGGGCCTGATGGTTTCCCAACAGAGTTTTATCAAAAAAATTGGAAGGTAATTAAGGATGACTTGATGGCGCTTTTTCATCAGTTCTCTAATGGGGAATTGCCTCTTTTTAAACTGAATTTTGGTGTCATCACCTTATTACCTAAGAAAGAGGATGCGATTCAAATACAACAATATAGATCTATTTGTTTACTTAATGTGTGCTTCAATTTTTTTACTAAAGTAGGTACAAATCGTATAACGAGGATTGCCCCAAAAGTTATAAAACTAACACAATCGGCTTTTATGTCAGGTAGGAATATTATTGAAGGGGTGGTCATTCTTCATGAAACCGTCCATGAATTGCAAACTAAGAAGATGGATGGGGTTCTATTTAAAATTGATTTTGAAAAAGCATACGATAAAGTGAATGGCCTTTTCTACAACAGACTTTATGAATGAAGGGCTTTGCTCCGGAATGGTGTAGAGTAGTGAAACAATTTGTTGAAGGAGGTAGTGTCGGTGTGAAGGTAAATGATGACACTAGTCATTATTTCTAGAAAAAAAAAGGTTTGAGACAAGGAGATCCCCTATCTCCTATGCTTTTTAATATTGTCGTTGATATGCTAGCCATCATAATTGAAAGAGCAAAAGATGATGGTCAAGTTGGGGGCTTTATTCCTCATCTTATTGGGTGGCATCTCTATACTACAATATGTCGGTGATACAATCCTATTTTTGGAGCATGACCTAGACAAAGCTGTTAATATGAAGTTAATATTGTGTATGTTTGACAGCTATCCGGACTTAAAATAAATTTCCATAAAAGTGAGATTTTCTGTTTTGGAAAGGAAAAGGACGAGGTTGACCAGTATAAGCAGATTTTTGGATGCGACGCTGGCGCCTTACCCTTTAGGTACTTAGGTATTCCTATCCATTATAGAAAACTCAGAAACTCGGATTGGTATCCAGTAGAAACTCGGTTTGAGAGAAAACTGGGATGCTGGAAAGGCAAGTTACTATCTTATGGGGATAGACTTGTTCTCATCAATTCAGTTTTAACAAGTTTACCTATGTTTATGTTGTCTTTTCTAGAGATACCTGTTGGGGTAAGGAAAAGATTAGATTTCTATAGGTCTAGATTTTTTGGCAGTCCGATGAAAATAAGAGAAAATATCGTCTTACAAAATGGAATATTGTTTGCCGACCCAAGGATCAAGGGGGCTTAGGTATTGAGGTTCTTAAACTCAAAAATAGATATTTATTGAGTAAGTGTCTTTATAAACTTCTAATGAGGACGGGATGTGGCAAGAATTGCTACATAATAAATATCTAAGACACAAGACCTTATCTGAGGTGAAAGCTAAACCTACTAACTCTCCCTTTTGGAAGGGATTGATGGGGATTAATGATGATTTTTTCTCTAGAGGTATTTTCCAAATTGGTAATGGAGAGACTACTCGTTTTTTGGAAGATAGTTGGCTCGGGAGAACACCGCTAGCCCATCAATATCCATCCTTATATAATATAGTGTATCACAAGATTGTAACAGTAGCTCATGTGTTAACACAAACACCTCTAAATATCAGTTTCAAACGGCTGTTAGTGGGTAATAAATGGACTTCATGGTTACAATTATGCCGAAGACTTATGATGGTTAATTTAAATGGACAAAAAGATCGTTTTATTTGGAATTTGACAACCAATGGTTTGTTCACGGTGAAATCTATGTATGAAGATCTTATGAATGACCACACACCCTTTTTGAGAAAATATCTATGGAAAGTAAAAATTCCACTTAAGATTAAATATTTATGTGGTTTCTCAGTAACAAAATTTTGCTTACCAAGGACAATTTAGCTAAACGTCGATGTAATGGGTGTACGAAATGTGTTTTTTGTGGGGAACAGGAGACTATTGAACACCTCTTCATAAATTGCCCTTTAGCTAAAATTCTTTGGCGCACAGTTAATTTTGCATATAATCTTCCACCTCCAACTAATATTACGAATATGTTTGGTAATTGGTTAAATGGAGTTGATAGACAATCTAAGGCTTTTATCCATGTTGGGGTCTGTGCCTTATGTTGGTCTATATGGAAGGTGAGGAATGATATTATCTTTAACAAAAAAACAATCCTTTCACTTTTTGCAGGTTATTCATATGGTGTCTCATTGGGTTCAGTTGTGGGCTCTACTGTCACCGGAGGAGCAGCGGGATGCTATAGCTTCTGGATGCACACGACTCCAGATGGTCGCTCAGGATATCTTGTGTCAGGCTGGCTGGCGGCACACTAGACGGCTACGTTGATGTGTAGTCGTACTATTTTTTCTTTTTTTGCTGGTTGATTTTTGTATCAATTCTGAAGGATGCGTAAGATGTTTTGAAACTATGTACTTGTAACTTATTAATAAAAGACCGTGTGCATCATCATGATGCGTAAGCCGGGGTTAAAATCCCCATTTCGAAAAAAACTGGACCATTCTTTGTGACCTACATCCAGAAATCAAGGGGCAAATGGAGAATGACATGGATGAAGTGGGGAAGATGGCACATGAAATTAAAGAGAAATTTCAGAAAATAACAATAAATGTTCCGATATAGGACTGACCCGTAAAAATCTGTAAAATATGAACTCGCCTCACTCTTCCTTTGTCTGTTTGCAGGATTCTAAGAACAAGAAGAACCTAGGTTATGAGAAGGGCACAGCCATCATCAATATATCAAGGATGTCCATGACCATGTAAGATCTTCATCCATTCCTCAAGTAATCCTTTTTTTTTTTGAAGAAAGGGTTTCTGATCTCCCGGCCTCTGCATCGTTTAATCCATTCCCTTTATTGAGTAGATAATGTGGTTAGTGCATGAAGCTTAACAGATAAATCATGTAGAGTAAACTTAATACTTTTAGCAGTTATGTGCTAGTGTAGGATATAAGAACTACATATAGGCTATAAAATATACATACATATGTTGTGCTGGAGAAAAACTAGGACCAGTTAGTTGAAATTTATTTGATGCAACATGAAAACAATTCATAAGTTTGTTTTTAGCGAAAATGGGTGAAATTGACTAGCTTTTGGTGATTCCAGAGCACTGAAGGCAAAGCTCAAAGAAACAAAGAGTGTTCTCCAGGCATGCTTACCTAATTCGATTCTATCTTCTGTGCCACAAAATTTAAAATAATTTTCGGTATAAGTAATGCCAAGTTATTACTGAATCTTGGTAGAACTATCCAGCAAGAGTATCTAGAAGCTAGAACACATTCAAACGAAGACTTTCATAGGTCAGTAACTGAACCTTTTCAACTTTCTTTCTTTTTTGTGTTTCTGCCTTTCTGGTGCATATCTTTAGTATATGATCCTCCTTGTGTACCCTGTTTTTGTGACAACCCTGAATCTTGTACGTGAAACAGTTACCGGAATAAATCTTTCGGATCAGGTAAGTGTGCTAGTTCTAGTACACTAGATACAAGAAAATACATTGTTATTTTTGCATCTCATTCCTATGGCACCCACAATACACTTTTTTTTAGATAAAGGGAATATATTAATATCAAAAGATACCAATTACATCCAGCCTCTGCAACAACGCCCCACCCTAATGGCAGTACGGATGTACACAGCCAAAAAAGTAAGAAATAAAAGTCCCGCTACAGCATTGTAGACCTAGCAACAGCAATACAACCACCACCGTGACAGAATCTCCAAAAGCGACGCCTCCAAGAAGGGAACATTGCACCAGCGCCGTCGTCGCCCGACCAAAGGTTTTAGGTTTTCACCCTGAAGATAGTCCCCACTCTTAAAACAATGCCTCCAACAAGAATATTGCCAGGCACAAGCAGTTAAGCCAGACCTTGGGTTTTCACCCTAAGAGCTAAGACTTTGAACTTCTCTTGTGCTGCCGCCCCCACATACATACCACTGCTGCAGTGCCCGGAACGCCAAGCAGAGACTCGAACCTCCTTTAGCCAGTCCACCAATCCGGCCTTCATGATATTCTTTTTTCTGACTTCATCATGGACCAAAATGTCACCTGATGTCAACACAGAATAGAGCTTTGCTCCACTCCCTCCGGAACCAAACGGTCGGAATAAAAATATGGGTGCGCGCGACCGAATACCACCCGATTCAGCAAACTGCAGGCAAAAGATGCACTGTTCCATTCGCCAACGGAGCTTTCCGGAACTCATCTCTCCAGCCAGATCAAAGCAAACTGACCTCCGGAAGATCTTCATCCTCGCATGCGAGAAACCCGAGGACCGCCACCAAAAACAAAGCAAGATCAGCAGCCCCCACGATGTACGTGCTGCCACAGGTTCAGAGGGCGGACAATTACCTACCCTTCCTAGTTGTGGTGATCGGCCTTTGGTTGTTCCTCTTCATGCTCTCAATCATCCTGATTTCTTCGGGCTAAGAGCATCTCTAGCCGCGTCCCCCAAAGCGTCCCCCAAAGGGTTTTGGGGCGCGCCGGACAAAAAATGTGTTCCAGCCGCGTCCCCCAAAGCCCATTTTTGTCCGGCGCGGCCCGATACGGTGTCCGGCGCCCCGAGCCCGTCCCCGTCCCACAGGGGATGCACCGGGGACGCCGGACACAACGAAAAGCGAGGCGGGCTCCCACATGTCGGCGACTGATACGTCTCCGACGTATCGATAATTTCTTATGTTCTATGCCATATTATTGATGATACCTACATGTTTTATGCACACTTTATGTCATATTCGTGCATTTTCTGGAACTAACCTATTAACAAGATGCCGAAGTGCCGATTGCTTGTTTTCTGCTGTTTTTGGTTTCAGAAATCCTAGTAAGGAAATATTCTCGGAATTGGACGAAATCAAAGCCCGGGGGCCTATTTTTCCACGAAGCTTCCGGAAGTCCGAAGACGAGACGAAGAGGGGCCACGGGGTGGCCAAACCCTAGAGCGGCGCGGCCCCACCCCCGGCCGCGCCGGCCTATGGTGTGGGCCCCCGTGCCGCCTCTTGACTTGCCCTTCCGCCTACTTAAAGCCTCCGTGACGAAACCCCCGGTACCGAGAGCCACGATACGGAAAACCTTACCGAGACACCGCCGCCGCCGATCCCATCTCGGGGGATCCGAGAGATCGCCTCCGGCACCCTGCCGGAGAGGGGAATCATCTCCCGGAGGACTCTACACCGCCATGGTCGCCTCCGGAGTGATGAGTGAGTAGTTCACCCCTGGACTATGGGTCCATAGCGGTAGCTAGATGGTTGTCTTCTCCTCATTGTGCTTCATTGTTGGATCTTGTGAGCTGCCTAACATGATCAAGATCATCTATCCGTAATTCTATATGTTGTGTTTGTCGGGATCCGATGGATAGAGAATACTATGTCATGTTAATTATCAAGTTATTATACATGTGTTGTTTATGATCTAGCATGCTCTCCGTTTCTAGTAGAGGCTCTGGCCAAGTTTTTACTTTTAACTCCAAGAGGGAGTACTTATGCTCGATAGTGGGTTCATGACTGCATTGACACCTGGACGGTGACGAAAGTTCTAAGGTTGTGTTGTGTCTGTTGCCACTAGGGATAAAACATTGGCGCTATGTCCGAGGATGTAGTTGTTGATTACATTACGCACCATACTTAATGCAATTGTCCGTTGTTAGCAACTTAATATCGGAGGGGTTCGGATGATAACCTGAAGGTGGACTTTTTAGGCATAGATGCGGTTGGATGGCGGTCTATGTACTTTGTCGTAATGCCCAATTAAATCTCACTATACTTATCATGTCATGTATGTGCATTGCTATGCCCTCTCTATTTGTCAATTGCCCGACTGTAATTTGTTCACCCAACATGCTTTTATCTTATGGGAGAGACACCTCTAGTGAACTGTGGACCCCGGTCAATTCTTTAATACTGAAATACAAATCTGCTGCAATACTTGTTTTTACTATTTTCTCTGCAAACAATCATCTTCCACACAATACGGTTAATCCTTTGTTACAGCAAGCCGGTGAGATTGACAACCTCACTGTTTCGTTGGGGCAAAGTACTTTGGTTGTGTTGTGCGGGTTCCACGTTGGCGCCGGAATCTCCGGTGTTGCGCCGCACTACATCCCGCCGCCATCAACCTTCAACGTGCTTCTTGGCTCCTCCTGGTTCGATAAACCTTGGTTTCTTTCGAGGGAAAACTTGCTGCTGTGCGCATCATACCTTCCTCTTGGGGTTGCCCAACGAACGTGTGAAATACACGCCATCAAGCATATTTTCACGGCGCCGTTGCCGGGGAGATCAAGACACGCTGCAAGGGAGTCTCCACTTCTCAATCTCTTTACTTTGTTTTTGTCTTGCTTTATTTTATTTACTACTTTGTTTGCTGCATTATATCAAAACACAAAAAAAATTAGTTGCTAGCTTTACTTTATTTACTGTCTTGTTTGCTATATCAAAAACACAAAAAAATTAGTTTACTTGCATTTACTTTATCTAGTTTGCTTTATTTACTATCGCTAAAATGAGTAATCCCGAAGTTGAAGTTTGTTCATTTAAGCAACAAGGGGGAGAATTTTTAAAAGATGCTTGGTATAGAATTAGTGATGCCCATAATAGGTGCACTAAGAAACACTCCACTACTATTCTACTCAGGAATTTTTATGTTGGTATCTCTAGCTGGAATAGATATGTTCTTGATTGTCTCGCGGGAGGTAACTTCCTAGGTGCTCCCGTTTTAGAAGCTAGCTGCGTTATTGAGAGTTTATTTGGAACACCACCTGTTAATGAAACTAAAAGTGAAACCTCCCTTGAGGATGTTATGAAAAAATTGGAAACCATAGAGAAAAATTGTAGCGTTGAAACTAAATTGGAAATATTACTTGATAATACTGATAAACTTGATAAAATCCTAGGATGAATTAATGAAAGAATTTCTACTCTAGAAACTTGTGCTATCCATGATAATCAAACCCATAGAATTGGTAAACTTGAAGAAGCTATGGGAAAATTGGGTTCAACTTTTTCTTCTCTTAAATTTAATGAGAAAGCTTATGTGGGTAAGGAGCAAAAATTCATGTATGTCTCTAAGGTGCCTAAACCAAAGAATTACTATAGGCCTAAAATTGATAAAACTCCCAACACCGCTGGTAATGATGTTGATGCTTCGTCTCTTGATGTTACTTGAGTTACACTTTCGCGCCTAGCTGAAAGGCGTTAAAGAAAGCGCTTATGGGAGACAACCCATGTTTTTACTCCAGTATTTTTGTTTTATATTTGTGTCTTGGAAGTTGTTTACTACTGTAGCAACCTCTCCTTATCTTAGTTTTATGTTTTGTTGTGCCAAGTAAAGTCTTTGATAGAAAAGTAAGTACTAGATTTGGATTACTGCGCAGTTTCAGAATTCTTTGCTGTCACGAATCTGGGTCTATCTCCCTGTAGGTAGCTCAGAAAATTACGCCAATTTACGAGCATGATCCTCAGATATGTACGCAACTTTCATTCAATTTGAGCATTTTCGTTTGAGCAAGTCTGGTGGCCTAATAAAATCCATCTTTACGGACTGTTCTGTTTTGACAGATTCTGTCTTTTATTTCGCATTGCCTCTTTTGCTATGTTGGATGAATTTCTTTGATCCATTAATGTCCAGTAGCTTTATGCAATGTCCAGAAGTGTTAAGAATGATTGTGTCACCTCTGAACATGTGAATTTTTATTATGCACTAACCCTCTAATGAGTTGTTTCGAGTTTGGTGTGGAGGAAGTTTTCAAGGATCAAGAGAGGAGTATGATGCAATATGATTAAGGAGAGTGAAAGCTCTAAGCTTGGGGATGCCCCGGTGGTTCACCCCTGCATATATTAAGAAGACTCAAGCGTCTAAGCTTGGGGATGCCCAAGGCATCCCCTTCTTCATCGACAACATTATCAGGTTCCTCCCCTGAAACTATATTTTTATTCGGCCACATCTTATGTATTTTGCTTGGAGCGTCGGTTTGTTTTTGTTTTTTGTTTTGTTTGAATAAAATGGATCCTAGCATTCACTTTATGGGAGAGAGACACGCTCCGCTGTTGCATATGGACAAATATGTCCTTAGGCTCTACTCATAGTATTCATGGCGAAGTTTCTCCTTCGTTAAATTGTTATATGGTTGGAATTGGAAAATGCTACATGTAGTAACTCTAAAATGTCTTGGATAATTTGATACTTGGCAATTGTTGTGCTCATGTTTAAGCTCTTGCATCATATACTTTGCACCCATTAATGAAGAAATACTTAGAGCTTGCTAATTTGGTTTGCATATTTGGTTTCTCTAGAGTCTAGATAACATCTAGTATTGAGTTTTGAACAACAAGGAAGACGGTATGGAGTCTTATAATGTTTACCATATGTCTTTTATGTGAGTTTTGCTGTACCGTTCATCCTTGTGTTTGTTTCAAATAACCTTGCTAGCCTAAACCTTGTATCGAGAGGGAATACTTCTCATGCATCCAAAATCCTTGAGCCAACCACTATGCCATTTGTGTCCACCATACCTACCTACTACATGGTATTTACCAGCCATTCCAAAGTAAATTGCTTGAGTGCTACCTTTAAAATTCCATCATTCACCTTTGCAATATATAGCTCATGGGACAAATAGCTTAAAAACTATTGTAGTATTGAATATGTACTTATGCACTTTATCTCTTATTAAGTTGCTTGTTGAGCGGTAACCATGTTTCTGAGGACGCCATCAACTATACTTTGTTGGATATCATGTGAGTTGCTATGCATGTCCGTCTTGTACGAAGCAAGAGAGATCTACCACCTTCATGGTTGGAGCATGCATATTGTTAGAGAAGAACTTTGGGCCGCTAACTAAAGCCATGATTCATGGTGGAAGTTTCAGTTTGGACACATATCCTCAATCTCATATGAGAATAAAAATTGTTGCCACATGCTTATGCATTAAAGAGGAGTCCATTATCTGTTGTCCATGTTGTCCCGGTATGGATGTCTAAGTTGAGAATAATCAAAAGCGAGAAATCCAAAATGCGAGCTTTCTCCTTAGACCTTTGTACAGGCGGCATGGAGGTACCCCATTGTGACACTTGGTCAAAACATGTGCATTGCAAAGATCCGGTAGTCCAAGTTAATTAGGACAAGGTGCGGGCACTATTAGTATACTATGCATGAGACTTGCAACTTGTAAGATATAACTTTCATAACTCATATGCTTTATTACTACCGTTGACAAAATTGTTTCATGTTTTCAAAATAAAAGCTCTAGCACAAATATAGCAATCGATGCTTTCCTCTTTGAAGGACCATTCTCTTTACTTTTATGTTGAGTCAGTTCACCTATCTCTCTCCACCTCAAGAAGCAAACACTTGTGTGAACCGTGCATTGATTCCTACATACTTGCATATTGTACTTGTTATATTACTCTATGTTGACAATTATCCATGAGATATACATGTTACAAGTTGAAAGCAACCGCTGAAACTTAATCTTCCTTTGTGTTGCTTCAATGCCTTTACTTTGATTTATTGCTTTATGAGTTAACTCTTATGCAAGACTTATTAATACTTGTCTTGAAGTACTATTCATGAAAAGTCTTTGCTTTATGATTCACTTGTTTACTCATGTCATCACCATTGTTTTGATCGCTGCATCCACTACATATGTTTACAAATAGTATGATCAAGGTTATGATGGCATATCACTTCAGAAATTATCTTTGTTATCGTTTTACCTGCTCGGGACGAGCAGAACTAAGCTTAGGGATGCTTGATACGTCTCCGACGTATCGATAATTTCTTATGTTCTATGCCATATTATTGATGATACCTACATGTTTTATGCACACTTTATGTCATATTCGTGCATTTTCTGGAACTAACCTATTAACAAGATGCCGAAGTGCCGATTCGTTGTTTTCTGCTGTTTTTGGTTTCAGAAATCCTAGTAAGGAAATATTCTCGGAATTGGACGAAATCAAAGCCCAGGGGCCTATTTTTCCACGAAGCTTCCAGAAGTCCGAAGACGAGACGAAGAGGGGCCACGGGGTGGCCAAACCCTAGGGCGGCGCGGCCCCACCCCTGGCCGCGCCGGCCTATGGTGTGGGCCCCCGTGCCGCCTCTTGACTTGCCCTTCCGCCTACTTAAAGCCTCCGTGACGAAACCCCCGGTACCGAGAGCCACGATACGGAAAACCTTGCCGAGACGCCGCCGCCGCCGATCCCATCTCGGGGGATCCAGGAGATCGCCTCCGGCACCCTGCCGGAGAGGGGAATCATCTCCCGGAGGACTCTACACCGCCATGGTCGCCTCCGGAGTGATGAGTGAGTAGTTCACCCCTGGACTATGGGTCCATAGCAGTAGCTAGATGGTTGTCTTCTCCTCATTGTGCTTCATTGTTGGATCTTGTGAGCTGCCTAACATGATCAAGATCATCTATCTGTAATTCTATATGTTGTGTTTGTCGGGATCCGATGGATAGAGAATACTATGTCATTGTTAATTATCAAGTTATTATACATGTGTTGTTTATGATCTTGCATGCTCTCCGTTTCTAGTAGAGGCTCTGGCCAAGTTTTTACTTTTAACTCCAAGAGGGAGTACTTATGCTCGATAGTGGGTTCATGCCTGCATTGACACCAGGACGAGTGATGAGAAAGTTCTAAGGTTGTGTTGTGCTTGTTGCCACTAGGGATAAAACATTGGCGCTATGTCCGAGGATGTAGTTGTTGATTACATTACGCACCATACTTAATGCAATTGTCTGTTGTTAGCAACTTAATACTGGAGGGGTTCGGATGATAACACTGAAGGTGGACTTTTTAGGCATAGATGCGGTTGGATGGCGGTCTATGTACTTTGTCGTAATGCCCAATTAAATCTCACTATACTTATCATGTCATGTATGTGCATTGTTATGCCCTCTCTATTTGTCAATTGCCCGACTGTAATTTGTTCACCCAACATGCTTTTATCTTATGGGAGAGACACCTCTAGTGAACTGTGGACCCCGGTCAATTCTTTAATACTGAAATACAAATCTGTCTGCAATACTTGTTTTTACTATTTTCTCTGCAAACAATCATCTTCCACACAATACGGTTAATCCTTTGTTACAGCAAGCCGGTGAGATTGACAACCTCAGCTGTTTCGTTGGGGCAAAGTACTTTGGTTGTGTTGTGCAGGTTCCACGTTGGCGCCGGAATCTCCGGTGTTGCGCCGCACTACATCCCGCCGCCATCAACCTTCAACGTGCTTCTTGGCTCCTCCTGGTTCGATAAACCTTGGTTTCTTTCGAGGGAAAACTTGCTGTTGTGCGCATCATACCTTCCTCTTGGGGTTGCCCAACGAACGTGTGAAATACACGCCATCGGCGACTATTTGCATAAACCGTT
>NC_061514.1:114421756-114444061 GCF_022539505.1 Lolium rigidum | reverse complement strand
CCTTTCCAAAGATGACTTTCAAATCCTTGACCATATCAAATACCTCAGCACTCGGTGTGTTCCGCAGGCTTCGGCCGGTGATCCGCCTTGCCGTTGTAATGCTTGCCTTTCTTTCTTATCGGATGACCTTTCTGAAGAAATCGACGATGCCCAAGGTACACGTTCTTCTTACAATTTGGCAAATGTACACTTTCGAGCCTCATGTAAGCAGTGCGTGCATGCATTGTATCCCTTATTTGACAGTCCCGAAAGGTTACTAAGAGCAGGCCAATCGTTGATGGTTACGAAAAGCAACGCTCGTAGGTCAAATTCCTCTTCTTTGTGCTCATCCCACACACGGACACCAGGTCTGCCCCACAACTGTAAAAGTTCATCAACTAATGGCCTTAGGTACACATCGATGTCGTTGCCGGGTTGCTTCGGACCTTGGATGAGCACCGGCATCATAATGAACTTCCGCTTCATGCACAACCAAGGAGGAAGGTTGTAGATGCATAGAGTCACGGGCCAGTGTACTATGGCTGGAGCTCGCTCGCCAAAAGGATTCATGCCATCCGTACTTAGACCAAATCTTATGTTCCTTGCGTCAGCTGCAAAATCTTTGAACTCTCTGTCGATCTTTCTCCATTGCGTTCCATCTGCGGGGTGTCTCAACTCCCCGTCCGACTTACGGTCCTCTTTGTGCCATCGCAACAACTTGGCATGCTCTTTGTTCCCGAACAGTACGTTTCAACCGTGGTATTATAGGAGCATACCATATCACCTTGGCGGGAACCCTCTTCCCGGGTTTCCGGCCCTCAACATCGTCACCGGGGTCATCGCCTCCGATCTTATAACGCAATGCAGTGCATACCGGGCATTCATTCAAATTCTCGTATTCACCGCGGTAGAGGATGCGATCGTTGATGCATGCATGTATCTTCGTAACCTCTAAACCTAGAGGGCGGACAACCTTCTTTGCTTCGTACGTAGTGGCGGGCAACTCGTTATTCTTTGGAAACATATTCTTCAACATTTTCAGCAAGTTTTCAAATGCCGAGTCAGCTACACCTGCCCGTGCCTTCCATCTCAACAAATCCAGTAGTGCAGCCCAGACTTTTTCAGACCATCATCGCATCCGGGGTACAGCGCCTTCCCGTGATCCTCTAACATGCGATCCAAATTCTCCCTCTCTTTTTCAGTTTCGCGAGCGTCTCCGTGCATCAGCAATGGTCCGACCAAGATCATCAACGGGATCATCACGTGCCTCTTCTTCACCTTCCCCTTCACCTTCCCCTTCACCTTCAGCATCCTCCATGAAAGTATCACCGAAATGAGAAAGATAGCTTTCATCGATGAAATCATCCCCTTCTTCATCTTCTTCCATTATAACCCCTCTTTCTCCATGCTTGGTCCAACAATTATAGCTTGGCATGAAACCGTGCCGAGCAGGTGCATGTGAACATCTCGTGAGGAAGAGTAACCATTCCGATTCTTACATTTAACACATGGACAGATAACAAAACCCCCTGCTTGTTCGCATTGGCCACTACGAGGAAATCTTTCAAACCCGCACTGAACTCGCCGGAGAGTCGGTTACCGTACATCCATTGTCGATTCATCTGCATTATTATAATATAAAATATATAATTAACCATCATGCATTTGTTAAACTAACTAGCTACAAACAATATAAATTAAACAATGAACTACACACACATGCACATTTTATCAACGACACATCAAAGGTTCAAGTTGCTAACCGCGATCGAGGAGGAAAAAATAAATGAGAAAGCTCAAGTGTGGCTCCAACACTTCATATCATGTTTGTTTCATGCTCTTGGGGCATTTCATCAAACACCTTATGTGCATAAGAGGAACCAAAAGCAAACCTAACACCCACTTGTGAAGCTTGTGAAGAGAATGGCACCAAATGGCTAAGTGTTGGCTGCTGGGTGGGTATATATAGGGGAGGGGCTTTAGTCCCGGTTGGCCTGGCCAACCGCGACTAAAGGCCTTCGGGCACCGGCTGGCCACCGAGCGCCCTGGGCCCAGGCCTTTGGTCGCGGTTCGCCTCCCGAACCGCGACTAAAGGTACCATTAGTCGCGGTTCCTGCAGCATCGCGACTTATGGGGCTCACCCGAAGCCTGTTTTTCCACCAGTGCTACAATATAATTGGGCCAAGAGGGCCTTATTTTAATGGGCTTGTGGATGCAAAAAAATTCGAGGAGAATGCAAAATATTAGTCTTCCGCCTCGTGGGCATCACAAGAAGAAGATTACTTGTTATGTCAAAGAAAAATCAGGACAATATTACGGCGAAACCTATTTGACCCTTCACGCGAAGATTGCTCGCGTGGCGCATACCCCCCCCCCCCCCCTCCCTTAGCGGTAGCGTTCTTAAGCGGGCGGACTTAGTAGGGATCATGGGTCCTGGTTTTCTCCGGTTTTCACTAATTTTCGGTCCATGTTGGGTTTGTGTTTTTTTTCATTTTTATCTTATTCATTTTTGTATCACTTTCTTTTTGTTTTCTCCTTTTTTCCAGCTTTGTTTTTAATCCAAAGACTTTTAAATTTTCCACATTTTTTAATTTGAACATTTTTTTTTGAATATTTTCAAATCTGATTTTTATAAATGTGAACATTTTAAAATCTAAACATATTTAAAAATTTGATTTTTTCAAAAATACAAACCTTTTTGAAATGTGAAAACTTTTAAATTTGAATATTTTTTCAATTACGAACTTTTTTGTGAACCATTTTTAGACTATAACCTTTTTGAAATCGGTACAATTTTATATCTAAACATTTTTTATTCCAAATTTGAAAAATGATCATATTGAAAAAATGAAAAGAAAAGAAAACAAATAAGAACAAGAAAATTGATTCCGGTATGCTCTTTAGAATCCAAAACGAGACAAACCCGGAAGTATCAACTAGGCCGGCCCGGGTACAACAGAGAAGGCGAGCGTGTGAGCTGCGTACTGCGTCAACTTGGAGCCCCCGAAGATTACTCATGCTTTTTGAGAAGGTCGGTTTGAGATGGAAAGTACTCCCTTTTTTAGATCAATTAGGTATTTCATTGATAAAAAACAAGTTACATGAACAAAAAAAAAGTGAAAACTAATAGACAAGGAGATATTAGTTGTCCTCAAAACTTTGCAAAAAGAAGCCTAGCTAAAGGATAGAAAAATACATAACCATCCATAGGGTATCTTACACTCGCTAAACTCAATTTGTCAAACTTTAACGCCGCCTAGACTCACATTGGAAGATACCTCAAGCTTCCAGCATTGCCAAATTTAATAAAGTAATATCGCCAACGAGGATTTCTGAGTCGATCACCATGCATCTGCAACACCGATGCACATGTCGTTGCGGCACGTCACGGAGCCGAACATGGATGCATGCATGTGGGGGACCTGGCAGGAACCACAACGGAGTTGTGGTATGCGACATAGGGGTGGGGTGACGCATGAGAGGTGCGGCAGAGCTCGAGGGGGAGCCGCGCGCGAGCGGGCAGAGCGGATGCGTTCAGGGAGATTGGGAGGAAGATGGGTAGAAAAATAAGGTGGGACTCGGTGGTCCTACCTGGTATTTAATGGATCTTGTCACCAGAAAAAACCTTAAAAATTCAAGTTAACTGGATAGCTAAGAGCATCTCCACCGGTGGCTCCAATCGCGACCCTCGTAGTTCTATTGGGGCGGCCGCATGTTTTTGGATCACACCGGGGCACCCATAAATCGTCAGTGGGTTTTCAAGCCCAGTAAAACCATCGGCTACCCCTTGCCGGCCCCTACGGACGGGGTGTCAAATGGGCGCATCGGCACCTTGTGCCACGTATGATTTCATTAGTTGGGCCATCCATGCAGTGACATGAACGTCGCGTCACTTTTGAAATTTCCGCGTGAAAGAGGTTTGTCATCGTCTTCAATCGACGAGCTGGTTCTCGAGGCGGTGATGCCACAGTATGATGCCCACTCGCTCCACACGGCGACGCAAAGACTACCGCTGTCTTCAATTTGCACACTGGTCTCCACTTTAAACCCGCCCTCCTCAGCGTGCCCGTCCCCATCCATTCCCGTCACCGATGAACCGCTCGTTCAACATAGTCCTTGTGGTCGGGACCGGTTCGTGGAGTGTTTTTCGGTGATGGATAGTGGCAATGTCACCGACCTCGTGGCACCGACCCCCATACCTAGGCAAGCCCCGACGCCAAAGGAGGAGGACTACAACAGCCTCACGATGTGTTCGCCTTCGACAATGACAACGATGGTGCAGAGAGAAGAGTCTACCGCGCATTCTATTAGTTTAGGTGGTTTTTGAATGTTTTAGTTTGAATTTCGCAATATTTTGTGTAAATTTCAATGAACTTAGGCATTTATTTAAATCTATGAAGTTTTCAAAAAATTAAATGTTTTGGAGGCCAGCTGTATAAGACGCGCTGTCTTTAAATGAGCAGGAAGGACTCTCTATCAAGCGCATCCTTCAAAGTTTTTGTCAACATTCTGGACAAATTCCAAATTGGACAAAATCAGGAATTATCTTCAGTAAAGTAGTAGATAACAACACCCAAAGACAGCTAAAAGCCATCTTCCATGTCCCTGAAATAAATGAAAGCTTTATCCACCTTGGTCATCCTTTGATTCTGCCATCAAAAAACAGAACTGAGGCATATAATTTTTTTCTAGCAAAATTTAAATCAAAACTTTCAACTTACAAAGTAAACTCTCTTTCTCATGCTGTCAGGCTAGAACTTATAAAATCGGTGTTCTCCTCCTTTCCTGTCTATTACATGTCCAACATCAATTTCTCTAAGAAATTTCATGCAAATCTTACTACCATAGTCAGGAATTTTTGGTGGACCGACATTAATACTGACCCTAATCATAAACCTTTATGCGTGGCTGCTTGGAAAGATATTTGTGCCGCAACAAAAGATGGAGGCTTAGGCATCAGAAACCTCACTGCCGGTCAATCATGCTCTTATTCTCACCTCTATTTGGAGAATAGGAGAAAACTCCCAGAGCCAGATACATCAAATTCTCAAATCAAAATATTTCACAGATACTTCCATTTGGAGAGCTAAATCAAATATTCCAAAATCTGCATACTGGGCCTCAGTCATAAAAACTCTCCATCTTCTGCAACAAAATTCCTTTTATCAAATCTCTCAGGGGAATATCTCAATTTGGAGCACCCTTTGGTGTAACTCTTGGGAAACTATTTATGACGATCTCATCAAGACCCATCTTTTATTTATCTTGCCAAAGTAAAAGATTTATGGATCCCTCAAACAAAACATTGGAATGTTGGGCTCATTGACTCTGTTTTTGAAAGACCTACTGCAGATGCAATCAAAGCAGTAAAGGTTATTCCCTATGACGAGCCTGACATCTTCTGTTGGAAACCCACCCCAAATGGAAAATGCAATGCAAAATCTTCTTACAAAACTTGTCTGCAAGCTCTTTTTGATGCAGGTTCTCCCTAGCCAGTGCCGCCAGACGATACAGCACTCAACCTGCTGAATAAAATCTGGGAACACAAGGACTTGTTGCCCAGAATCAAGACCTTTGCTTGGAGAATTATAAGACGGGCCATTCCCATAGGAGAAAGAGCATCAAGGTATCCAAGGCACATTTCTAACATTTGCTGCAGATGTGGCCTTCAGGAAAATGATACTCATTTATTTTTCACCTGCACTTTTGCTAGAGCTGCTTGGTTTCACTCACCTTGGTATCTTAGAATGGATTTAATCACCCAAAATTCTCCAAATTTTCATACTACTATTTTGCAGCTCCTAGCATTAAATCACCCACATGTTAACATACCCAATATTTTTACTTTCCTCTGGTGCCTTTGGAACATGAGAAATGAGAAGCTTTTCAGCAATTTGGATGGAGGACCCAACCAAGTGATCATAAGAGCTAATGCTTTGCTAAATAGCTTACAACTTCATAACCCTCCTACTCTGCCCAAAAAAGTCTCTGCAACTCCTCCAGACCTTTCATATTCTGGCCCAAAGATCTTTGTTGATGCAGCCTGGAAGAAGCAAGCAAATGGACAACCATCTAAAGCAGGAGTTGGAGTATATATCACCTGAAAGAATGGCCAACATACGACTGATGTTTTTGTTTCAGCCAAGACACCTCCAGTTTCAACTCCGATCCAGACGGAAGCGGAAGGATTGCTCATTGCAGCAAATATCACTTCTTCTCTTCTTTTGCAGGACCCTTATTTCTTCACAGATAACCTTGGTCTAGCGAAAGCAATGTAGGTGCACGGAGGTGCTGATCCAAATGTCATGTGAGAGATTAGAAGGCAGGTTGTGCAATTTCAGCAAACACTGCAACTGCTTCATCCGAGGATCACGCATATAAGCAGATCTCTTAATGTTCTAGCCACAAATGTGCACGTCAGACAAAAACTCTGTCAAGAGCTTCGCCTTTATATTCTTGCAGTAACTCTACTCAAGGAGCCTCTTCCTGTCCTGTATCTATAGCGATCAACCGACTGCTACCATCAGGAACAACATTTGTATATGTACAATGTCTATGAGCTATGGAATTAGGGTGCTCAGCACCCTACATTTGTTCAAAAAAAAAAATTCTTAGGAAGACTGTCGGCGCCTCAATTGAGAACAAGTAAGTGCGTATCCCCCTCACGCATGAAAGACCCCGTCTCGCACGATAAAGGACCTGGTCCGCAGCGCAAAAGACCTCTTTTTACTGTGCCGACGCATCTAAGGATTATCAGCCGTTCAATCTGAGAACGAGCTCCGCGACGATCCGAACCGTTCGTTAGCGATGGCGCATCCTGAGACAAACCCCCGATGGAAACCCTAGCCGCCGCACCCCCTTGCCCGCACTCTCATTTTCCATCCTCTCCCAGCTTGCCGTCGGCGCCCTCTTGTGCCTTCTCCTACGGGGCTCTCTCGCGGCGGAACGAGGGGTAGGAGGCCGAGACGGTGCACAACCTTGAAGGCGAGGGGGAGGTATGCGAGGACGGCGAGCACCGGGAGTAACGTGGCGAGGTCTCCCTCCTTCCCCTCATCTCATGCCGCCTCTCCCCTCCTCACGGTGTCAATTTCCGGCCCATTCACCGTCTCGCCTTGCCCTCTCCGGCCTCGCGGGGGGCACTGTAGATGACCGCTCGCCCTAGAGCATCAACGCTACTTCTGGAGACATGGCTCTAGGATGGGAGCGCGATGGATCAGAGGGAGACAGAGCAGGCTGCATAGCCGACCTTACGGGGTAAGCACCCTCGACCTCATTTTCCCGCTTCGTGCGATGGGAAGAGAGACACCACAATCGCCCCTATCTCGCCTTGATTTGCTTCTCGTCTTTTGGCAGCAGATGATGCCTTGTAGGAGATCGCCACAAAGAGCGGCGACCACGACAGCGACTACGGAGCACCTCACGCATCAGTTTGCTTATGGGTGTGCTTCTCACGGGGACGAAGAAGAAACCCATGAAGAACACAAGCAAGTGGTAGTACCATCAACGAGTAGAAAGGCCTGTCTTTTTTCTCCCTTGTCATTCTCTCCCTATTTCTTGTGGAGTACGTGCTTGCCTTGATTGGATTGGGATCTGGCCATCATAGAGTTATATATTGTTCTTGATGTTGTTGCAGGTGGATTTAGTCACGGAAATAGAGGAGGACCTCATCTTTTGGCTGAGATGCGTGTTGGCTGGCTCGAATTGAGCAACTCCCCTCCTCCAAGGCTCGATTAACCGGATTGTTTCAGAATTTCAAGCAAGTACTTATATTTTGGCTCAGATGCGTGTTGGCTGCCTAGAATTGAGCAACTCCCCTCCTCCGAGAGTGCTAATTAACCGGATTGTTTCAGAATTTCAAGTAAGTACTTACCTTTTAGACCAAAGGATATGATTCAGAACTTGCCACATTCTTTGCGTGTACTCATAAATATATTTTTCTTGTGAACTTGATCGGGGATGCTCTGGTCGTGGCATCTCACCATGAAGATCTTCGCCATAATAAGTTTTAGTGGTAGGTACATGTGATTTTGATTTGTTTTGCCTAATGCAGGATGAGAATTATCACATGACAAACTATGATTTCGACAAGTTTGTCTCCATCATCACACAGATGGAGACCTTGCAAGAGCTTGGTATGGTCACGTTTATTTTTCACTATCAGAGATGTAGTCGATGATTTGTCGGTAAGAAAAATAATAACCTTTGTTTGTTATTCTGTCTAAATCAGTCGGTGCAGTTAAAAACCAATCTCTGAGAAGTAAAACAAATGGCGATTTCAGTATCTAATGGATCAATATATATTATTCATGTTTCATGAAATCAACATAGTTTTATTTTTCAAATTGTATAAGGTTGTTCATTTGTATCTTGTGAAACATGATAGGTGTCCGATTAAAATTCCCATATATGTTTGTCCTTTGCAATTCGCTTGTTCTTATTTTTATCCAATTAGTACATCCATTTCATAAAATCAGAAGGTCCACACTATCTAGGCCCGTGTTCACCGTCATCTGCCATGTATGTAATTTGGGTTGGATCTATGGCACTTGCTTACGAATTTTTTCTTGAGATCTGGAAAATCATATGCTTCTAATTATACCGTGCGATGTTGTTAATGTGTTGGCTTTAATTTTTTTGCTATAACTGGAAACCTGAAACTCCAAATTGTAACAATATAGCTTTGTTTGAATTCCTGAAAAAGAGAAAACATCAGTATATTAGTGTATTTATGGCGATCAAATTCAGTCTTGTTTCTTTAAATGTGGTTTGATTGCTTCTTTTTTCACTATATTGTGAACAAAATGTTCACATTTTTTCATTTGTTCTCTATTATAGTAGACAATAAAGCCGCCAACTCACCAGCACTAGAGATAAAAAAATGACGATAAAGGTTATAGACCAAGAGTTTATTGCCTTTCCCCTATCTGTTTCCAATGATAAAGTTGATATATCACTGTTCTTATGATTATCCTACCCTCACATGTGTGAGCTTCGGTTCAGTTTGAAATACGCAGTGCATAAATTAAGATTATGCATCTGGTGTTTTGGGTGGATAAACTATTTTCGGAACAGATTTTGTACTTTCTATTTTCACAGACAACTTAGAGTGACTCTTTTCTTGCAGATGATTCCTTGCTAGACAACAAACTATCTTACTGTTAGTGTACAAATTTTAGGAGTTATTATCATACTTTTTAATTTCCTATTTTTACAGAAATGTGTTTCGTTGGCCATTGCTCTTTTGTTTTGGCATTGCATATATTATGAGCTTTTGTACCAGGTATCGAGTCCAATTTGTAAAGATCACAATGGAGTTATGCCATTTTGTTAATACCATCTGGTGAACAATGGTAGCTGGAATTTGGATATGAAACTGTCTGGTGGCCCTTCTCATTTTAAATTAGAATTGGGTTACAAAATTTTGTACACTTAAGGCATTTGAGCTTATAGTTTACAAGCCACATTGATACAACTACAGGCACTACTCAGACTTTTTTTTGGTAGCATGATAGATTCTTGACGTAGTCCTGATGGCGTCCTCTTGAGTGGTCGTTACTGCTAGAGGTTGGCATGAAAAAATACATGGCAGCACAGGGTCTGCAATTGCCAGGTTCTGTGTTTTTGGAAATGTCAGTATAAGACTTTGTGCGCTCCTGTTATTACTGATATTATTTTGACAAGATATTATCTTTATCTATGATATAGGAAAAAAATAGGATACATAGTGATAATTTTTTTTCAGGACTGTAGATCGTTTAACTTGAATATCTGGAATATGCCTTTTCTATTATGGTATATACCACAACAATAATGATATGCCATTGGGTCAGTTTCCATGTTCTGTTAATTCTTCCATTCTGCCGCACACTTCTTTGTGTGAATGCTTTGTTTTAGGACTGATAATGAAATTTTCAACTCTGGTTGTTCCTTCCCCGATACATGTTTTTAAATTGGTGTATCTGACTAGATACATCATTTTTCAGTGTTATGTTCTGCATGTGGATAGGATCCTGCAATGTTGCAGCCCTGGCTGCAACTCAGTCTACCGTGGATGATTGAGCCACCTAAGAAGTTTTTGTTCACTAACAGTTTGGTGATGTCTTGTGCCACTATTGGTATTATGCTGCAACATGTGAATTCTAAGCTTATTTATTTCTCTGTCAATCAAAATTTATGGTTTTGGCTCTGATTTGCCTCATACATAATGTTGAGATGATATTAGATGATATTTGGGTTCTGCATCAAGATATTGACAGTTCTTGCTTTGGAAAAAGCATGTGTTCTTGATGCACTCTATTGTTTTCCTTGTCATTTATGTATGGCTTAATATAATTGTTTTGAATGAAATATCTCACTGTTCCTAGAGTGTCATTTGTAAGTATAAAAAATTGTTCAAGTTCAGACTGTTTTTGGTCTTATGCTTGAGCAGGATTCTGTGATTAGCGTGCATAGCACTAGCCATCAGGTATCATGATTGGCATGCACCTGACCGGCGAGGAGGCGCCCCATGGGGCGCCCCAACCACTAGTAACAATAATGTGCCGGCGCTGCTGCTGCTTAACCAAGATTTTTTTTAAAAAAAAATCTGTGCAAGCCGATCATAGGGCTTTCCGGGACCAACAAGGGTCAAGGAGGAAGACCGAGGACAGTGCGCCTCGGCGAGTTATCATGTCATGAGAGCACCGGACTAGCTAGGTTGCTGCGCTACGCTTTGCCCACCTGGGTACGTTATGCGAGCAGACACTTTAATTATTCATCTCCTCGCTCCTTTTCAAGGATCTCTGTGAAGTTGTCCAATCCGAATCGCATCAGATCAAGCGTCTATCTTTGTCTTGTCTCCTCAACTTACTATCTTGTCCCATCAAATCAATGATGTGCATAGAATACATTCCTCTCGTTTACATTGCATGAAGCCATGAACCATGTATTTGGTGTGCATGTATTTGATAGTTTAGGATTTGCAATCCGTCTCCTATTTTATACCCATGAAAGCTTTTTTGTTCTCTAAAATTATACTCCTTCTGATTCATATTACTTGCCACCCAAATACATGTATTTATAATTAAAATATATCTAGATAAATATATATTAGTGTTAAATAATATGAATCAGAGGTAGCTACACTATATATACTTGCTCATGAGGCTCAATACAACATCCATCATATTCTGCCAATCTCTCTCCCTCTATGTTGTTCTACATGGTACCAGAGCGATGTAGATCTTGACCTAGCCGGCATCGCACGCGTTTCCGCCCGCGCCGTCCCCGGAGAGGTCGATCTCCATGGCCTACTCAGGGGGCCGCACAACCCGTATGAGGGTTCGTCCGCCGATCGATTGATCGGCTGCCCCTAGTCTTTTTTCGATCTATAGATTGGTTCTTCTTTGAATCTTTGTCCGCCAACCGGTTGCTCGTCTGGCATTTTATTTTTTGGTATCTTAGATCGGATTCAGTCGCCCATCATCGTCTACCTGCACCTCTACTCCGACAACGGCGTCAATCTACACCGGCCATCTTCATCAACCAAGCGGCACGGCCGCACACATCATACACAAGACGCCTATGTGTGATGCAGCAGGCTGTCTCGTCCACGCGGTCTCCATCGCCGGTTCATCTTCGCCGTCATCGCCCGGGACATCACCGACAAATGGCACATTGATTCCGATCCGCGCTGCCGTCCATGTCATGGTATGTACGCGCCATACCAGCCTGATCAGCCGACCTAGCGCACCTCTACGCTAGGGGCGTCGCCCCTTCGGCTGCAGCGCCGGTGCATTTGGTCCATGCTACCGGCCTCCGACGCCCCTTCCAAGGCGTGTACTTCGTTGGTGGCCTCCTGCCGCTGCACCGACTCGCGCCCTGCAGCTATGCTGGCCCCTCGGGCCGTGACGTTACAGCACGCAGTCTACTTCGCCGTCCCCGCGCACCGATGTCCCAGGCTACTGATGGCGTGTGCTCGTCGTACGCAGACACGCTGTTGGGCAACCCCAAGAGGAAGGTGTGATGAGCACAATAGCAAGTTTTCCTTCAATCCGAAACCAAGGTTTAATCGACCAGTAGGAGCAAGGCGTGACTTCTGAAGGTGTTGCTGGCTGACTAGTGGCAGGGCGTACTACCGGCGTCAGCAACAACGTGGAACCTGCACACAACACAACCAAAGTAGTTTGCCCCAACTTACAGTGAGGTTGTGAATCTCATCGGTTTGCTGAACACAAAGGATTAGACATATCGAATGGAAGAAGATGTTTGCAGAAAGTAAATAGAACATGATTACAGTTGAATTTATCAGTAAAGGAAATAGGACCGGGGTTCACAGTTCACAAGAGGTGTCTCTCCATAAAGAAATAGCATGTTGGGTGAAAAAATTACAGCTGGGCAATTGACAGAATATCGACCATACATGACAAGATAATTACTATGAGATTTGGTATTGGACATTACAACATAATACATAGACTGTAATCCAACTGCGTCTATGACTAATAATCCACCTTCAGGTTAGCGTCCACACCCCTTCCAGTATAAAGTTGCAAGCAACAGACTATCGCATTAAGCAATGTATGTAAAGTAAACAATAGAATTATCCTCAGATAAATTGTTGTTTTCTCCCTAGTAGCAACAACACATCTACAATCTTAGAAGTTATGAAGTCACTCTCCCTAAAAACTAGAGGCATGAACGTACTATCGACCATAAATACCCCCTCTTGGAGTCACAAGTGTACACTTGGTCAGAGTTTCTACTAGCAATGCAGAGCATGCAAGATCACAAATAACATATGACATGAATATATAATCAATCTCAACATAGTATTCAATATTCATCGGATTCCAGCAAACCAAACATATAGGATTACATAAAGATGATCTTGATCATGTAGAGCAGCTCACAAGATCGATACATGAATCACAAAGTGGAGAAGACAACCATCTAGCTACTGTTATGGACCCATAGTCCAAGGATGAACTACTCATGCATCACTTCGGAGGTGGGCATGACGATGTAGATGCCTCCGGCGATGATTTCCCCCTTCGGCAGGATGACGGGAAGAGCTTCAGAACCCTCCGAGATGGGTTCTGCCATGGCGGCCGCGAATGAACTTTTCGTGGATGGAGGCTAGTGTATCCAGGGTTTTCCCGAGAAGATGTATAAATAGGCGGAGGATTCAGGTCGGTGGGGCGCCTGGTGGCCCCACACCTACCCTAGGCGCGTGCCAGGTCCAGGCCGTGCCTAGGGGTGGTCTGGCCGCCCTGGTGCGCCTCTTCGTCCCCCCTCCGAACTTCGTCTTCGTTTCGGTAAAATATTGACTTCGGCTTTTGTTTCGTCCAATTCCGAGAATATTTCCTGTACAACTTTTTCGAAATACAAAAATAGCAAAAAACAGGGAACTGGCACTGTGACATCTTGTTAATAGGTTAGTGCCGGAAATCGTGTAAAAATGTAACGAAGTGTAAGCAAAACATATATGAATTGGTGTAAAACAAGCATGGAGTATAAAAAATTATAGATACGTTTGAGACGTATCAGCATCCCCAAACTTAACTCCTCCTCATTCTCGAGTAGGTAAGTCATAATAAAGTAATTTTTGAGGTGACATGAAGCCAACACAATCTTGATCAAGCATGTAAAGCATTGTGAGTTGGGATCTAAGTACTCTAACATAGACATGATAGATATAATACAATTGAATTTAGCAACTATGTTATAACATGAAGAGCAACTTAAACAAAGGATCGTGAATAGTAGTGCATTGAAAGCAACTGTGTGTTTATGATCATAGAGTAAACATAATAAAGTGGTACTCAACATGTCCTTATGGAATAGCAAAACATAAATGCAAGGACACCTTCAAAGTTTAAGAGGTGACTATGTCGAGGGTACTCCTCGGCAATGCCCTCCGTTTGGGGCTTAGGGTTGATGGAATCCTGTAGGCTGACACGAGACATCGGTTAACAGACAAGCGGGGAGAACGATTTACCCAGGTTCGGGGCCCTCGATGAGGTAAAACCCTTACGTCCTGCCTGTCTGGTCTTGATTATGAAAATATCGGGTTACAATGGGGTGTCGAAGGTTTCGGATGTGATCTCGTCGAGAGGCTAAGTTCTACGTGGACCTAGCTCCAGACTTGCGGTGGCTAAAGTAGCTAAAATTGATTGTGTCCCTCGGCAGCCCTTCTCCTGGCCCTTATATAGGGGGCCAAGTCTCAAGAGATCTGTCGGGGTACGACTAGGTTACAGAAGACCCTAGCTCTAAACTTTCCTTGTTCGATTCCTCTTCGTCTTGTTCTTCAAGGAATCTTCTTCGGCACCGACGTAGTGGCCCACCTTGCCATCGGGTGTCTTCATGGGCCTCCAGTTGGGCCGTACATGATAGGGCAATAACAGTTACCCGAAGGGTAATGCCCATGTCAGTAGCCCCCGAGTATCTAGCCGAAGATACTTCGGGTAGAGACTAAAGCATACATCCACTGAATGTTCTTCTCCCTTGATAATTCTTGTCCACCTTGTAACAGCATCACCTTCTTCTATCGGGTGCGCGTCCAGCGCTCCCGATGGGAGTAGCCCCCGAGTCTAGGTACGGATGCTTGCAATCCGTGCGTAGAATCAAGTTGTGCCACTCGAATGTTTTCTTCTGCCGAAGTTTTCGACAGGTCTTCATAGGTCAACCGATACATTTGCATCGGAGCTTCAATTTTCCAAGTAAGGTTTTAATGCGTAAAGAATATTGAGCAACGTGCCCAGCTTTGCTGGTTAACTGCCCATGGCAAAACAACGTTACCCTACACAGAATCAAGTCCCCGAGCATGATCCTGGAGTGCAAAAAAGTTTGTCGGGTGCGCGTCCAGCGATCCCGATGGGAGTAGCCCCCGAGTCTGGGCACGGGCGCTTGTGACCGGGTGCAGACTCGAGTCGAACATTCCGTCCTTTTCTTCAGATATTTCTTCACGCCCTTCTTCGTAGGAAAGTCTTCGAGTCCAAGTTTATCGGGTGCGCGTCCAGCGCCCCCGATGGGAGTAGCCCCCGAGTCTAGGTACGGATGCTTGCAATCCGTGCGTAGACTTAAGTTGACCACCCGATGGTTTTAGTTTTTCTTCGGATACCTCAAGCGAGCTTCATGACGTCACTGATGACGTAATTACTGTTGCAATTCTGATTGACAGGACACGACCTGTTGGGCCCATCCTACTTCTGCGCGGTTGTGCTTTAAGAAATGACCGCTATTTGTGTGCAGTTACCAAGGTGTCTCCTCGATTTCCGCGATCAATGATGAAAAGAGGTCCCCTTAATAAATTGGACACAACGACACGTGCCCGCTCAATCCTCAGGTTTCCTTGTACTTTATAATCTTTCGGGGCAAACTCTCCCCTTTCCACACTCCATCCTCGCGTCCTTTTCTTCTTCATTCATCTTCTTCACCCATAACCACTGCGTCGCCGCCGTTTCCAGATCTTCCTCAGATCCCAAAATGGTGAAGAAGAACTCCACTCTCGCCACCAGTGCTGCGAGCAGCGGCGCCGCCGCCAAAACTTCTCCGAATCCGTCGAAGAGAGGCGCTCCAGATGCTCCTCCTCCAGCTCCGGCGCTGCCAGCGCCATCGAGCTCCACGGCTGGGCCCAACCCCGGCGATTGGCCGGTGTCTACTACTACAAAGCGTGACGAGAAGAAGGCTCGGAGCCTTGGATTAATTTCTTCTGACGAGGGGAGTTATTCTCCCAGGTGCGATTTCACGGCCCAATCCCCCGCCGGTTTTACCGTGATGTTCTTATCTTTCTTGTATCGAGGTCTTTCTCTCCCTGCTCACAAATTCCTTCATCACCTCCTTCGAGTGTATGAGATTCAACTGTGGCAGTTGACTCCCAATTCAATCCTTCATCTTGCTGTTTTTATCACCCTCTGCGAAGCGTTTTTGGGCATTGAGCCCCACTTTGGTTTGTGGAAGAAGATTTTCTTCGTGAAAAGATACAACATCAGTGGTGGATCTTTCGTCATTGGAAGAGTTGGGTTTGTTGCTCGCAAAGAAGTTAACTACTTCAACTTTCCGATGAAAGAGTCTGTGCAAGGGTGGAGGCTGAAGTGGTTTTATATTAGAGACTCATCAGCAGCCGAGTCCCAGCTCCCTCAATTCTCAGATGTTCTTGAAGCCAAGCCTAAGAAGTCTTGGAAAAATATCCTTTCTCCCGATGAAAAACCAACAGTCGACAAGTTGTTTGACAGATTTCTTCGGATCAAGGAAGCCGATGGTCAGACCATGATAGGTACGGAGGTAGCCGCTGTATTCTTGAAACGTCGAGTCCAGCCGATCATGCGTAGGGCCCATCCGATGTGGTTATATTCGGGCCCCAAGGACGAGACTAGAGTAAATATCGCCGAGTTATCCGAAAAGGAACTGCTTGTTGAAGTCCGACGCCTCACTCTCTTCAGCCAGGAAGATTCAATCCCACTGATATCTTCCCATCCAACATTCGATGCTGATCATCTACCAACCGAGGTAATTTTTTTCCCTCCATACTCTCATTGTGATGTTCCTCTTGATCAATGTGACTACCATTGTCCTTACTTGTTTACTTCGACAGATCCCCATAGCTCCCGAACATTTGCAAGACCTGTCGAATGATACTTCCAAGAAAAGGGATTCCTCAGTCCCCGTAGGATCCCATACTGAAGGAAATGCAAGCACAAAAGATGAACGTGATGACCCAATGAATCCTGAAGCCGTCTTTATCAATCCTCAATCTTCAGCCGATGATTTTAGCGACACAGTGGGGTCAATGCATGATGACGACGCTGATCGTGCTGCCTTTGTTGATGCAGCTGTGGAGGAAGCCGAGACGCTGCCTTTGAAGAGACCATCCGGCAGCTTTGCCGACAAAGATGATCTTTTCGATCTGTAAGTCCTTGATTATTCTTCCCAGAGTTGTGTTCTGTCTTTGCCATCCGCATCCTCTTTTGACTTTGCCAAATTTTCACTTTTGTAGTGACGAAGGTTTAATCGAGCCTCCGTCCAAGAAGGCCAAATCTTGCACCGTTCTGCGGAACCCGCAGCTTCCGAGGCTTCGGCCCCTGCTGCAGCCCCTACGGCCCAGATGTCGACTGCTTCTTCCCTTTCCAAGGGGAAGGACATTCCTTCGACTGCCGCAGCCGCAGCTCCTCCTCCAGGGAAACCTGTAAGCCTTTTCCGCTTTAATGCAACATCTCCTGAGTGGACCTTGATCAAATTACTAGTTCTTCGTCTGATAACTGTTTTTCCTCTCTTTTTTAAGGATTTGCGAGCTTTCATATCTTCTCTAGAAACTTTCGCCTCCCAATATACTTCTCTGGAAGTTGACAAGGCCCAACTGCAAAAGGAGGTCAAGTCTTCTTCCTCGAAGTTGGAGGGCGCAATAAAAATGGCTGCCGAGGCTCTCCAGGAGGTTGACTCCTTGAAGGAGGAACTCGAGGGGCTGAAGAAGAGGCTGAAGGATGAAGAGGCATCCAGGCTAGCTGCTGAAGCTCGGGTGAATGAGAAGGATGATCTTCTTCGCCAGTCTTCCTTGGCCTTGCTCAGTAATTACCTTTTTGTTCTCTCATTGATTATTGCTTTGCAAATTCAATCCCTTAGTTAACGAGCTCCTCTTATTTCGTTCTTCACAGAGGCTGCTGACATCCCGGTCGAGGCTCTGGACAAGCTCCCGAGCAATTCTCCGGCAAATACTCTATCGATGATCCTCGCGTCTCACCAGCTCGTTCAGGACCTCCTTCAGAAGGGTAAGGGAGCCATGGCAAGGATGCACTCGATGATCTTCCCCAAGATCAATCAAAACAAGACCTTAGGGGAGCTGATCGACGCTTTTGCCATCAACACAAGGGAGGTTATCGAGGTATTCAAACGTACTTCGCGTACCTATGGTGCCATCCTAGCCTTCCAACTTATGATGGGTCATGGGTTCAAAGCCAATATTGAAGAGATGTCGAAAGAGCTGCCGAAAGAGCAAGATGGGCAATTTGTTGACTTGGGTGCTTTTAAGGCCTCGACAGTTAAGTGTGCTCGCCAGCTCCTTGAGCTGGTCTCGTCAAAGAAATCATCCGTTGGTCCAAGCTTGTCAAACCAGACCCAAGCCCCCTGATTTTATTCTTGTAATTTTGCTTGGTTAAACCAGTGTCCTGTCATAAGACTTCTGTGGTTGTAATGAATTCCACAATGGCAATGTTACCAGTGTACTCTTGCAATAACACTTTTATTTGCACGCTCCGGATGGGAGTAATTTCCAGTGTTGAATCCATATTTTGCAGGTTTTCCTTATGCGTGCATTTACCGATGATTCTTCGGGTGCTTGTTCTGAGAGTGATCGACTCCAGCGTATGAAGGATCGGATCGCTCAAATGGAAAAGGATATGCGCAGTACTTATGCCTTGGCTGCTATTATCAGAAAGAAGAACGAGCTTGCGATTGACGCAGAACGCTATGCTCTTGCTGAGTTGCATAGAGCCACAGAGAGTTTGAACTGTAAGCGCCCTTGTCCTCTTGCTCCGTGTTTTCCATGAAAGGCATCTTCTTATCTTCCTTCGTTTCTTTTTCTAGTTATAGCTCTAAACCCAGCTGAGGAGAACAAGCGGATTCACGAACGTGTAAACGCATTGACTCAACTATCATCATTAGATGAAGTTTTCTGGAAAGAACAATCGAAGGCTTCCACTGTCGCGAAGTTCGAAGACCGGGTCCAGCAAGTCCACCGTTTCTTCGACAAGTGCTATAAAGGGCTGAGAGTAATCTGGAAGACGATGTTCCCTTTGAACGCGGTCCCTCCCACGCTGTTGACTTTAATGTCAGAATTTTGTAACGCCAAGAAGATCTGAAGCTTGGTTCGAGCACAACTTCTTGCAGGAGCTAGATCTGCACTTGCCCTCGTCCTTGTATGTCATCCTTCAGTAGATCTACTGGCAATTGCCAATGCGGTAGGAGATTTGGAGCCGCTGTAACCGAAGGTGGACCTTCCCGCCGCCATTATTATTGAGAGGTTTGAAGGAATCTCGATGGCATCCGAAGAAAAAGAGACTCCACAGGAGTAATTCAAAGTCATGTCCCTATTGTAAATAGAAGACTTGGTTACTTGCTACATCCGAGTGTTCGGATGATTATGGTTAAACTATTTTTATCGGTAGGTGCATATATATGTACCTTTACCATGTTAATGCCGTTGGCAAATTTTGAAGGAGCAAATCTTAATTACTCATTTTTGCATATGTATGTTTGTCGGCAGCAAATTATTTGAGTGATCAGCTCGTGTTGCGGGTCTTGCTAAACCCGTTGTATGTGCAACTTTGCTTTCAACCGATACATGTCTTGACAGCAGCTCCCGAATATATTGGTGGCACTAGTTCTGCCGATGACTCCGTCGCTCTTGTAATTTCAGAGGCTTTTTTAGAGTGCAATCTCTGGGCGTATTTTTCATCGCATCGATGTTCGCCGAAATATGCAAAAAAAGTTCATGATGATGTAGTTCGGATGTCCCGAATTACCGCAATTCTTCAAAGAAACAAAAACTAGAGTTTTCATTAATAAAGTAAGTGAAAAACTAAGGGGCGAAAAAGAGCCCTGCTGAAAAGAGAAAAACTAAATGCTATCCATCCTTTTAAGCAAGAGGAGGGTTCTTCTTATCTTCGAGCTTTTCCATCGCGCCAGCGGGTTTGGAAGCGTCACTGGTTTCATCAGGAGTCCTGGCGGTGATTGCCAGGGTTTTGTTTTCTTCTATGACTGTCGTGCCATCAGCTGCCGAGGTTTTCACTGTCGGAGCTTCCAAAGCAAGGTCGGCTGGCTTCTTCTTCATCTTCCTGACGCGTTCATCTTCCTTATTATCGGGTGCTGACGATTTTGAAGGGAGATTGACAGTTTCCTGTCTTGGCCCAAACTTTGCAGCAATCCTCTGAAACTCGCGATCACAATTATCCGAGCGTGAGAAACTTCCATAGACTGTGATGTTTGTTCCATTGTTCCCAGGCATTTTCAGCTTGAGGTATGCGTAATCATCCATGAACTTGGCATAAGCTGATCTTCCGAGTATAGCGTGGTACTGCGATTCCCAGTTCACTACTTCAAACTCGATCTTTTCCTTCCTGAAGTTGTCAGGTTTACCAAAGACAACGTTCAGTAAACTTTGCCAAGAGAGTACGCCGGTAAGGTGGGGAGAATCCCATGGAAACATGTGTATGTTTCTTCTAGCATCCTCATTGTGATTCCCATACTCTTGATCGTGTCGAGGAATATCAGGTTTAATCCGCTTCCACCGTCCATGAAAACTTTGCTCAACTTGAACCCTCCGATTTGCGCCTCAACTACTAAGGCAGCGTGCCCCGGTCTTGGGATTGTCATTGGGTGATCCGCTCTACTGAACATAATGCTCTGAGATGACCACTCGATATATTCAGGAATGTTGGCCATAATGCTTTCTGCCAGATTGATCTCTTGGGTAAGCTTCTTCATCTCCCTTCTCGAAACACCAGTCCTGTGAATCATACTAATTTGTCCACGTGGTGGCGGAAAGGACTCGTTGGTATTGTGAGGCTGAACTTGCTGGACCTGGTGCTGAGGTGGAGGCGGCGGTGGAATTGGTTGCTGCTGCTGCTGGATGAGCTTCTGCATCTCGATGAACTCTCGACAATCTCTGAGCATGTGACTCGACTTTTTCTTGTTGTCTTTAGAATCGATGTACGCATGCAAGTAGCAAGGAGCGTTTATCTACTCGGCGAAGGGTAACTGGGGGTCCTCTGAGGCCGTGGTTTGTAGTTGCCACGGTTCCTGGAGTTACTCCGGTTACCGTCCTGTCGATCATCTCGCCTGTCATCGTACCGATCGTCCTGCCGATCGGAATATCCCGCGGCTACCAGGTTGTTGTCGTCGTAAGTGAGGTCTTTTCTTTTCTTGCGGCGATCCCTTTGACCACGCGAATCGTGCCTCGGCTGATCGTCGTCTTCGTTGTCACTGCGTTGTCGCGGCCTTCGTACGTTGTCTTCGCCATCAGCCCAACTGTTGGCAATTTCCATTAACTTGGTTATGATCTTTGGCTTCTTGCGCCCAAGTTCCTCTATGTAGGTTTCGCATCGGATGCCGTCGCTAAAGGCATCAATTGCTCTGTCGACGGAAACATCTTCGGGGCGTTCAGGAGTTTAGTGAACCTTCCGATGTATGCACGCATCGACTCCTTCGGCTTCTGCTGGCAATGCCGTAATTCTTCGATCCCAACATGCCTCTTGTATGTTGCTTGGAAGTTCGCGACAAAAGCGTCCACCAGGTCATCCCACGACTTGATGGAACCCTTCGGCAGGCCTCTCAACCAGGCTCGTGCCGAATCTTTCAGGTAAAGCTGCAAGCACTGCATTGCTGCTATCTGATTTCCTTTGTGTAGGATCACAGTCTGCAAATAATCGTCTATCCATGACCTCGACTCCTGCTGTCCATCATACTTAGCGGCATCAGTGGGGGTAGGTTTGAACTTTTTGGGCGGCATCGTCTCACGGATCTTGTAGCTCAAGCAGTCAGCTCCCCTCAATTCGTCGCCGTACTCCTGGCTTTCATCTGAGGTGTCGCTATCGTACTCTTCCCTAGCGGCGCGTCGTCGCCTAGCTTTGTCGATTCTACTCTGGGTGATTTCGTCTCGAGCATCCCTTGAGCGATGCTTTAAACCGCTGGCTTGGAGCGTGGTCTTTTCCTTCCGTGGGACCAGGTTGTCTCCCAAGATTGAGAGGCTTTCCAGGGCGCCCCGGTGAGCTTGAGCCATAGAACCTTCGGGTCGTTGGTTGACGAGGTACGCCGCGAGGTTGGCAGTTGCTCCCTCAACGGTTTTTGGCCTTAGCATACCCGCAGTGTCCGTGGTCATGAATGACTTGGACAGATTTGACGTTATTTCCCTAGCATCGTCTTCTGAAAGTCTGGACTGCCTTGATCGGTGCTTCCCCGCACCTTGGCTGCTTCGGAAAGCACTTCCTCGCGAGCCCCTTCGTCATTCACTGGATTGCTCTGCTGCGAACAGACATCTTTCGAGGGTGGCCTGTGTAGGATAACGTTGCATAGAAAACAAAAAATTTCCTACCGCGAACATGAAATCCAAGCCAAGATGCAATCTAGAAGACGGTAGCAACGAGGGGATTATCGAGTCTCACCCTTGAAGAGATTCCAAAGCCTACAAGATGATGCTCTTGTTGTTGCGGTAGACGATCACTTGTCGCTTGCAAAAGCGCGTAGAAGATCTTGATCACGGCGCCACGAACGGGCAGCACCTCCGTACTCGGTCACACGTTCGGTTGTTGATGAAGACGACGTCCACCTCCCGTTCCAGCGGGCAGCGGAAGTAGT
>NC_061514.1:114402986-114421656 GCF_022539505.1 Lolium rigidum | reverse complement strand
TCAAAGGACACATCCATGTTGGGTTCTCTAGTGACTAGCCCATTATCGTGCCTGTCACTGGTATAAATTTTGGTATTAAAAAAGAATTATGCTTTCGGCGAATATGCAGTACCAAGTAGTATAGAATCTAGTAGGTAGTATCTCATTTTAAATTCAACGAAAGCACAATATAGAGCATGTGTATTATAGGGGATATTGAAGATCAATTACATAAAATTTGAATAGTTCTAAGATGTTTAACTTGCACCGAAACATTGAGATGCTCTATAGATCAATGCAGGTCTTTAAAAACACCTGCTCTAGCTATTTGCACTCTCGACCGAACCGAAGAGATAATCACGCACACATATATCTGGAGGTGAAGGCACTGTCCTACCACGTCTTAATTACTAGAAGAAAACGCCGCGCGTCGCAGCCCAATCATCAGTGATATGTGTACAAACAAAAATCTAATATTGTGAGATGGTATAAAAATTATGGGAATAACAAGTGATACCCAAATAAAATTTGAGAATCATCTTACGCTAACTTGATAGTAGTCCATGCTGTTTGTTGATGTGAGAAACGTGTTTCCAAGGGGAGGGTCACAAGCAAAGGGTATTGATTTACCTTGCCGAGGCATATTTAGTGTATACATGTATGAACAACCAATAACATTAGTACTTTCTAGTCGCGTTGCTGCAGAAATATGATTCACTCTTCAGCATAAATTACAGCAAAGATCATAGACTGTTTCGAAAATAAATAAACATATGGAGATACTCTATACTCCATTGTATTGAGTATTGGTCTAGTGGAAGTGCTTTAAAAAACAGAGAAAGGCGCCCTAGTCTTTGCAAACTCATGTGCTGCGTGTATGCTAATCATACATGTTTTGCAATGTTTATCACTGGATGAAAATATAAATAAGTTCTAAGGGAACAAAGATCTGAATCTTCGCAGGTCTGAACTATGTCACATGCGTCATGATTAATGAGATAAGAAGAAAAAAAGTATTGCCTAGCATGAACTATTGATGTATCAAGGAAAGATGATTCTCTGTTTTAGAGCATCAGATGAAAGTGTTATTATTTCGAAAAATATGCTTTTAAATTACTAGTGACAAGCATAATTTTGCCTATCACAAATCACCGTGCGGCTATAAGCCTTTCTGCAGTAGTGTACCATGAACACATGGTATTCGCCGCCAAGAATTTTTGGGATGGGAACAAGACTAGAAGCTCAAGGCCAAGAGGAAGCTCAAGATACTCACCTCGTGACTCTCCAAGAAGTTTCTCCAAGAGCCCAAGAAAAGGGAAAAATGGGAAGAACTTGCTACAATTGCGGCGACAGAAGCCACTTCGTCACGGATTGTATCTATGAGAGAAGGGAATACAATGGTGGGAGGCTCATCCACAAGGACAAGTTCAAAACCTTCTCCAAGGGATTCTCAAGTTCTCCTCCAAGCACGGTGACACCAAGGTATCCTTCACCAAGAAGCCTAAAACATTCATCATCTGTGAGGAGTACTCCTCCGATGAAGGTGGAGAACATGATGACAAGAGCTCGAACAAGGAGGATGAGGGAGTGACCTCTATCGCCATTTACACTCCCTCCAACTCCCTCTTCGACTCTCCTAATGAGAACCTCGTCACCAAAAACTCCCGTTGCCTTACGACAAAGGTATCGTCGGAGGTAGCATCCCCTTCTAAACCTACATATTCATCTAATGCATTAACTATTGATGATGTCACTAGTCTTACCATTAAACGTGAGATTGTGGGTTTGGATGCTTTTCTCACTAACATGCAAGGGGATACCAAGACCCATGGTGATTCTTTCATGGCTCAACTTGGTGCGGCTCAAGATCTTCTAGAGGAGAAGGAGAGGCTTGAAAGGGAGGCGGCAAATGAGATTGCCTCTCTCACTCAAGCTCACGAGGAGGAGCAAAACTTGCGCATGTCTCTTGAAGCAAGTGTTATTAATCTTGAAGTCTCTAAAAATACTATTATCTCCCAATTCACCAAGGATCGAGATAATGCTCTTGCCTTGGTGGACGAGCTTAAGAAGGAGAGGCTTTCTCTTGATGATGATCACACTAAGTTACTTGAGGAATTGGAAACCCTCACCAAGGACTACAAAATCTTGGAGAGTAAATTTGCAATTCTCTGTAAGTCAAGTGATCATCCTCAATAGGAAGCTCACAAGGAGAAAGAAGTTGAAGTGCCTAACTCTTGTTGTGACGAGCATGTAGATCAAGTTACCTCCTTGAAAATAATGTGTTGCTGTTGGAGGTCAATTCCCTTCAAGAAGAAGCCTTGGTGAGTATTATCACTTGAGCAAGGAGAAGGTACCGTGTTGTAATCACGAAGAAGAGATCACAGCTCTAGAGAAGACCAATGCCAAGCTCTTGGAGTTGAATGGGATGCAAAATGAGTCCTTGATGGAGTGCATCCGCATGAGCAAAGAGAATGTCACTTGTTGTGATCATGAGAATGAGATTGCCACCTTGAAGAGGGGTAATGCCAAGCTCATGGAGATTGTTAGAGTAGATATGTGTGTATTATATTTTGCCGGCCCTTTTGCATATTGCACCTGTACATTGTACTATATATTGTGGCCTTATGGCCCCCAGTAATACAACATAGATTATTCTCGTATCATGGTATCAGAGCCATAAGGCTTCTTTCTCCCAGCCGCCGCCGCCGCCCGCCTTGGCATCTCGCCGCCGCGCCCGGTCGCCGCCGCCGCCTCTCCTTCACCAGCTTCGGCCCGACGCTGATCTCCGCCGGTCCCGATCCAAATCGCCCGCCTCCAGCTCCCGTTCGGCCGCCTCCAGCCCGCCCCCGCATCGGTTTCGTCGCCTCGGGAGATCGTCCGCCCCGTCCCGGCTAGACCCTCGCCGGATTTCGGTCGCCACCAGCGGGAATTGGTCCCCGACGGCCGGAATTGGCCGTCCCCTGCTCTTAGGCGGCCCCTACCAGCCTTGCTGCTCTCAATTTGGCCGCCTCCAGCCTTGCAAGCTCCGCTCCCGATTCGTCTCGCCGTTCTCGTCGGGACGCCGCTCCATCGATTCGTCTCGCCCTGCCCTTGATCGTGGCCCGCTCCAAATCGCCCGCTTCCGCCCCGTGGCCCGCCCGATGCCCTGGCTTGCTCCCGATCTGAGCTCCTCGTCTAGTTGATTTTAATTTGAGGTAAAAAAAAAGCAAAAAAAAAAATCGACAGAGCTATGTCTTCCTCGTCGGGTTATGTTGCGATTCCTCGCTGCCCGGTGACTTTTGATGGCGCGAATTACCCTGATTTCGCCGCCTTTATGCGCGTCCACATGCGCGGTCTTCGTCTTTGGGGTGTGCTTTCTGGCGAGGTCCCTTGTCCGCCACGCCACGTTGCTCCTACGGCGCCTACTGCACCGACGCCCGTTTCCCTTGCCCCCGATGCTTCTCAGGAGGACAAGGATGCAGCCAAGAGTGTCGCTGATACTGCTCTGGCTGATTATGACCGGAAGGTTCAGGAGTATTCTGCTGCTGTTGCGACCTACCGGCTGGATCTGACTGACTACACTCAGTGGATCGATGATGATGCTCGTGCTTGCCGCTCGTTCTCACTTCCAGTAGTTCTCGCCTCGCATGTCGCCGAGTTCATGAGTCTTCCCACCGCTGCTGCTCAGTGGGCTTTTCATCGTCAGCGCTATCAGCCGTCTGGGGATGCTCTTTATCTGTCTGTGGTTCGTCAGGAGCATGATCTTCAGCAGGGTGATTCTACTATTGACGAGTTCTATACTCAGAGTGCCGCTATTTGGCGTCGCCTTGATTCTCTTCGTACAGCCTGTGTGCGGCACCTCGTCCTCGGCTGTTTGACTGTGCGCGCGGATCTGGAGTTTCAGCGCGTTTTTGAGTTCTTGTCGCGGCTCCGCATGGAGTTTGAGCCGCGTCGTGCCCAGCTGCTTGCCCGTGGTCGTGTTCCGCTCTCTGAGGTACTCGCTGAGCTGCGCGCAGAGGAGACTCGTCTTCGTGGTGCCGGTCTTCTTGCGGTTCCTCTCGCCCTTGCCTGCCGTGATCCTCCCGTACCGTCTCGCTCGTGGTTCTCCCGTGCCGTCCGCTCGTTGCGGTCTCCAAGCACCGCCGTTACTCTCTACTCCGCCGGTCCAGGGCCGTAGTCGGCCTCGGCAGCCTCGTGGTCCTCGTCCTCCCTGCGCCTTCGTGGCAAGGCTGGCCACGACGTCTCCGGCTGCCGGAGGAGGGACCCCAGCCTACGTCCGCCAGTACCTTGATAAGCTTGCTCGTCGGCAGGCTGGTTCTTCAGGATCTTCTGCTGTTGCCCAGGCTGGTTCTTCAGGCTCGTCTGCTGTTGCACTGTCTGATCAGGACATTATCCGTGGTCTTCGTGGTCTGCTCGCTGCTACAGGCTCTTCTTCGACGGGTACTGTTGGTTCTGTGTCTGGCTCTTCTGGCACCGCGCGACCACCACCTTCTACACAGTCAGGTACGTCATCCCCGTGGTATCTGGATTCTGGAGCTTCTTTTCATATGACTTCTGCGTCTTCTATCCTTTCCGCTCTTCGCTCTCTTATTTCTCCTGTCCGTGTTATCACGGCTGATGGTTCCTCTCTTCCTGTTTCCAAGTCGAGGCACCCTTTCTACTTCATCTTTCTCTGTTCCTGATGTTTCTCATGTTCCTAGCCTTAAGATGAACCTGTTTTCTGCTAGTCAGCTTACTGATTCTGGTTGTCGCGTCATTCTTGACGCTGATTCTTGTGCTGTTCAGGACCGCCGTACACAGCCTTGAGTCCCCGGGCCTCTGGGAGTTAGACTGGCTTCGCGTTCCTTCCGCCGACACTTCATCTGCCAGCTCTCCTGCAGTTGCTGCTTCTGTCACTGGTTCTTTTCAGCAGTGGCATCATCGGCTGGGTCACCTTTGTGGCTCCCGTTTATCGTCATTAGTTCGTCGTGGTCTTCTGGGGTCTGTCTCAGGAGATGTGTCTTTACATTCGTGTCAGGGTTGTAGGTTAGGCAAACAGATTCAGCTTCCCTATCCTACCAGTGCGTCTGTATCTTAGCGACCTTTTGATTTAATTCATTCTGATGTTTGGGGTCCGGCTCCCTTTGCTTCCAAAGGGGGCCATCGATACTATATTTTGTTTATTGATGACTTTTCCCGGTACACCTGGTTGTTTTTTATGCGCTCTCGCAGTGAGGTGCTTTCTATTTATCAGCGTTTTGTGGCCATGGTTCGTACTCGGTATTCCACTCCCATTCGTGTGTTTCAGTGCTGACTCTGCAGGAGAGTATATCTCCCAAGCACCTGCGTGGTGTCCTTGCTGAGCAGGGCACGCTTGCCCAGTTCTCGTGTCCCGGCGCCCATGCTCAAAATGGTGTCGCCGAGCGTAAGCATCGTCATATTCTTGAGACTACCCGTGCTATGATGATTGCTTCCTCTCTTCCGCCGCATTTCTGGGCGGACGCTGTCTCTACGTCCACTTATCTTATTAACATTCAGCCTTCTGCTGCTCTTCAAGGTGGCATTCCTCTCGAGCGTCTCTCTGGCAGCTTTCCAGACTACTCGACTCTTCGTTTATTTGGTTGCGTTTGCTATGTCCTTCTCCCTCCTCGCGAACGCACCAAACTGACTGCTTAGTCTGTTGAGTGTGTTTTTCTTGGATACAGTGATGAGCATAAGGGCTATCGCTGTTGGGACCCCGTTGGTCGTCGGATGCGCATCTCTCGTGACGTCACGTTTGATGAGACGCGTCCTTTCTATCCTCGTCCCACCTCTGGTACATACCCGGTGGATGATCTCTCTTTTCTTCTCCTTCCTGATGCACCACCCTCCGTCCCTCCCCGTTTCTCCTCCTGATGCGCCCCCTCCGACTCCGGTGCCATCTTCGCCTCCTAGTTCTCCTTCCTCTTCTTCTTCTGATTCCGCTCGTCCTCCTTCTCCCTTGTCTCCTTTTCCCTTCCACTATTCTCGGCGTTCTACAGTTCCGGACTCTTCGCCTGATGATCCTTCTCCCTCCTCTTCCGATGAGTTGTCTTCTTCTGATGAGTCTCCTAGTTCTCCACCTCTTCCGCCTGTTCGTCAGCGTCGTGCTCCCAACCGTTTCTCTCCCAGTCAGTACGGTCTCTCTGTCGTCTCCGAGCCGACTTCTTATCGGGATGCCGAGTGTCATCCTGAATGGCAGCTTGCCATGGCTGAGGAGATCGCTGCGCTTGAGCGCACTGGCACCTGGGATCTTGTTTCTCCTCCTCCTGGTGTCCGTCCTATCACGTGTAAGTGGGTCTATAAAATTAAGACCCGCTCTGATGGATCTCTTGAGCGCTATAAAGCGCGTCTTGTGGCACGTGGCTTTCAGCAGGAGCACGGCCGTGATTATGATGAGACTTTTGCCCCTGTGGCTCATATGACCACCGTGCGTACTCTTCTTGCTGTTGCTTCTGTTCGACGCTGGTCTGTCTCTCAGAGATCAATTCCATGCAAGAAGAAGTCTTGAAGGAGTACTTTTCCTTGAGCAAGGACCAAATTTGTTGCAATCATGAAGATGATATCGCCATGTTGGAGAGGCACAAGCGCTTACTCTTGAAGATGAACTCTCTCCAAGAAGATGTATTGAAAGAGCATTTTCGAGTGAACAAGGAGAAAGAGGTCCAAACGTTTGATATTACTTACCCTGTACGGAACATGACGATGAAGTCAATCGTTTGAGGCCAAGATTGATAGGCTCCAAATCCAGCCACATATTCCGCACCCCGTCTTTCTTGTATCAAACGCATACACGCCTGCCTGAGCCCGAGCTGTGCGCCACTCTGCAGCAAAGGTTGAAACTTGAAACGGCGAAGCTGAGAAGTGGCTCATAGACTTACTCGCACGGTAGGACGTGATGCAAGAGCGTTGCGACAATGTCGTACGGTGACAGGGCCCAGGAGCATGGTCACCGCGACTCATCTCCTCTCCTATCGATGGTGAGCCGCAGCGCAGAGAGGCGAGCGAATGGCCGCCAAGTCAAGCGTGGCCAACGCAGAGGTGTCGGTAACAGGCTCATGAGCAGAATATGTTGCCAGATAACATACTGTTGATCATTGCATTGCACAATGTCCCCGAAAAAACTCAAACAGGGTAAACATCTAAAACTAGCAAGACCTATGTTCCTCCTTGGCATAATTTACTCATCAGTCTTTTTGTACACCGAAAGAAGACAAAACGAGAAAAAAAAAGTACTCTTGAATCCATTTATTCGGTTTCTCATTGGCACTAATTCAACCGAAGACGAGCCTGATACAGCCCCACTCAAATCCTGCTGATAAAAAGAAACTACACCTGAAGAACACAGAACGGAAGCGAGATCAAAAGTCATGAATCCATTACATACAGTGAAACTAGCCAACGAAGGGGCCTTAAGATACAGCAGCCTCGCTGCTCCTCCTTGACTACTGCTTCACCGTGCAAAGTGCAGATGCTTAGTACCAAGGCTGTCAGGTTCAGCTTGTGGGTTGCTAAACTAAACCAATTGAAAACTTGGAGCAAACTAATTTAGATTATGAAGTCAGTAAAGTGCTTGGGATCCGCCACATGCACCGCCTCTCCCTCGCCAGGCACCTGCTGCCCCTCTTGCCCATGCACTGCCTGCGCCCCATAGATTGCTTGTGCGTCTGCCCCATACACAGGAAGCTCCGGTGGTGCTTCTGGACAAGAGAGTCCAAACTTGGGATCCACCATATGCACCACCTCTCCCTCGCCTTGGACCTGCTGCCCCTCTTGCCCATGGACTGCCTGCGCCCCATAGATTGCTTGTGCGTCGGCCCCATACACAGGAAGCTCCGGTGGTGCTTCTGGACAAGAGAGTCCAAACTTTGTCAGTACAGTAAACAACAGAGTTCAAATTCCCCCGGTGTACTGTTTATTTATAGGGAGCTCACCTGTCTCAAGTAATTTATCCAAGAACTTTTCTGTTTCAGGACTCCAACTCATAGTTGCATCAGATCCATTCCAGAGATTTTGCAAATCAGGTGCTTCTGCCAGAGAAAAAGCAACGTTCAAATGCTGTCAGACACTAAACAACAGTGTGTACGGTTTATTTGTTTACAGTGGCATAGGGAGATCACCTTTGTAATTTTGAGACAACAAGCTTAGCTCATCAGGAGTCCAATCCGAAAGAGCGTGACAAAATTCATCTGTTGCACGTCAATTCATCAAGAATCATGAGTGATTGATCACAAAGTTTACATCACACTAAGCACTTGGATGTCATTTCATATGTTTCCGGATCTTTAGCATAAGAAAACTTACTTGGAGGAGTTTCAAACTGAAGACTCGGTCCAGTGTAGATGTGTGGGTCACTTGAGAGGTGGCTTCCTAGATGGCAAAAGAGGAGTTAGATTAATAAGATGTATAAGATGGTACTTTTTTTAGAGAATATAAGATTGCCTTCTGAATGATATATGTTCCATGGTATATAACCTCGGTTGGATGATTCGGGTAGGTCATTCTTTTGTGTTGCATACACACGCGAGTCAATAGCCCTCCCTTGTGGATCTGCACAAGAAAAAAAAATGTGAAGACTTTGTAACAAAACTTCCATTAAGAATCTACAGTTGAAAAGAATGTCCAACTTTTCATAAGAGCACCTGTATGTTCGAAAGCCACGGCCAGCTGCTGAGAATTTTGCGATGTCAAACTCCTTTCCATGGATAAAAAGATTTGCCGCAACTCATTCTGGATCTGCATAAATGCTTTATTGTCTCGGTTCCCGAATGGTTCATCGAGCTTCTCAATGCATGCTCTTCCTCGAGTGATGAGCTTCTGAATGCCAAGGTCTTCGGTTTCCTTATCCATCTCGGCATCCTCCTCTGTCTGCTCTACTCTAGCTTCTTTCAGCTTCAAGCTGGTAGAAGCTGTACTCTCAGCCTTCCTCTTGGCTGTAAGATGGGTAAACTTATCGTACCTTTGTTTGCTATAGATTGTTTGATTCGGACAAACTTGCTTGCCCTTGAAGTGTTTGTGTAGAAATGTGCCTGGTTTCGAACTCCATACAACATGACAGAGTAAACAACGGTACTTTCCTCGAGAAACAGGAAAGACAAACTCGTAAAACAAGCTTCGAAGTCCCAAAGATGCAGGATAACTGATTATTTAGAGAAAAAATGTAGATTTAGTAAAGATTAAATGTACAGAATTATGTGGCGGAAAAACTATGCTCACACAATTGCAACTAAAACTTGAGCATCATAAAATAATGTCTTATTATGGAAAATGGCATTGTATTGTCTGTAAGAAATAATGCAACCGAGGTAAGCTAGTGAAAAGTGAAAACAATGTATGGTCCACAATAATGGCATAGAACAATGTACATATCCACTAAACACAAATTGTTAAGTGATGTGCCAATGCATGATTTGTAATGTCCACAATGCTCATAGAGAAAAATGGCTATAGAACACCAAATTCTTGTCATCATGCACAATTTGTGTCTACACAACCAAACTCAAAACGGAATCACACATTCAATGAGATTATATTTCATACTCTCATCCCCGAGCAGCGCACCTTAATCCCTCTAAATGAGGCTGGAGTTGCACGGTGCACGATACTTTATTTCCTCATCTTTTGCAGCAGCCCCGCGACGAGATCGTGTGGGCCGATGTGGTGGATAGGAGTGGTTTCTCTCTTCGTTTCTCACCGTGGAACCGCCAGCTTCAGGCGATGCAGTGACGGATGTGCTTCCATGCCCGCTTCGAGCTCAAGCCGGGGCTGCATGGGTTGAACGTTGCTCAGGCACAGCAACGGCGAACTATGAAGATCTAGGGCGTTTCCAACTAGACAACTAGTGGCCTGGACAAATGACGTCACGTTCGTCTAACGGTCGGAAGTTTACATGGTCTAACCAACCAACCATGGAGAAGCTGGCTAGGGTATTCTCGACTGTGGACTGGGAGGAGTTGTATCTAGATGTCTTCCTTTCAGCTTCATCTACTAGGCCATCTGATCACTGCCTGTTGCTTATGAGCCTCGCCCCTGGCCTGCACCGGAGCCGAAGATTTCAGTTTCAGTCTTTCTGGCCCAAAGTGGATGGCTTTCTAGACATGGTCCAATAAGTGTGGACGACACAGCCGTGGGAGCTGAACCCTTTACAAGGTTGGACCTAAAGCTCAGGGCAACAGCCAAGCGTTTGGATAGTTAGAGTTCCAAGATCTCGGAAATGTCAAGATGCAGATCCTCTTGGCCGCGAGCTAATCCTCCTGCTTTGATATTGCCATGGAATCTGGGCAATTATCTTCTGACGAGCGGTTTCGTTGTTGACGAGGGCATGCGGCGTAGACGTGTACATGCATTCTCCCAAGGGTTCCTGGGCAACCCACCGGGAAGGAATCGCGGCTTCCGAGGAGGTCCTCTGAGGCGATCTACTCTAAGATGTCTTGAGGCTAATGCCTAAAACATCTTCAAGAAGCTCTGTCGCAGGAGCCTTCCCTGCCCAACCTTCGCAGAACCCTCACCGCGGTGCCCTCCTCTTGAAGATGTAGATCTTGTAGGTCTCAACACTCCTATTGTTTGCTCGATGATGAGGGAAACCGGTGCACCCTGGGGGTATTTATATGAGGTGCACCGCTTCCGGCGTCGTAGCCTTCTTTCGGCAGAACGTCGTGTGCTCCATGCCTTATCATCTTCAACAACGGCTCCTCCACCCACACGTACGGTGCTGTGTGAACCCCCGCTTCTACTACGTCAACAGATGAACATGGCGTTGAGGGCTAGATGGTTGTGGCTTAAGCGAATCGATGACTCAAGGCCATGGAAGGAGCTTAACATTCAAGTGTCCCAAGTGGTGAGGCAACTCTTCAATGGTGTGATTCATGTGTGCTGGGAAACGGAGCGATCATTTTCTTTTGGACAGACAATTGGCTCCTGGACATAGCGCCAAGCCTGAATGCAATTGTCCAAAAGCGTGTAGTTAAGCTGTACCGAGTGCGTGAGGGACTTGTTTGTGGATGGTTGGATGACATTTCTCCCCAACCAAAGCCAGCCTGCGATCAGAGGCTGCTAGAGGTGATTGGCAAGTGGAATTGGGTGAGCAATAATTCCAACTCCACGCGATCATGCTACAGTACGATGTTCGGTGGCAGAGTGGAGATGGCCGGAGCCCTGCATGTTTTGCGTTCACGGCCCCTGCCAAACTGCAAGTTTTTCCTCTCGCTGGCAGCAAGGAACATGTATTAAACAGCTGACAGGATTAGTCAGCGTGGACTACCGCATCTTTTGATGGGGTGCGTCCTATCCCGTGAGGTCTAGGCTGCATGCGCTAGTGGAACAAGCTCACTGCATGTCGCAACCTGACACCAACTTCTTCAGATGGCTGCAGGAGAGGCGTGGTGGTCCAGGATCAGATCGAGACCTATGGACAGGCGTGATGCTCACTTGTTGTGTCTGTTTCAACCTCGGCAGCAATGGTAGCTAGGCGGATATCCAACGACATAGAGCTGTGCCATACCGCAGAGTTGTTTCGAGACAGCGTTGCCCCAATGGACATGTGGAGTATTCGCGAGTAGTTAGCCAGAGCGTGGGCTGCCCTTGTGGCGGCACGGGTTTCGCGCTCATGGTGTTTGTGCCATAGGCCATAGCATGTGGTATGTTGGCCTCTTGGCCTTTTCTTCTAAAAACGATATGTCTTCCATGCCGTATCCTTGAAAAGCGGTGAAACCTAGGACAAAACATTGTGCATATGATAAAACAAATTATGGATTTTATGAATGACTTACTTGACTTCTTTTGGCATATAGAATCTAATGTAATCGCAGATTGAGATCTTCAACTCCTCTGTATCAAACACCAATGGCCTGAAAATTCATAGAATGCACGGGATAAAGGCACATATTAGGCAATGTTGGAATATAAAGAAATGATCATCAAATGTAATGTACGTTATTGATTAACAAGTGCACAGACTTACTGATGTTGTTTCAAAGAGGTGTCTATCCAATTGATTGTTGATATTATATTCTCATGATTGGCATAGGGAGATTCGGAATCCAACAAAGGCTTGATCTGACATTGAAAATAACCATATGCACAGTCATAACCTTGCTCCTTTGCAACCTTCATAACATGTGCCATTCGACAGCTCAGTATTATAGACACATGCTCAAGATCAGGTGTAGGCGCTTGAACAGGAGTCTGCATTAGATTCTTTAGATAAAGCTCCAGGTGTTCATGTTTCTCTTCGATGATGTACCGAGAGATAATTTGCTCAAAGGTCCTGCAAGCAATTCCCATTAAGTGGTATATTTGGACATAGTCAGCTAACTAGACATGAACCCAAAAAAACGGGTACAATGAAATTCAGAACAGAAAAGATTCCATGTAGCATGCTCAAGATCAGGTGTATGTGTTTGAACAGGCGGCTGCATTAGATTCTTTAGATTCATCTAAAGACTTTGGTTACTTGTCTTAGATTCCCTAACTTGTACCACTCTCTCAAACCCATCAAAGTAGTCTTAGATTTGTCAAAATTTACAAAGCAAGATGCATACAATTTTTGAGAAATCTAAGACAAGTTTTATGAGATGAAGGAATTACTAACACTAAGAACATTCCATGTAGACTTTGGTTATTGTCAAGACTGTAAAATAAGATCGACAGAAAATTGTTAATTAAAATCTGATGTATGCCGGTTCCTTTTCTCAAATATTCGCAGAAAAAAAAACAGTTTTTTTCTAGAAGCAATAAAAAGAAATGAACAAGCGTACACATTGTTCGGAGATGCAGGAGATGCAAGACCCAGTACGTACAATATTCCATCTCCTCGTCCTGGCAGGACCACAGCAGCATCAGCAGCAGCATCTTGTTGATGAGCTGCTGGAGGATTCCCTTGTTGGTGAACCGCTGGAGGAACCGCAAGATAACCCACAATCGCTCCTCCTCCCACGCCATGCGCCAGCGGGGCAGGACCGGCTCTTCCACGCCCTGCCGCGGGCGGGACGGCACCGCCGCCCTCCACGCCATGCGCCAGCGGCACAGCACCGGCTCGTCCCACGCCATGCGCGAGCGGGACAGGATCCCCTCCTCCAGGCCCTGCCGCTGGCGGGACAGCACGGTCGCCTCCCACGCCACGCGCCTGCGGGACATGACCGGCTCTTACCCCATCGCGGACAGGACCTCCTCCTCCGCCCCCGCCGTCATCTACACCGGACGCCATCTCCGTTGATCTCGAGGGGACGACGGGAAGAATCGAGCAAGGAGATGGCGAGGGAGGCGGCCGTGAGGAGGAGGAGGCCGTGAGTGGGGGTGGGATGGCGGACTGCGCTGTGTTCGCAGGGCTCCTGCTGTGCTTTGTCCTCCCAAGCAAGTTGCTGCCTTTTGTTTGCTGCTCCTCTTTTTTCGCTCGCTCCAAGCCGGACAACTCTTTCTCTTTTTCGCAATCCAGGACCTTCCGAAAGAAAGTGATAATGCTCCTCAAACGCACTCCTAATACGCACACTATTTAGTCTAGGAGATGCACAGTTAGTATTAATCCTGCCGCTGTTATTCACCTAGACATGTCCATTATCGCATGGATATACATCTCTCTAGCTACTTTAGTCATCAAGCATACCAGGTTAATTTAGTGCATATGCAGCAGTGTGTACCGTGCACTCTGAACGAACTGTAACTCTTTTCTCCTCCGTCTGAGAGACACTTTCCTGACCGATCGACTCGGTACGCGCACTGCACAAGAGAGGCGCGCGCGCAGCAGTAGTATATGCTGCTAGCCATTTAATGCATTCCAATCATGTGGAGGAGAGAGTGCTCCTTGCACAACTAAAGGCCATCTCTATCATCTCAAAAAAAGGCAACGCTATGTTTGCCGAGCGTACAAAGACTCCTCTCTATACATGATACTAATAATCTCTCCATGTGAAAATATACTACTACCTCTATTCATACAAAGATATCGCATATATTTTCTAAATTTATATACATTTGTTACTGTTGTATAAATCCTAATTTAGATAAATCTTCGACTTCTTTGCGTGAACGGAGGGAGTAGTATGTATGATAATTTTATCCAACATCAGAATTTGTAAAGTATACTAAAAAAGGTTTCATAAAGTTGGGTCAAATTTAATATGAGCATCTACAATCTAAATATGTACGACATGAAAATTTGTGCCATGATCATCGTGTGTGTTACACATGTTTTTTTGTTGTTGTCTATAAACTGGTTAAAATTTATGAAGTTTGATTCGAGAAAAAACTAATATACACTATGTTTCTACATACTTCTTCCTTAGAAGCTAGCCTTCTTTTGATGCTCTAGGTTGGTCATACCTCACGATTTATGAGTTTCTATCATTAGACTATAACAATTTGTGTGTCTTCGTCAGCGTGGTGATGCGGGTGGCAACATCCCGATGTGAGAGTAAGGACCTCCCCACCTTATTATCGTTCTCATTGTGCCAGCGGATGATGCGTGGAGTTGCGTGTCCGACAAATTTCTTGGGATCCATTTGGCTTTCATGTTTGTTGGTACGGATGCGGGTCTGGCTCTTCCAACTTATGGTTCTCATCTTTCGCAATGTTTGTTGCTCTCATGCGCTAGTCCTTTGTGACTTACTACAAAAAGTGGTACTACCAAAATCTTTGCCTCGCTCGGAGCCTCCAAAGGGAGGGCAAGGAAGGCATTGAGCCTTCCAAGATAAGGGACCAATAGGTGGCCTACCCATGGTAGCACAAACGTATTATTTATGCATATTAGGCTAAATTGGGTATGGCGATGAAGAAAATTATGATGTTTGGATCCCTCTGGGGCAAAGGACTACCTTGCCTGGCCTCCCTTATGCTCATTCTTGCCTCTTCCATGGCGCCTTGTGCTTGGTTCAGTGCTTTTCGCTAGGGGTGTGATTGGTTGAAAAGGTCCTTTTTGGGCTCCGAGGCGCATGTTCCTAGATGGCATGTTCGAGAAAAAACCCGAGATAAAAGCTACATTGTGGACTTTCTTTGGTGGCATGCATGGGTCGCATCGTTGGAAACACATGAGAGTACCTTTGGTTGGTTGCCTGCCTACTCACGTTGAGTCTCACCTCTTCTTCATATGAAGAACTTATGTCGCACCACCACACTTAGACACAATTATGTTGGCTAGCACGAGGCTCAGCCATCGGTGCACGAGCTACACCTGTGAGCGTGCATAACCCGGTGGAGTGGAACTCAAGGCTGGCCGCCTTTCGCTGAGACTGCCACACCTCATCGTCAATGCCAAACATGGTCTTGAGGAGGTGCTCAAGGTTGCGTGTGTAGGCGAGGACCACACAGTGAGAGTCTGACAGGAGCATCCAACCACCGGCCACAATGGGAGGCCCAACGAGCGAAATGTGACAAAGGTTGATGTTAGACGCAACAACAAATTCACAATAACACCCTATAATGGGGAGATGCAAATCTACTTTTATATGATCACCGACATGAAAAACTTACAACATGAGATGTGTGAAACGGCGAGGTGAAGATGCTGATCAAAAGAAATTTCAATCGGCGGAACATATGTGATAATTTGACGAAATTTAGTCAAAAGTGCCTCAAACACAAACATGAAATTGAAGGTTTACAACAAACAAAACTCGAAACTGATGGTTAGAATGAAATCAACTCGCGAACGTGCATCTTTTTTATGTATAAATTATTTTCAACCGAACCACGGTTGAGTTCATTGAAAGGGGTTTGAAAAAAAAAAAAGCGGTTTAAGGGAAGTGAGCGGAAGCAACCTGGCGTAACAAAAAACCCCCTAGAACCGTCCGATTCAAGCGTTCCTCCAAATCCTGGCCCAAAGAGTGATTTAACTTACGCGCTCGCCACAACGCGTGAAAGCTCACCCGACCAACATCAGCCCAAATTTTACTTCTCGGAGCTTGTTTTCAAATCACGCAGCCTACCAATCAAGCTCTAGGCAGCAGCAGCTTATGCCTGTGTTGTCGAGGGAATGGAGGCAGACGCATCCATGTTGTTCTGGGTTAACTGGCGGGGCCAAAGGAATGTACGCGTCCCCTTATTTTTTCCAAGGGAAGCCTCATCACACTTTAGACTACCCACAATGGAAGTATCATAGGTAGTATCATGCATTTCATGCATGCAAAATGCTGATGTGGCAGTATAATTAAGGATGAGAGAGAGGGTACTAGTATCATAGGTAGATACTGTATCATAGCACATACTACTAGAAAAATTAATGTCAAGTAAATCTTGTACATATATTTGCATTGAGATTCTACAAAACAATTAATATATAGAGACTATGATACTAGTATATGATACCATGCATTGTGGAGATAGTAACATGTAGTAGTATCATACGCATGATACTTCTATATGATACTATGCATTGTGACTAGTCTTATTCAAAGAGAAAAGTTCTATACCATTTATAATAAAAGGTAAAATAAAAGTCGGAAGATCACTATATAACATGGATGTCTTTAAATTCATAAGCAAAATTAGGTAACCATATGCCACTTGATTAGAGAGCACACAAAAAAATGCCACTTGATTAGCGTTCTAGGGATAATGTTGGATATAAATAATCCGAAAAGTGCTAACTTTGACAAAGCACGCTGCCATTGCAATAGGTGAATAATTAAGGACACCTATTTTCAATAGTACCATTGCAAGAATGGATAAGTTCCAAAGAGTTTGATTAAATCACCACATTGGAGTATCCCAATCGTTCAAGGTATCCCTTCATTGGATGAAAACGCATTGCAGAAGTACATATCTATGTGTCAACCCCCCCTCTCCCGGCTCCACGAGTGGGCCTTTCCTTTCCATTTTGGCGAAAAAATTGAAATGGGGTGCTTTCTTTATTGAGGGAGAAATGGGGTACTTTCTTTGATAAAGGTCTTCCACTAAACTCGCATGAATGCATGATAATATTATGCAGATATAATTTATTTACACCAGATCTCTACATAGTTAAGATGCATGTAGCAAAAAAAAAATTTGCGCAATGACGTTGAACTCGTACCAACAACTAATGTGATTGAGGGCCTATTTGTAGACTTTGTTGTCATTCGTAATCTTATGTGGGATAAACATATCACTGACAGTCACCTTTGACAATGTATGTATCTCTGTCAACTGATCTTTGTTCTCCATACACAGGTAATGACTAGCAAAGAAGAATTCATATCATCCACTGGTGGAAAAACAGGCTTTGGTCGCGGTTGGCAACTGCCATTAGTCGCGGTGGCCCAACCGCGACCAAAGTAGCGCGACTAAAGGCCCCCCCTTTAGTCGCGGTTCCTTACGAACCGCGACTAAAGGCCCATCCACGTGGGCCTCAGGCTGAGCGCCAGGGCGGAGGACCTTTAGTCGCGGTTCTTCTGGCCAACCGCGACTAAAGGCCTCCGCAGGGTTTAGGGTTTAGCCCCCTCCCCTAAATCTGGTTTCTTTTTAATTTGTATTATTTTATTTCTTTTGGGCTTTAATTTTAAAGGAGTTTCACATATTCTACGGTACTGTATACATACATGCATATGAATGTACAATTTCAAACAAATTTGAAATTAGAACCAAAAAGAATTCAAGAGTAATATACAATATATATTCAATATCGGATGACCATATACAATATATATTCAATATCGGATGACCATATACAATTTTGAACAAGTTAGTTACAAATTCCGGTGCCTATAAAGATCTACGTCATCGTAATAGTGTTCTCCTCTAGGATCGATGACTTCCTCGCCAATCATCCAGCTAGTTCCTCTTGAAGTGGTCGGAAGCGAGCTTCTAGACTAAGCGTCTTCCGGAGGTTATTCCTCGAGGATGTTGTTCTCACACGTCCGGTCCCGCTCATTGCAGTATCTCCGGATCCTCTCACAAACATAGTATCCACATAGATTGGTCCCCGGTGGCTGAGTATCCCCAATGTCGGCACTTGCCATTTTAAAATGTAGCTCTTTTTTGAATTCACCGACCTTGGTATCTACGAACCGTCTCCAAACCCTACGAGGCAAAGAAAATTAAATAAACAAGAGAGTTATTAATTAGTTACTTGATATTAGGAAATGATGAACGAAATAGGCCGATCGATATAGAGCGCAAATGAATGAAAATAATTACTTTTGCATCATTTTTCTCATGTCGCCCCAAAGCGCCGGATCCATATTCAGAGAGTCGTGGACGAGAACCGAGGAGGTCTGAACTTTAATTACCATAAGAATCCGAGTGGAACCTGCGGACACGATACATGCACAACCATGCATAACTCATCGATTAGCCACATACCATGCATGGAGTAAACAAAAGAGAATGTGCTCAAGACAGAAACACTCACCCAAAATGGTAAGGAAATAGAATATCACTTTTCTGTTGCTGTTTTCTAATAAACCGCCACAGGTCTTCCTCCACGTCGGCGGGGTGGTGTTCTAACACATATGAATTAACGATGTGTGGGTCAATGAACCCAACATCATGGATGTTCCTTATTCGCATTTCCCGCTTCTTCATTCTGCATAATATATAGCGTACACAACAAGATAGTTAGGACAATATATATATATATATAGTGCAGTGCAATGAACGAGATGGGGTAGAAATTAATAAATCACTTACGTAACGTAGCAACCGATGATAGATTTGTCGAGGTCGCGCAGATTGAACAGCTGGAACAATTCACTCGGAGGAATTTGTACCCGAGTAACGTTTGAAGTGATGCTCATATTTAACTTCC
>NC_061514.1:114387849-114402886 GCF_022539505.1 Lolium rigidum | reverse complement strand
ACTTTCATAACTATGAATATGACTATGTGGTGGGCAATGGAACCATGGATTATGTTGATATGGTGGAGGTTCCATTGCACGGGTTTATATCCATCTAGGATTAAACAACAAATGTCGCCGAGTGATTCTTGTGCCGTAATAACCGTGTTAACCATAAGATCCGGAGTGGGACGGAGTAGTCAAAAGTGTTTCCACCTCTCGTTCATCAACGGATGCGCTTACCGTAGCAGTTGTATCTGGCGGAACAACCGGAGGGTGGGGATACCATTCTAATTCCCCACGGTAAAGCATTGCTTGCCGTAGGAGCTGTGTCTTGCGGAACAACCGGAGGGTGGGGATCCCATTCTAATTCCCCACGGTAATGCGGTCTATGATGGGTTGCAGCTACCGGCATAGGAGTGTATGGTAGAGCCCAGCACTGTCGTCGTGGTCGGGGTCGACCCTGAAATTACGAGAATAATGGGACCGACGTGGACCCAGGGTCGGGGCATGTAACAACGGGTGGGTGTTCGAGGTAGCGGAGGAACATGATTGGCTAGACCTTATACCGGGCCTCACACCATAGGAAGTGTGGACGGGAAGATCACCCGGTTGGCACCAAGGTTAAGATCTCTTATGGGTAAAGCAACACACCTCTGCGCAGTGTAAAGAACCGTGACTCTGTCACTCCCTGTTCCGAGATAAGGAATCGGCGAACGCGGCCGGAAAGGAGCTCCATGAAGTTCTAGTAAACCGGTGAAGGCCGACGGACATAGTTCTTCCGAATAAAAGCAACCTTTTGAAGAAATGATTATGAAAACTTGCATTGGTATTAGACTTTACTGGTCTAATGCTGTAGGTAGTGCATTAAACACCTCTTTCCTATAATGAACTTGTTGAGTACGCTCGTACTCATCCCACTCTTAAATCCCCTGCTTAGATATGGAGGCATCGAAGGAGGATCTACCGTGCAACTCGAAGACCGAGGAGTCTACAAATACTTCAAGGGAACAGGAACCTGCCGAAAGAGTCAAACACCACAACTACCATGGAGAAAACCTAGATTAAGAAGTAGAAGGGAACTAGCTTCCTAAACCTAGCTCCTATTTAGCTAGAATCTATTCATAGCCTCTGTAGCTAGTTAAATACTCTTCAAACAGAGTTCGTGTTAGGATTAGACTACGAGTCGATCTTCTGGAGTTTATTTGCAGTTTTACCTCATTGTAAAGTAGGAGGCTATGATGATCTTATGTAACGAGAGTCAGTTGTTGTAATTCTATAGACATGCCTTGGACCCGCATATGTTTCTGTTGTACCAGTCTGAGCGATATAATACTAGTGGAACGGTGTTTCATTGGTGTTATATCAGACTTGCATACTACACCATGCAGTGGTATGCCGGGTCACCACATCCAAACATCACATGAATTCATTTGAGACAAGATTTAAATGAAGTATAATACTTCATATGATTTGCATAATAGTTTTGGACAATATCACTTAGATAAACTAGCCATATTGTCCATTAATTAAACTAGGGCATGATCATGCAAAGTGACCACACCATTTTCTTGCATAAACAATTAGGGTAAGTCAAATGTGAGCTATTGGAGTTGGAATTAACTTAATATCTATTTTGGTTGATTTTTAATAATTATTTGAAAAGGGAAAAGTCCCTACCTTCTTCTTTTTATCAGATTAATTCTACAACAGATCTTGAGGTGGGACCAGTGGCATGTTGTAGAACTTTTAACTAGCTTTCCAACAATATGCAATTTGTTAAATTTGGCCAAGCCAAACAGATTCTATGGATTTTCAAAGTGGGGTTCAGTATTGAAAATTGTTTGAATTGAATTAAATCAAATTCGAACTAAACGGGCTGGCGGGAAACAGAGTGGGCTGAAACAGTTTGAAACGCAGCAAAGCAGAGTTGGGCCGGCCCAGCTAGCGCTGCGGGCCTGCTGACAGCAGGACCCACCCGTCAGCGACCGTAAGTTACCGAAACGGTATGTTTTAAAGAGGGCCGCTGGATCAGATGATGATCGGACGGTCACGCGTCGTCGTCGTCGTCGACGAGAGGGGGTGCTTCCGTGGCGGAGGTAGGGGGTCGACGGCAATCCTGGACTCCGGCGAGGTGCGGCGATGGTGCTAGTCGACGTTGTCGTCGACGGCGAGTCTCCTGGTACCGGTGGCGTCGCCGATGGTGCTCCAATTCGTCGACGATGATCTCAGGTCTGCCGCGGGCTCCGGCGATCGATTGGGCGGCTCCGGTGAGTAATTGGGTGAGAGGAGTGGACGAGGAGGATCAGAAGAGAGAGGGGCGCAAGTTTGCTGTGAAGAGGATGGCGCGGGGGTGGCTCCTTTTATAGCGCGCAAGGTGGCCGCGAGGTGAGCGGCAAGGTCGACAGCGTAGCGGCTGCTCCGGCGAGGGAAGGGGGCTGGCGAGGTAGGCTCGAGGTAGAGGGCGTCTAGGCGGTGCTAGCGAGCTAGAGGGCGAGGTGGGGGACCGCCTGATACGCGCGCTAGAAGGCGAGGCTCTGGCGGCAGGGTGGCGGGAAGGGTGCACGGTGGTCGTTGGGCGACAGGGTTCGCGCGGGCAGCGGAGCTTGTCTGGCTGGCTGGTGTCGCGGCGGCGCAGCTTGTCGTGCAGCTAGGGGGTCCAGGGGAGGTGTGGAGAGAGGGGACGGCGCGTGGCCAGAGTTGGCGGTGGACGCGCCCACGACGTCCACGGCATCGACCAGGGCGCGCCAATTCCGGCGAGGATCGTCGTTCACCTCGACAAGTGGCAAAGCTAGATGGGGTAGGGTGGTGCTGTGGAGCCAGGGGACATGGTGGCCAGGGTGAGGAGGAAGGAGAAGGGAGGGGAGCTTGCCATGTGTGGCATGGCCGGCATGGCCATGCCATGGTGGGTTTTGGCCCCCCTCTTAGGGTTGCTATGCATGGGCTAGGGTGAGAGAAGTCAAGGGGACCAGAGAGAGGGATTTGGGGCAGGTTAGGGTTAGATAGGACACTATTTGAAATAGTGTCCAATAGTTCCATAATTGGAAATTGCAAATTTTGTCCAAATTCAAATGAGTTCAAAGGTGGCAAGATTTTAATTGTGTGTGTTTGGTTAAGTTATGAATGACCCGAGAAGATGAGGTGTGGTGGTGGAATTTTCCAATTCAAAGATTTGCAAAAACTCTAAGTGTGAGAATGTTCCACTTAATAAAAAGTGCCAACTTTTGATGAGCATAGCATTTGATCTAAAAAGAATTTGGCATGGTGGTCTTTACAAAAAGTGTTCACCTTGATGTGCTCTTGGATGAGGTGCAAAGAGTTGGCAAAGTTTAGTTTGGAAAATTTGAATTGCAAGGGCTCAAAGTAGTGATCAGACTAAAAATGGCAGATTTGACCATTATCACATGTGATCACAATTTGAGTTTGAAATTCATTTGATTTGTGTTTATTTGATTCAAAAAGTTGTAATAAGTGTTTGGTATCATCTTACAACTAATGGTGAATACCAAAATGGTCTAGGGTCAAAATTTATAAAAATGGCATAAACCATATGTGAGGGTTTTGTGATTTTCTAACTTTTATTCTTTTATTTTTCTTTGCTTCATTTTGACAAGAGTAAGGTTTATTTGGTGTTATATTGAGTTGGGTGAAAGGTTCACACCATTTTGAGGCAATGGAAGTGGCTAGGTCAAGATTTGATAATTTGGCTAAGTGCCACATATGCCTCTATGCATATGTTTGATTTTATTTCGTTTCTCACTTGAATTGGTTGGTAGGTGCTTTGTTGAGTGTGTTGAGGTATTTCAATTCATCTACTCAAGGTAGACAAAGCAAAGCTCACCATTTTCAAAAAGTAGCCATAGGCTTGCATATGCCTTTTTTTTGTAAATAACATCTTTTCTTTTTGTTTTATTTTTCAAAGATTGGTGACAAGAGGGATGAGGTTTAGGGTTTAGTAAGTTTTGCAATGGTTCACCACCATTTTAGCAAAGTAAGAAAAGTAGAGTTCAAAACCTCCATATTAGGGCTATAGGCCCACATATGTCTTTTTCTTCTATTTTGGTTTCTCAAAATAGATCCAAAGGATTTTTGAGAAGGTTAGGGTTTAGGGTTTTTTGTTATTTGATTTCTTTCTCTTTAATTTTATTTGGTTGGTGATCTTCACTTGATCACTTTAGGGTTTTAGGGTTTATCACATAAGCATAATAACACTCATCATGGCAAAAACACAAGTAATAGGTATGAGCACTAAGCATAGCACTCTATTTAAGAAAAGTTTTTGTTGGTTCTCATTTTTGGAAAAAGGAAATTCATTTTCTCTTTGTTTTGAAATTTGGGGTGTTACATTGGGAACCCCTCGGAAAATACCTTGTTGAAAGAGTTTCAAAAACCCTGGGTGAGTTGGTTTTACCCAAGTGTATGATTATGAAAGGATTGTGGCAAAGATGGTTGTAAATGAAAACTTGTTTATTTTGAAAACGTTGGCGCTTAAGTATTCACCCATTGACATAGGCATCCCCAATGGGCCTGCCGAAGAAGGTACCCGGGGTTTACTGAAGGCCCACGACCTGAAGATTACGAAGCCCAGAAGCCCAGTAAGGTGTCGATATGGAAGATAGAGATATATTAGGAATAGAGACTTGTAATTATACTGGACGAACTCAAAGAGCCTCCCGCTGCTTGTAACTTGTACATCATGAAACCCTCAGCTCCACCTCCTATATAAGGGGGAGTCGAGGGAGAAAGAAAGGATCGATTCATTGTCAACACAACCCTAGTTTTTAGCAGTCGAGCACCTTTTCGGTTGAAACCTTCGACATCTACTTTCCCTCTACTTTTTACGAAACCCTAGTCTACAACTTGTAGGAATTGACAAGTTAATACCTTGTCAATTTGCGTCGTCTGTGGGAATTAGAGGCGAAAAGGAGCTGATCTTGATGGCACGTTCAACATCGTCGACATCTTTGGTGGCAAGCAACGTGATGGATGGAGGTAAACAGATCAAAACTGGTCTCGTTGATTTTGTTCCTCACCCTCCCGCCCGTGTGGATGCATCTGCCTATCTGGAGGAGCCAATGGAGATGACGTTCGGAAGTTTCCACTTCTGCGTTGGGAGAGAAGGATCACATCGCCTAGCGGCGCCGATTTTTTCGGGACCGTTAGCGGTTGGTTCCGATTTCTCGGGATCATCGCTGTCAATCAAGTCAAGCAACAAGGAATCGTCAGCAAGCTACGTCAAGCCTGCCGCCGGCGGAGATCTCGCCGATCTGTTCGGCGGGATGTCTTTCGGGTCGTTCACGGACTCCGATCTGGACAGCGACTCTGAAAGCATCGACAACTTCAACTTCATCGACAAATCTACTTTTATTCGGGAGGTCTTCGCCGATCGTTATGATGGTGTCACCGACCCCAAAGATGAACACACAATGCCAACATACCACCAAGTATGCGCAATCGGCGACTCAAGTCGTCAAGAGGATGAAGCATCAGAGGATTTCGATGATTTGGGAAATCCATACGTTGATCCTGATGACCTTACACGAGGATTGGGAAGCAAGTACGTCGGGCCCACACCTCGCCAGAGATTGCAACTCTCGCAAGCAACTTGAGACAGAGCATCAAGAGCCATGAATGGCACGGAGCCAATGACCACCACGACTACGGTGGAAGAGCTGCAAGCATATCAATATAGACTCGCGTGTGCTAACCGAGAGTTGGAAAAACAAAGGGTGATACTCGAGCAAAGAAAAGCTGCAACCTCCGCATCGAGCAGGCGAAGAGCTGAGTTAATTCGACAATCAGGAACTTCGGGAGATAACCATAGAGCGGCAGGTGATAGAGGAAGATCTCGATTTGCGCATATACCCGAAGGCAAGCGGGAGCATGTGATCCAAAACATCGATATGTCCTTTATGTCGATAGATACAAGAGGAAATATCATCCCCAAAACACTAGAAGCTGGATATATGGCGACTCAAGCCTATATATTGGCATCCAGGCCATTTCCTGGAGATCCAAGAGAAGCGTTATACAACATGGCTATGGCAGGAGTTGGATCCATGGGAACAAATGTTCGCAAGTATAAGCGCACCGCCTGAAGGTGCCCCAAGGCGAAACAGTCCTCGACCCGCTGTGGTAACGCAAGATCCTCCAAGGACAGGTGACGCGAGAGACACAACGACGCAAGCACGAGTCGATAGAGCACGCCAAGAAAGGAGGGAACGCCGGCACTCACACGAAGTAGACTAGGAAGACATGTGCAGACTCCCCTGCTTCACTCGACGAGTTCGCAAAACTCGGGTTCCGTCTGGGTTTAAATTACCTGACAACTACAAAAAATTCGATGGCTTGCAAGATCCTGAGGACTGGTTAGTCGACTACCTGGAGACAATAAAGTTAACAGGTGGAACCAAAGTAACTGCCATGCAGAGCATCCAGGTCCACCTAAGCGGAGCCGCAAGGTCATGGATAAAAAAGCTACCAGTAGGATCCATCGATAGCTGGGAAACTTTCGAGGATATGTTTGTGAAAAATTTCCTATCCACATGCAAGAAACCCGCATCAATAGAGCAGCTAAGGGCCTACAGTCAGAAGTTTGATGAGCCAATGAGGATGTATATCCAGAGGTGGAACATTATAAAAAATTCGGCAGAGAACATATCTGACGAAAGAGCAATAGATGCGTTTGTTGCGGGGACCCAAAGAAAGGACTTAATCGAGGACTTGGAAAGGTCTAACCCGAAAACAATAGCAGCGCTCATGGAGATAGCGAATCGCTGGGCAGATGGAGAAGATGTTGTTCAAAATAAACGGCACAGGTCACCTGACGAAGACCGCAACAGAAACAACCAAAATAGGCGTCGTTTTTCTCGTCAATTCTCCGACTACGATGGCCCCGGCCAGGTAGCGGCAGGTTTTCGAGGAAATAGTGGAGGAAATCATCAAGATGACTATCAGAGGAGTAACGAGCTGCGCAGTGACTACAGGGATGCTCCAAGCTCTAGCAGGCAAAATAGTCGACCGAGGTTCCAAAGGCCATATGTATCACCCGTGGATATTTTTAATGGACCATGTCAGATGCACTTCTTTCTCGATAATACCGGGAAAAGAAAGTCGGGTCATCTTCAGAAGGACTGCCGAACTTTCCGAGCATTGCATAGATACGCAGGACATACCAATGCACAGGCAGCAAGTAGGAACCCCCTGGGGCAAAGGAGTGAGATTCACCTTCCACCTCCACCCGCAATTATAGATGAAAATCGACATCAGTTGCAATTGGCGGCAACCCCAGCTAACAACGGTCCTTATATTGACACAACGGGAGCAGTGTCGATGATTCAGAAGGGAAAACCCTCAAATAGGGCCCAAAAGGTGATTTCGCGACAAGTTTACATGGCAGAGAAGATGCGTCCACCAACGATCGAGTACTTCAATTGGTCAGCACGACAGACATCGGGTTCACCCAACCGGATCATCTGCCTCAAGTTCCATGACCGGGGCAGTCAGCTATGATTCTGCCAGCGGTGATTGCAGGGTTCGAGGTTTCGCGTGTGTTCGTAGATGGAGGGAGCAGCTTAAACCTTATGTACGCAGATACATTGAGGAAGATGAACATATCTCTGACAAATTTAACACCTACTGACACACGCTTCCACGACACCACGCCCGAAAATCCAAGCTATCCATTGGGAAAGATCAATCTCGACGTTTAGTTTGGAACTCGAGAGAATTACAGAAGAGAGAAGCTGGAGTTCGAAATCGTAGATTTTCCGTCGCAGTATCATGCTCTACTGGGACGACCCGCTTATGCCAGATTTACGGCGGTACCACATATACATACTTATTGTGGAGGCTCCCTAGACCCAAGGGCCCAATTACGGTAAAGGGGAGTTTCGCCTTGGCAGATAAGTGCGACAAAGATTTCCACAGGATGTCAGAAACTTTCGGGATGCAGGCAGAATACATGGCGTCAAGGTTAACAACTGATTATGATGTGTTGCCTGACGGAGGGAGGCCGCTTAAGGAGCAGACTTTCAACACCTCCAAGAACCCAAAGGAAGTGCATATTCACCCGACGGATCCTAAGAAGACGACAGATATCGCAACAAACATGGATAGCGCATAGGAAAGCGCGCTCGTCGAGTTCCTCCGTGAGCGCTAGGAAATCTTCGCGGGGTGTCCAGATGACATGTCGGGAGTACCCAGGGAACTTGTTGAGTACCCCCTTAATCTAGATCCAAGGGCTAGGACAATCCGACTACCTTTGCGGCATTTTTCGGAACCAAACCACAAAGCTATGCTATCAGAAATTAATCGACTTCGACAAGCAAATTTCATCAAGGAACTGCACACAGAGGCGACATGGGTCGCTAACCCAGTTCTGGTCCTGAAGAAAAACACTGATGTCCTTCGCATGTGCGTCGACTTCACGTGTCTCAATAAACATTGTCCAAAGGATCACTTCCCCTCTCTAGGATCGATCAAATTATCGACTCCACGACAGGATGTGAACGTCTTTCCTTCCTAGACGCGTATTCTGGTTACAATCAGATCCGCCTAAAAGAACAAGATGAGGTCAAAAAAGCTTTTATAACCCCTTATGGTGTGTTCTGCTACAGGACAATGCCCTTCGGGTTGAAAACGCGGGAGCTACTTATCAGAGGATGATGCAAAAGTGTCTCGCCGCGCAGATTGGCAAGAACGTCCAAGTGTACATCGACGACATCGTCATAACAACAAAACAGGTGTCATCTTTGATTGATGATCTTAGAGAAACCTTCGACAACCTCGACAAGTTTCGCCTCAAGCTAAACCCGACAAAATGCTCCTTCGGTGTTCCTGCGGGAGAACTCCTCGGATACTTGGTATCAGCCAGGGGAATTGCGGTGAACCCCAAGCCATCATGACAATGAGGAAGCTCACGATGCTCAAGGAGATACAATAGCTAATAGGACGTGTCGCAACCTTGAGCAGGTTTGTCGCCAAGCTAGGAGAGAAAGCGCTGCCCTTTTACGCGCTCATCAAACACGGAGAAAAGTTCGAGTGGAACGAAGAAGCAAACAAGGCTTTCGAGCACCTCAACTGTACAATCTCGACACCCCCAATACTGGTGGCTCCAAAGGAAAAATAACATCTCATGTTGTATATTGCGGCCACACCTCAGGTGGTCAGCACAGTCCTTGTGGTAGAAAGGGAAGAAGAAGGGAAATTCATGGAGTCCAAAGGCCGGTATACTTCATCAGTGAAGTTTTATCGCCATCAATACAACGGTACTCGCAGTATCAGAAGTTAGCATATGGAGTGTTTGTTGGAGATATGCCCAAGAGGCAATAATAAAGTGGTTATTATAATATCTTTGTGTTTATGATAAATGTTTGCATACCATGCTATAATTGTATTAACCGAAACATTGATACATGTGTGTTATGTAAACAACAAGAAGTCCCTAGTAAGCCTCTTGTATAACTAGCTTGTTGATTAATGGATGATCATGGTTTCGTGATCATGAACATTGGATATTATTAATAACAAGGTTATGTCATTAGCTGAATGATATAATGGACACACACCCAAATAAGCGTAGCATAAGATCAAGTCATTAAGTTCAATTTGCTATAAGCTTTTGATACATAGTTGCCTAAGTCCTTCGACCATGAGATCATGTAAATCACTTACATCGGAAGGATACTTTGATTACATCAAACGCCATTGCGTAAATGGGTGGTTATTAAGATGGGATTAAGTATTTTGAAAGTGTGAGTTGAGGCATATGGATCAATAGTGGGATTTGTCCATCCTGATGATGGATAGATGCACTCTGGGCCCTCTCGGTGGCACATCGTCTGATTAGCTTGCAAGCATGTGATTAAGATCACAAGAGATGACATACCACGGTAAGAGTAAAGAGTACTTGTCGGTAACGAGGTTGAACACGGTATGGAGATACCGATGATCGAACCTCGGACAAATAAAGTATCGCGTGACAAAGGGAATCGACATCATATGTAAATGGTTCAATTGATCACTAAGTTATCATTGAATATGTGGGAGCCATTATGGATCTCCAGATCCCGCTATTGGTTATTGCTCGGAGAGGAGTCTCGACCATGTCTACGTAGTTCGCGAACCGTAGGGTGACGCGCTTAAGGTTCGATGTTGCATAAGTAGATTTGAATATGGTATGGAGACGAAATATGTTCGGAGTCTCGGATGGGATCCAGGACGTCACGAGGAGTTCCGGAATAGTCCGGAGAATAAAATTCATATAAGGCAAGTTGATTTCTAGGTTTCGGAAAAGTTCGGGATTTTTCCGTGGATGACCGGGAAGGTTCTAGAAGGTTCCGGGGGTCCCACCAGTGGGCCCACGACCCTAGGAGGCCTAGCATGGGCCGAGGGGGTGCCCCCTAGCCTAATGGGCCAGGGGCACATGCCCCTCAAGGCCCAGCCGGCCAACCCCTAGGGGATCAACTTGGGGGGGGGGGGGGAGAAATCCCTCTTCCCCCCACTTGGCCGCCGCCCCCTAACCCTGGATGGGAAAGGAGGACACCCCACCGACCTGGCCCCCTATATAAAGAGGGGAGGGGATGGACGGCCACCATCCCATCATTGTCCCCTCCTCTGGCCGTCTCTCTCCTCCACCATACGCTGCTCCGGCTTAGGCGAAGCCCTGCAGCTTTTCTTCCTCCATCACCACCACCACGCCGTCGTGCTGTTGGAACTTGGAGGAGATATACCACACCTCCGCTGCCCGCTGGAACGGGGAGAGGAAGGGCTTCATCGACACCGTACGCGCGACCGAGTACGGAAGTGCTGCCGGATTGCAGCACCGGGACGATCGTCTACACCAACAACGAGGTTAATCTCGTAGGCTTTGGAATCTTCGAGGGTTAGTCTCATCTCCATCTCGTTGCTCCGATCTTGTAGATTAGATCTTGGCTGTTCCATAGATTAGATCTTGGATTTATTCGTCTTTGCGGTAGGAATTTTTTTGTTTTCCATGCAACGAACCCTTTAGTTTTGTGGGCGTTGCCATATCTATGCATAGATCTACTGCACAAGTAGAACACAATGGTTTTGTGGGCGTTGATGCTTTTGTTGTTTTTAGTTAGTGCACTTTGCATCTTGCGGGATGGTGGGATGAAGCGATCCAGGCTAACTTTACATGACCGCGTCTCATGAGACTTGCTCCACGATTGACATGCAACTTGTATTGCATAAGTGGCTTTGCGGGTGTCTATCTCTCCCACCATAGTGAAGATCTAATTTTCTCTTTCTATTGACAACACTAGTATCACTGTTGTGGTTCATGTTCGTAGGTAGATTGGATCTCACTCGAAAACCCTAAACCACGTAAAATATGCAAACCAAATTAGAGGCGTCTAACTTGTTTTTGCAGGGTTTGGTGATGTGAGGATGGCCATGTGATGATGATTATATTTGATGTATGAGATGTTCATTATTGTATTATGGCAATCGGCAGGAGCCTAATGGTTGTCTTTAATTTTTGTTAAAGACCCGCGTGTCTATTCATCATGTAATAGCTTTATTTCAAGTAGTTGTTATAGTAGCTATAAGTGATGGACAACCATGAAGCGGCGCCACTGACCTTGACGCCATGCTGGTGATGATGGAGATCATTTCCGTGCTTCGAAGATGGAGATCAAAAGCACAAGAAGAAAGGCCATATCATATCACACATTATGAATTGCATGTGATGTTAATTCTTTATGCATCTTATTTTGCTTAGATCGCGACGGTAGCATTATAAGATGATCCCTCTCACTAAAATATCAAGATAATAAAGTGTTCATCCTTAGCATGCACCGTTTCTAAGACTTGTCGTTTCGAAGCATCACATGATGATCGGGTGTGATAGATTCTACATGTGCATACAATGGGTGCAAGCCAGTTTTGCACACGCGGATACTAAGGTTGCCTTGACGAGCCTAGCATGTACAGACATGGTCTCGAAACACGGGATACCGAAAGGTGGAGCATGAGTCATATGAATGATATGATGAACACTTTGAGTGTTCGCCTTTGAAGCTACATCTTTTCTCGTGAAGATCGGACTTGGTGTAGTGGATTTGGTTCGTGTGATCACTAAGACAATGCGAGGGACGTTGTTTTGAGTGGGAGTTCACCTAGTTAATTTAAGAATTAAAATTGAAATCAATTTATCATAAACTTAGTCTAAACTCTTTGCAAATATGTTGTAGATCATGGCGTCCCCCTCCATCAGTTTTAACCAGTTCCTAGAGAAAGAAAAGCTTAAGAGCAACGATAGCAACTTCACCGACTGGTTCCGCCATGTGAGGATTTTCCTCAGTGGTGGAAATCTGCAATATGTGCTCGAAGCACCGCTGGGTTCCTGTAATATCCCAGGTATCGGGGTTACAAAAATAGAGGAAACAGATGTGTGCATTGCATTCATGCATAGAAAATCCGGGGAATTTTCGCGCTTTAAAGTAAAACAGTCACAGTAACTGAAGTTTCACTTGACCTTGATGGAATTGAAGTAGCTCATCAAGTCCAGTGCTATAAACCTCAATGTGACTTTGCTAAAACCTTGTTTTGGGTAGAGATTATTTGATCTAATGGGTTAGATCAAATGGAACTAAAACCAACACAACAACACTTTATTCAATGATCAATTGATTGATCTTATGAAAGCTCATAACATGGTATTCTTTACCATAACATCTAAACAACTATTCAATTGGAAATCAAGTAACAATAAATGGAGAAACCAGTCTTCACTTATATTTTCCATGTCTTTAACAAATAAATATTCCTACCATGAACCTCATGGAATTCATTGAACTAAACTTTGGAATTTAACACCAACACAAGCTTATCATTAAACCCCGAGAGATGGGAGAGGCCTATAACCATAAAATAGATAATAATCAAAATCTAAGTTATTAATACTTAAAAGTTAAGAAACTACACTTGAGGTATAATTGAATTCACTTTAAAACTTATTACCAAATATGGTAAAACCCAAGGACCTAAGTGCATAAAAGTCACACATTCTAATTTTATTCATAAATTATTAAATATGTGCAATATCACAAAACTAAATTCGTTTACATTACGAATTATAGTTCAAACTATTTGAATAAACTAAAATATGGGTACTTTGAAACTCATATGATCATGCCTTGGTGAAATCAACATCACCATTCAAAATTGGGGTATAATCCTTATCTTTGACATTTTGATCCCAATAATAATATTAATACAATCACATATGATATAGTGACTCAACCACAAGCATAAAATCATTCACAAGATATTTAGTAACAAAAGCCACTTGGCTATCCAAAAATAAATCACATGAGAGGATAATCTCAATGCCACATAGGATGAAAATATCTACATAGCTTGAATCCTAAGTTATGCCACCTCATGCTCAAAGGATTGCTATGTATGAGAGCATGACAACCAAGCACCTTACTCATCAAACGAAAGCAAGAGTCATCCACCCATGTGTAATGTTACTAGAGCATGCCCAAGCCTATAAAAGGAGCCCCACACTTCATCCATTCCATCATCTTTCACCTTGATGCAAGAAGACCAACACATTGAGCCATTCCATAAAATAGTTAGGATCAAGATGAAGCAGCTAGGAGGTGGAGGCATGCCACAAGATGCAGGTTTATCGAATTCTCGAAGAACAAGCTACAGAAGATAGCAAGGTAGAATTCTTAGGCAGACCACATGCTTAGATAATCATATCATCATTCCTTGAGTAGAACCCTAGAATAATCCATTCCAAAGTAATAAGTGGGAGTAGAAGACATTGAGAATAAGTTTCTCATGATGATGCCATGATCATGCTTTGGAGAAATAGAAGAATAAGCTATAAGTTAAAAACCTATATGATAAGTAGATATCATTCACCACATGAAATCATAGGGAGGTAACTAGTAGGCAACCCTAGGCTTATATTCCAACCTTAACTTGTGATTCAATTGGTGATCATAAGTAGAATTCTACCATATCTACATTCCACATATTCTTCATTTAAGAAACATAAGAAAAACCTTAGAGAAAAACTCTATACTTTATATGGTGAGAAACCATATATCCATATGACCAAAGTTAACTATAAAAAGAACTATAACCAATGTAGTTACTTAAATGATAAATTGAGGTTAACAATAGAAGTTAATTGGTAGTAGATAAAACCAATTCTCAAATCTTTAGTAATTAGGGAAGCACATAAAATAGAAAGCAAGTAACCATATTATCATGGTTAGGGGAGATTAAACCCTAGCACATGCAATATGTTGTCATCTCATCTCTACAACCTAGAATTAAATCTCAACTTTAGTTTATGTATCACTATGGTGATCATAATATAAACCTAGACCATAATTGAGAATCAAACCCATGGCCATTAGGTAAACATCATTACAACCCTAGCATTGCACTCCCATGCTCAATTACTAAACACAAGGGATATCTAATGATAAGTGCTATAGTTAAAACCCACACATGGTGATCAACTATTTATCTTAGTAACCAAGATCAACCATGATGGAACAATGCCTACCTTAGATACTTTCAAATTTAATAATAGTGTTAACTTTACAAGGGGGTTGTAATAGAAATCATAAAACCCCAATAGTTGATGCTCACATAAAATCTTATGTGAACAACCAACTCCTCAAACAAGATAACAAGTCCTAATGATAAACTCTAAAATACCTTGAGCTAGACTTACCAACTCTAATACTTCAAATAGATTGATCCACAAGAAAAACATAAAAATATAATGAGGATATAAAATCATGATCAATAAAAGTTTGCAATGTAGCTCACATGTATAAAATGTTTATCCCAAAAACAATGCGAGGAAAGTATTCATCCTTTAATAGTCCTACTGAAATTCAAAATTTGATACCTGCATGGTATCACATGATTTAAATTTGAAATCAAAATAGAAAATTCAAAACAGAATTGAAAATGGAAAATAAGAAAACAGAAAAGAAAAATAAGAAGGAGGAGGCTTACCAGACTTGGCCACCGCAGCCCACCTCGGTAGCCCACC